>NC_056007.1:84681150-85004150 GCF_018446385.1 Zingiber officinale
AAAATTAAAATTTAAAAAAAAAATCAATTTTCTAATTTTCTACTTCCCCCTAGACATATATTTTTTCTTCTCCCCCTTTGATCACATAAAAAATTGGAGTTGCAAGAAAAATCTAAGGATTGACACTTAGAAAAATTATAAAAATCTATTTCAATGATTTTCTGGAAAATATTTTCAAGTCAAGAAGAAATTTCTAACTCAAAAATAACTTTTGAAAAATTTCTAAGTTTTCGCCATCAAGAAAAAAATCTTTCTAAGCCCAAAACTTTATGCAAGAAAATTTAAGAAAATTGATAATATTAAAAAAAAATTCTATGCATTTATTTATTTATTTATTCTAATGCTTTTATCAGAAAGTTTTAAATTTTCATTTTAATTTATCATAATTTCTTAAATTTGAAACAAGAAAATTTGAACATGTAAAAATTTGTACAAATTGTAACATGTTATTTTCTATTATTTTTTGAATTCCTAATTCGCAAAAATATTTTGAGTGTATAAATTCTAACTTAATAAAATTTTTCGACAATATAATTTGTAAAAATTCTTTCGGCAATGTCTTTACTTTGTAAAATTCTTTTAGAAAAATATTTTCTAATTTGCAGAATTCATTCGACAAAATATTTTGTAATTCACAAGAATTTTTTGACAACAAAAATTCTGATTTGCAAAAATCTTTTGATGATTCTTTTGACAGTTGATTTCTAATTCGCAAAAATCTTTAGGCAACTTTTCAATTGTTTTAATCAATTGTTCAGAAGGTAGAGGTCATACCTTACTTACCTCGTCGGTCGTTGGTTCTTCCCCTGTTGAATTGCTTTCTTCTAGAGACTCTCCCCCTTTCTCGTTGCTCATCTCGGATGAGCTTTCTTCATCTTTAGGTGCGTCTTCCGCTATGATTGCTGTGTCGGCAATTTCCTTGGTCTCAGTTTCGACTTCTTCTGATTCTTCATGAATCTTCAAGATTTTTCCCAAAGTTCTTTTGCACTTTTGTATTCTCCGATTCTGTTGAGATCTTCATCTTGTATTACGGTTAGAAGATGAAATTCTGCCCGACCGTTTGCCATATACTCGTTACGCTGCTTCTCGTTCCAGAGGTGTTTATCGAGTTCTTCTCCATTTGTTGTCTTTGGTGCTTCAAAACCATATTTCAATATTAAAGAAATACCAAAATCTAAATTTAAATATACCTCCATTTTTTGTTTCCAAACAGCAAACTCCCCCTTGAATGCAGGTGGGTAGACGCTATCTCCGGCCATCATTTTGTTGCTTCAGACGGCGGCTAGTCCTTCTTGAAGCGTCTCGGCTCTGATATCACTTGTAGGGCCGTTGTGGCCCGCTAGAAGGGGGTTGTTGAGTAGTCCTGTAAAAAACAAACAACCCTTCCTCGAACTCTTTAAGGTAACACTTGCATAAATAAAGCAAAGCAGTAAATTAAAAACATAAAGAACGAGGCACAAGATATTTACTTGGTTACAACCGATGTTGTTGTTAATCCAAGGAAGTTGAAAGTACTAGAATACTCCTTCAGGCGTAGAAGCCTCTTACAACGTTGACGCGCAGAAACAAAAGCTCAACTACAACTCTAGAGTACACAAGCGTTGAAATTAATTACTTGGAGTTCGTTGAAAAAGCTTCTGGACCAAGGCTATATTTATAGCCTTGGTTGGGGCGCCTGGAAGGGATTCTTGGCGCCCTGCGAGGATAAAACTTTATCCCCCAACGTTCAAATTGCGTTTGACGATATCTGGTCAACAAACCAGGTCCGGGCGCCCGGAAGGGTTCCGAGCGCCCCGGGCTACTCCGGGCGCCCGAAATGGTTCCGGGCACCCCGGAGCCTAAAGTCAATAGATGTTGAATTTTTCATCCGGGGACCACTGCTCCAATTCAGTTCGCCTTGGTCTGGGTCTTCAACTCCATATCCGCTTGCTTGGGTGATCTCTGCCATCCGGAAAAGGGCTCACCCGAACCCAACTTCCGGTCTTCTCGAGCGGGCTTCCCTCCGGCTTCTCGTCCCTCTGAATCACCGCGTGTTTCCTTCTCGTCCGCCGACGTACTCATCCGCAGTCTTCGCCCCTCGGACGCACCGCGTGCCGTCCTTCTCGCTAGCTGCGTCTCTTGCTCCTCGAGCAGTCTTCCGCTCCGGCTTTCGTCCCTCGGAACCACCGCACGCTTCCTTCTTGTCCGCCGGTGTACTCTTCCATAGTGCCTCGTCCCTCAGATGCACCGCGTGCCATCCTTCTCATTAGCTGCGTCTTCCACTCGACTACCTATGCTCCTAATTACACCAGGTTAGAAACACACAGGACCTAGTTTGACTTATTGATCACACCAAAACAACCTTAGGGTTCCAACAATTTTTAGTTAATTCAGTAGGCTGGAACCTTTATTAGGTTCCATAGTCATGCTTAATCTAAACTTTAATTAGATTTAGAGCTTTCAGCGAGAAAATTAGACATTAAAATTTCTTTATGAGACTTTGTCTAAGAAAGTGGGTGTTACTGCAATAACCAAGAAGGTCTAGTGCCTCTTCACGACCTGGAAGCCAAAATATTGAAATAAAATATTTAATTAATTTTCTGATAAAACATTAAGATTGAAATTTAATAATGTTTTAAAAAGTTTTTTTTTAAATATTTTTTTTAACTTAGAATTTTTTTGCGTAAAACTAAAATTGCATAAGTTAAAAGTTCTTCTGAAATTAGAAATTTCTGCTTAAATCTTTACTTAGAAATTTTTTTAAAAATGTGTTTGTAAAATTTCCTGAGTCAGATTTTTTTTAAACTCTACTTAGAAAATTTTCTTACTTAGAGTTTTTGCTTAGAAAGTTTTCTTACTTAAAGTTTTACTAAGAATTTTTTTTTTCCTTCGTTAAAACTTATTGCAAAACTTTTCAAAAGTTTCAAATTTTTTTTCCCTTAGAGTTTTTCTTTGAACCCCAATTTTTATGTCATCAAAGGGGGAGAAGGGAAAGTATAAGTCTCGAAGGTAGACCAAAATTTAAATTTTCTATATTTTTTGCACTTTATTGCAAAATTAGTTAGTTTAATTTTTATGTCTATTTACCCTAGCTTAACTTGGGTTGCTCGCATCAAAAAGGGAGAGATTGTTGGAACCCCAAGGTTGTTTTGGTGTGATCAACAAGTTAAGTTAGGTCCTGTATGTTTTTAACCTTGTGTCTAAGTGTGTAGGAGCTTAGGAGCACATATAGTAGAGCGGAAGACGCAACTAGCGAGAAGGACAGCATGCGGTGCATCCGAGGGACGAGGCACTACGGAAGAGTAAACCAGCGGATGAGAAGGAAGCGTGCGGTGGTTCCGAGGATGAGAAGCCTAAGCGGAAGACTGCTCGAGGAGCAAGAGACGCAGCTAGAAAGAAGGTCGGCACGGAGTGCGACCGAGGGACGAAGACTGTGGATGAGTACGCTGACAGACGAGAAGGAAGCACGCGACGATTCCAAGGGACGAGAAGCCGGAGTGGAAGCCCGCTTAAGAAGATCAGAAGTTGGGTTCGGGTGAGCCCTATTTCAGATGGCAAAGATCACCCAAGCGAGCGGAAGACTCGGTCTGAGACAAATGGAGCCGGAGCAGAAGACTTGGGCTGGAAAAAGCCAATAGGGTTGACTTTCCCAACCGAGGCACCCAGATCCATTTCGGGCGCTCGGAAGTGGACTTTTGACCGGATCGCGTCAAACGCGATCTATTTCGTTGGGGATAAAGTTTTATCCCCTCCCAGGGCACCCTGACCAAGGTTATAAATATAGCCTTGGTCCAGAAGCTTTTCATCGATCACAAGCAATTCACTTTCAACACTTGTACGCTCAATTTCTATATTAGTTTCTCTATTTTGCGCTTCAACGTTGTACGAGGCTTCTCCGTCTGAAGGAGTATTTAGTGCTACATTTTCCTTGGATTAACAACCTCTTCGGTTGTAACCAAGTAAATCCCGGTGTGCCTCGTCTTTTCTATTTTTCTATTTAAGTTATAATTTATGCAAGTGTTCTGTTGAAAGATCGAGAAGGATTGTGCTTTTATTTTTACAGGCTATTCAACCCCCCTTCTAGTCGGCCCAGCGGTCCAACAGTCTTTGTGACTGTTGGCAAGCGGATAAAGTTTTATCCGTTTATCCCCTTGGAGGCACCCTCAACCCCTTTGGAGGCTCCCTCAAGACTCGAGATAGGATTTTCATGAGCTATATAACGGCCCCTAGAGCTAGGAATTAATCATTCAACTCTGTATTCAATTCCTAGAAACATATGAGCTTTCTTAGTGTGTAAAAAGGCTTCTTCGCCTACAGTGATGGAGACATTTCTAATAGAGTTGTTCAACCGCCTTGGATTAACAACCACCTAGGTTGTAACCAAGTCAAATCCCTGAGTCTTCTTCCTTTCCTTTCTGTTATTTTATTTTTATTTTATTGTTGCTATTTTAGAGTTGAAAGTACGAGGAGGGTAATTCTTATTTTGTAGGCAATTCACTTCTCCCCTCTTGTCGGTCCCGCTGCACCAACAAGTGGTATCGGAGCCAGACCGCCTCAGAAGGACTAACCGTCGACTGAAGCAACAAAGATCAAGACGATGGCCGATGCAAGTATTCATCCCCCGAAAATCGACTGAGACTTCGCGACATGGAAACGCCGAATGGAGGTATTCTTCAAAACAGAATTTGATATTCTTTTAATTATGAAATATGGTTTTGCAGCCCCTAAAGACAAGGAAGAATACAACTGGACGAAAAAGGAGCAAATTGATTTCATGGCCAACGGAAAAGCAGAATTCCATCTGCTCAGCGTCCTGCCACCCCAAGAGGTAAGTCAGATCGGAAGCTACGACTCTGCCAAAGACCTCTGGGAAAAATTCCTGGAGCTCCACGAAGGAACATTAGAAGTGAAGTTAGCAAGGTGCGACATCCTCCAAATTCAGCTGACAAATCTTCGGATGAACAACGGCGAAAAGGTAGTACAACTCCAAGCAAGAATCAAGGAGTTAATAACTCAACTGAACAACCTCAAAAAATTGGTAACAAATCGAGAATCGATTCGGTATGTGCTCAACGCCTTCCCAAGAAATCCAGAATGGGCATCCTTAGTAGATACATACTATATCTCTAAGGACTTTGAGGTAAGTACGCTAGAAAATTTATTTTCTACATTTGAACTTCACGAATCTCGAATTGCAGAACCTAAACAAATAGAAAAGTCAAATCACAATGTTGCCCTACAAGCCGAGATGGGCGATCCCGACTTTGAAGCGTCAATCGATGAAACTAAAGCGACGCTATTGGTAAGAAAGTTAAATAAGTTTATTAAGACTAATAAATTTAGATCGCAGTCGAAAAAGCATCAACGCAACAGAAGGACGGTCCGATGCTACAACTGCAATGAGGAAGGGCACATCAAGGATGACTGCCCAAAATTGAAGAAAAGGGATAAGGAGAAGTCCCAAAGACCGACGTCCATTAAACGCAAGAGTCTGAAGGCTACATGGGATGAATCATCATCCTCCGAATATGAAGTCGAAGCTTTCTCGGGATTAGCACTGATGGCCAACCATCAAGTAGGAGAAGAAGAGACCAGCTCAGAAATGAGCATAGATGAAGGGGGGGGGGGGGGGCATCAAAAGAAGAAAGCTGTGATGAAGGGGGAGAATTAGAAATTAAGGTAAGTAAGGTACATACTCTAACTCCCAAGCAGTCCTTTCAATTCATTAAAGTGCTTACTAAAGATTTAGTTAAGTTAGAAAAGGAAAATGCTGAATTAAAATTAAATTTAGCAAAAACATACCCTCTACAATTATATGATAATTTAAAATTAGAAAATAAAAAATTAAAGATAAAAATTGATAAATTGAAAAATAATCATGCATGCTTGAATAAATTTCAAAAATCAAAATTGAGAATTTATGGTAAATTAAATTGGTATAGTAGATATCACCAAAGTCAACTTAGGAAAATTCCTAAAGAATATGTACCCCCTAAGTTTTTTATTAACCTGATAGGAAGGAACCTCTATTGGGTTCCAAATCATATTTAGAGTAAAACTTCTGTTAATCAAGGCTTTCAGAAGAAATTAAATATTGAAATTTCTTAAAAGGTTTTGTCTAGAAATGGTTGATGATCCAATAACCAAAAAGGCCTAGTATCTCGTCACAGCTTGGAAGCCGATTATCGAATTAAGTATTTAATTGGCAAATTGATAAAACATAAAATATCGATTAATGCTTTTAAAATTCTTGTCAATTATTTGAATTTTTTTTAAACTTAAAAATAGTGTTAAAAGTTTGTTTTAACTTAGACAATTTCTTTACTTCATTAACTTGGAAATTTGCCTCCTATTTTTTGATGTGATCAAAGGGGGAGAGTTAGTATAAGTTCAGGGGGAGTTTAAAAAAATTTTCAAGTTATTTTTTTTAAAATTATGAATTTTGATAGATAAATTCATTCTATACTTAGTATTGCAATTTATTTTTAATTGCAAACTTTATGATCGAAATGTTAGTTTTGTAATTTCTTTAAATTACTTATTTGGTTTACCCTAACTTGAACTTGAGTTGATGCACATCAAAAAGGGGGAGATTGTTGAACCTCATGGTTGTTTTGATGTGATCAACCAAGTTAGGTTATGTCCTGTTTGGTTTTAATCCCTGTATCTAAGTGTGCAGGAGCTTAGGAGTGCAAGAAGTCGAGCGAAAAACGCAACTAGCGAGAAGAACGACACAGGAAGGGAGTTGACGGGTTTGGTGCATCCGAAGGACGAAAGAGCTACGGAAGAGTATATCGGTGGACGAGAAGAACGTACGTGACATTCAAGGGACGAGAAGCCGGAGCGGAAGTCTGCTCGAGGAAAAGGCTAGAAATCGGGTTCGGGTAATCCCTATTTCGATTGGCCGAAATAACCCAAGCGATCAGAGCTTCAGAAGAAGAAGAAGAAGAAAAAGAGAAGCTGGAAGCTATTTATACCATGCAGGTTGAAGGCACCCTCAACAACATTGAGGGCACCCTCAACAACATTGAGGGCGCGCTCAACCCAGTCTTTATGACCGTTGACAAGCGGATAAAGTTTTATCAGCTTATCCTCTTGGAGGCGTCCTCAACCCTTTTGGAGACACCCTCGAGACTCAAGATAGGATTTCCATGAGCTATATAAAAGCTCCTGGAGTTAGGAATTAATCATTCAACTCTGTATTCAATTCCTAGCAACATCTGAGCTTTCTTAGTGTATAAAAAAGTTTCTTCGCCTACAGTGAAGGAGATGTTTCTAGTAGAGCTGTTTAATCGCCTTGGATTAATAACCACCTAAGTTATAACCAAGTCAAATCTCTAAGTTTTCTTTTTTTCTTTTCTGTAATTTTATTTTTATTTTATTATTACTATTTTAGAGTTAAAAGTACGAGAATGATAATTTTTATTTTACAGATAATTCATCCCTCTCTTTTTATCGGTCTCGTTGTATCAATAAAATTTTATTTAGAATATTCTAATGTTAGACTTTTATCTGTCCATGACTTATTAACAGCCTTGTAGAGAGAAATTTTATTTTTATTTAGAATATTCTAATGTTAACTTTTCTCTGTCCATGACTGATTAACAGCTTTGTAGAGAGAGAAATTTTATTTAGAATATTCTAATGTTGGACTTTTCTCTGTCCCATGACTAATTAAGAGCAACGAGAAATTGGATCACCTGTCTTCAAAATTATATGTCTCTGTGTTTCACTTGTTATCCTAGTGCATCGTCCAAAGTCGGAGGTTGTCGTCCTTATCAATATTATAATCTTGGGAAAGATAAATTTAAGGAGATCATTATTAGCATGATTATCATCAAAATCTGATTGAATTTGAGTAAACTTTTCTCAATTATTGATTTGAGCCCTTACTCAGATCCAACTGGATTCCGATGTCGATCATGTCGATAATGATCCTCTTTGGTTCATCTTCCCCAAAAATTATAGTGCTGATCGAATTGATGACCGGAGGCCACTGACATAGATTGGGACGATGAGTGAAACACAAGAATAAAATAAAAAAAAAAAGAGATAGAAGAACTGAACTAGAGCCACGGTACCTACCTTCCTTTTCCGGTCACAATTATTGAAACGAACTGGCAATAATTTGCTAAATGGACTGGGCAATAATTTGCTAAGTAGACCTAGAAATACTTAGTCAAATTTAAAATAAATTAAGCTTGATTGTTTAAACTTTAATTTATTTTAGCTTGAGCTGACTTAAATTTAATTTATTTAGATATTTAGTTGGATTGTTGAAAACATTTATAATTTTAAATTTACTTAATTAGTTATTAAGTTTAATAAAATAACTTATTTATTTATTTTAAATGTTTCTTTAATTATTTGTTATATTGATAAAAATTGTATTGATGGATATAATTTAATAAATTTTATTTGTGAATATTATTTATAAATTTTATTCTTAAATATTATTTACAAATAATTAACAATAATATTAATGAGTTTATTTAAGTTTATTTATTTAATTTATATGCATTGAACTAACTTAAATAAACTGTTTGAAAATGAATATCAAATTTACTCATAGATATTTTGTTCATGGCCCCACCACCATTGACTGACAAATGCCACAGCTTACAGTTTGTCTCCGTACCTTTTTTTTTCCCTCTCTTTTCATGACAAATTCACTTGACCGGACTTCTTAGTTCTCCGCTGACCAGAATGCCAGTATCTTAAGGAAGTTAATCAAGGTAATGTATAACCATGCTATATGCCTCTTCATCACTGAATAAAATGCGGACTGCCTTTGTTCACATTTCTCTTTCTTGTTTGCTGAGTAGTTCAAAAAATCTGCATCCAATTAATGATAGCTTCTTCCTTCTATGGAAGTGATAAGAAGATGAGAGTTGCAGTAGCACAGCGTTTGCAAAGATTTGTGAATCGATTTAGCAACAAGTAAAAGTGTAGGAACACCAAGAAAGCTATGAACTTTATAAGATGCAGTAAGGTTTCGATGGCCAGGATGCAGCGCTTTCTTTTCCAGTTCCTAAACATACTAGCAGCAATATCCATCGTTCATTGTCAGTCAGGTACGTATCATTTCTTTTTTTTTTCTGATACTTTATCGATTTTAATACTGCAAGAATTCTTTTAATGACTTTTGATTCTCCAATTATTTTCAGGCTTACAAATCCTTAATCGTTATTCAGATGATAATCTCTGAGACTTTTGTGCAGGTGATTCCTTGACTCCAAATAGCTCGCTCAGAAATGGCCAGAGCTTGACTTCTCCCGGAGGTATATTCCAGCTCGGCTTCTTCACTCCCATCAGTGGCTCAGTACAGGGATACATAGCGATATGGTACAACAATTCCTCTGTCACGGAACGCAAAGTAGTATGGATTGCCAATAGGAACCAGTCCGTCAACACCTCCACTTCGATACTCAACTTCACCTCCCATGGAAATCTAATCCTTTTCGACAAAGGAACTGATGTTTCATGGTCGACCGGGACATCCACAGCTCAAAATTCAGCACAACTGCAGCTTAAGGACTCCGGCAATCTCGTCCTGACCGTTGCTGGCGGCAGTGACGGCAACGGTGGATCGAAGGAGACTCTGTGGCAGAGCTTCGACCATCCGAGCGACACTCTCCTACCCGGCATGAGGCTCGGAGTTGACTACCGAACCAACACCTTGTGGCAGCTCGTGTCGTGGAAGAGCGTCACCAACCCTTCTCCGGGCAGCTACGCCTTTAAGATGGAGACTCGAGGAGTTCCAGAGATCTTCCTCTGGAATGACTCCTCTAAAATCTTCCGAACGGGTCCTTGGAACGATAAGGGATCATTCAGCGGCAACCCAAGGATGAAGAACAGAGACATTTCGAGCCAATTAGAGTTCAATTTCGTGTCCAACAGTTCTATGGTGTACTACTCGACTCAATACAAGGTTGGGTGGTCGGTGCTGACTCGGGCAGTGATGAACGCCTCCGGCCAATACGAGCGGTGGAACTGGGAGAGCGGCGGCTGGTTGCACTTCTGGAGCGTGCCTGAGGAGGACTGCGACAGGTACGCGAGCTGCGGGCGCAACAGCATCTGCACCTGGGACTACTCCATCAAATCTTGTGATTGCTTGGAAGGCTTCGCGCCGGCGCCGAAGAATGGAAGCCTCGGATGCGACAGGAAGAAGCCGTTGAGCTGCGCGTCGAACAGAGTCTTGAAGGTCATCGCGAAGCTGCCCGACACAGAGAACGCCACGATACGAGGCCTGATGAGCCTGGGTGCGTGCAACGACGTGTGCACCAACGACTGCTCCTGCGTGGCGTACGCACTAGTTGGGGAAAACGGGTGCGTCACTTGGGAAGGCGATTTACTGGATCTCAGGAATTTTCCCGATGGAGGGGATGTTTTATATATCCGCCTTGAAGGTAATTAATTATTCCTTAAATCTATGAATGGATTAGAATTCTAATATTGTAATTAATCAAGAATAAACTATTTCTATAGGGTCTTCAAGGCGCAGTAAGCTTGTTTGGGAGATAGCCGTTCCTGTGTTCCTGGCATTTCTGCTACTCTGTATTGTGTTCTTTTGGAGGAGAAGCAGAGCAGGGAAACAAGGTGTTGCGACTTGAAATTTTAAGAGATTAGATTTCAGTGAAAATTTAATGTTCTTGATTAGGAGTTTTGATGGTGTTCAGACTGCAATGAGACTGGTCCAGAAACCTCCTCCGTCAGGGACGATACCAGCTTGTTGACGTGCCCGTCCAAGGGGGACAGGGGTAATGACTTTTGGCACCACGTGTTCTACGTACTTGGAATAATGTTTTTCTTTTCTAGAGAAAAAATAAGGGCATCTTGGTGTACAGGCGACTGTCGTAGCCTCTCGCCAATGGCTTTTGATGTATCAGATTCGAGGTCGAGGACGATGACGATGACGATGACGAGGTCGAGATCGAGATCCAGGTCCATCAACTCTGAGACTTATGGTCCATCTAATGAAGGAGCAGGTCTGTTGATTTTCTCATTGCTCAATTCTGAGATTGTGAACAAATTTCTCTAAGTTATCGGCACGTTCTGGTTTGTGCCAGGTCGGCTCGACATCTTGGAGGCTCTGCCTTCCTATGATCTGTCTACGATAAAGGCTGCAACAAATGATTTCTCTATCGACAACAAACTTGGTGAAGGAGGATTTGGTGTGGTTTACATGGTATGCGTACATATGTTTTTAGCTTCACAAGTGATATTTAGCTTCCTAATGACTATTAATCTCGTTCGGAAGTTAAGTCGGATGGGAGTATCGGTGACGATGGCAAGAGGAGTCTAGGGCCTAGGAGCAAGGATGGCCGATGGTATACACGACCCTACCAACACCACAGTCCCAGCACCCGAGAACGTTAGAGTTCAAAAATCAAAGAATAGACCCCTGGCACAGGCCCTGTGACGCTCAAGTCAGGAGTAGCACGAGAGTAAAAAGTATGGAAAAAAGAAAAAACGGTAGTGGATGCTAGTGTATGAGGGTGAACATCCCTGACTAATGTAGAGGACCTCTCTTTTTATAGTGTCTGATCTTGTCCGAATAAAGGAAGCTGGAAAGCCGAGGATAGGATGACTACTGACGAGATGAAGACCTCAATCCTGCAAACCAAACCAAACTAGAGAAGGGGTCTCAGGCGTTGGCCCTCCGATGCTCAGATTAGAAACAGGAAGAGAATGAGTATTTGAGAAATAGATGAATCTTGCCTTTTCTCATACCTGGCGTACCCTTTTATACCTTCTTTGTGATCGTTTTTGTCCTTATTTAATGATATTAATTGTCAGAGGAAACCTTCTTTATCTTGACTTCTGTGCATTAATGATAAATGAAGTGTTCTTCTTGGTCTTGGCTTCTTCATCTTTAATGATGATAGACGGAGTATTCTTTTTTATTTTCTCATTTTTTCCTGTGTAATGTCATTCTTGCGCCGGACGGGTGGTCTGAGCGGCTCAATTTCCCGCCAGACGGGTGGTCCGAGCGTCTCATCTTCCTGCCGACTGAAATAACCGGCTACGGATTTGTCCATTCGTCTGATCGACCCATGATGTCCATTCGTTTGACTGGCCAGGTGATCCACTCGGCCATTCCTTTGCCGACCGGGCTAACCAGACAGTCATCTTTGGTCGAGGCTCTTTTTGTAACCCCCGATGTTGACCGCCTTGATTTTGACCAACACCGTGTCAATTGACCCGTGACAGGTGGGCTCCTCTTTATCGCCGCATCACAAGACTCCTCCTCTAGTCTAGTCGAAGGAGGTTACAGGTTCGACTGACTAGACAACTGGTTTCCTCGGCGATTTCGATGCCCGATCGAAGTGTTCGGTCCCTAGTATCTAATCGACCCACGCCGCTCAGTCGTTGTCTAACCATGGTAAATAGACGATAAGTCTGGTAACCCGTTCACTGTGCAGAGCGAGACGATGAGCGGCAATACTTTGAGAATTTGCACTTCTTTGAGCAAGCACGGTCGTCATCGATGTCAACCATATTTCTCGAAGCCCGTGTAAATCCTTGACCATTACTGCCGGTCTGCGGTTTCCAATCTACCATTTCTTTTCTGCTGTTTGTAAATATTTCTATATTTCTTTCTACCAACTAGTGTCGAACTCCTTTCGATTGTTGTGCGAGGTCGTCGTTCTATTCCTCTTGCACGACATTCCTCTTACTTCTCGGTTCTTCCATTATTTTTATTATCCCAAATTTTCCAAGCTGGAGATCTTCTTATTCCAAGCCTGAGTGGGCTTGGTCTTTTTCGATAAGATGTCATCCTCCAATAAACATGGGAGGGAATACTACTTTTTTGTCAAATTCCCCGATCGTCCCGGTTTCCCGACCGGCTGGCAATTAGAGGTGTCGAATCCTCCAGAGCTCAAGAAATACAAGAGCCGATCGGACTACCTCCATGCAGCCTCACAATTGGCTGAGCAAAAGTACCATATTCATAAATTGCTGCACGAGGGGGTCCTCTACGTGTTTAGCTTGAGCCTGATCCACACGAAGCTTCCGTTCAGTCTAGGTGCACTCCTGCTTGGTTATAGCTTTTGAATCTAATTGATTTCTCCTTTTCTTTTGCAGCCCAAGTCATGTTGCATGCATGTCTGGCCGACAAAGCCAAGCTCGCTGAGATCAATGCGGCGGTCGTGGCCGAGTTGGAGAGCCGAGGTGTGCAGCCGATCGGCTCACAAGAAGACTCACTTGGAGAGAGCAAGGGAGTGCCAGCCTAGTGAGAGAAGGGATAGCCAGCTGGACACCTAGCGGTGGAGCGGTTGGTGCATCGAATCCTCCCTCCGCACAACTGCCGGTGATTTCAATTGAGAGGACGTCGTATTCAGCCTCTTCTAGGGAACCACTGATAAGCCGTAAGAGGCGTCGGGCGAAGGCGACATCGCGATCTGCTTCTTCCGTGGTGCAGACCCCCACCAGGACTAGCCCCTGCCTTCCTTCTGCCAAACGGGTTGAAACTTTGATGCCAGTCGCTGCCACGGTGACCGTTCCCCCTACATCATCGGATCAGACACTATCCCTGTCTGGTCTACCTCGGGGAACTATTTGCGGGCCGCTAGTTTCTTTTATGCCACCACCGTCGAAGATTCAAAAGTCTGGTATCCAACCTGCGTTAACATCTTGGCCATCCGGCAAAGCGACCTCGGCCCAATCAACCTCGAGCGGCCAACACCACATAACCGTGGTTATCCATCTTCCGACTGAGGAATGGCGTGAGTCGGACGATGCTGAATCCTGAGCCCTCGAGCACCAGATAATCATTCAAGGGTCGCTCGTACAAATATGGGCGGGCGCACGAGCTCGTGTGGCGGTCATGCCTCCGAGGCGCTCGCGGATAGCCATACCTAGATGTCCACTGGGGTAAGTGTTTGTATATTCTTAATGTATCTCTGATCAACGCTTAAATTTTCATAGTTCCTCATAGTATTGGGTGGAGAGCCTAGCCATGTGTCAAAGGTTGCCATTTTTAGAGCAAGAAGTCAAGCTGTTGCGTGCGTCGAGCGGCCAATCATCTGCTTCCTAGGCACAACTGGAGCAGATGAGTGTTGAGGTGGCTCAACTAAGAGTCGATCTGGCTAAGAGCGTCGAGTAGCTAGAGGCGGAGAAGGGAACAAACGCCGAGCAAGCCACCCAATTAGCTCGGCTTAATAAACAGACCAACAACTTTGAATCAAAAATTCATTCAGCCAACACTAGGAAACTCCAGACTATTGAAGATCTGAAGATCAAAATCAAAAAGTTTCGGGTGTTGGCCTAGAACTTGAAGGAGGCTGAAACCGCGCTGAAGGCCGAGCGAGACGGATGATCGGCCGAGCAGACTGTAGCAAAGGCCCAGCTCGACGCCAAAGATGAAGAGCTGACCAAATTGAAGAAAGAGCTGGAGGCCTCCCGAGCGGCCTTAGAGACTTATCAAGGAGCCGAGTCGAGTAGGTTTGATCTTATGACGCAAGCCTATATCCGTTGGGATGCTTTTAATGGCAAAGACGCTGATCAAGCTCTTCGTCTCGCTCAACCAACTCAGGGAAGGCGGCTACTTCCCTGCCGCTCTGACAAGTAAAGTCATCAGTTAGGACAAGCTGACTGAGTCACTGCCTGATGACGTCTTAGATTATCTTGAATGAGCCCGTTAAGAGTAATTCGACCTCTGTAAAAAATTTGAAATTTCAATGAATGCTTGTCCGTCCGGCTAATCTTTATTCTCTTCTAGTATTTTAATTTTTTGACTCGTTTTTCAAGTGTCGCGTAAACTCGTGTGGCCTCGTGATTTTTTCGATCGACAACGACTTATCTATTTAGCTGATCGATACGTTTTATTTTTAAGGTCATCGCTTGATTGATATAGCGTAGACAGGGGTTTAAGGTCGCCGCTCGATTGTTAATGGAGACAGGGGTTTAAGGTCGCCGCTCGACCGTTGATGGAAACAGGGTTTAAGGTCGTCGCTCGACCGCTGACGAAGATAGGGGTTTAAGGTCGTCGCTCGACCGCTAATGGAGATAGGGGTTTAAGGTTGCCGCTCGACCATTGATGATGATAGGGGTTTAAGGTCGCCGCTCAACCGTTGATGACGACAGAAGTTTAAGGTTGCCACTCGACGGTTGATGACGACCAGGGTTTAAGGTCGTCGCTTGACCGTTGATGGAGACAAGAGTTTATAGTCGTCGTTCAACTTTTAACTTGGCCTGGTTGGCCCAAGAGTCTGGAAAGCTTAGTTTTTATTCATATCGGCCTTGCATCTAGAAGGCATATATACATACATTTATATTTGCTCACGCACCTCTCAGCCATGTCTGTAGGATTAGAGATGATTTGCGCTCCACAGTCGCTCAAGTCATCTCTCGTTTTCGTCTTCCAAGTAATAGGTCACTGAGCGGAGTTTCTGTACGACCTTGTAAGGTCCCACCCATGGTGCCTCGAGTTTAGTGACATCGCCGACCAGCTTGATTTTCTTCCACACCCGATCATCGACCTGGAAGGATCTCGGGATCACCCTCCTATTGTAGTTTTACGTCATCTGCTGTCGGTAAGCCATTAGTTGAATGATCGCTTTATCCCATACTTCATCCACCAAGTCGAGCTCCATTAACCTTCGCTCGCCATTTTCCTCGTCGTAGAATCGCACCCGGTCGGATTATATTCCAACTTCTACAGGAACCATCGCTTCTCCTCCGTACACTAGCTAGAATGGTGTTACGCTGGTCGCCTCCTTTGGAGTCGTGCGAAGTGCCCATAAGACACTTGAGAGCTTGTCGACCCAGCTACCTCCTGCATGGTCGAGCCGAGTTCGTAAGCCTCTGAGGATCTCCCGGTTTGTGACCTCCTCCTGGCCGTTGCTCTGGGGGTAGGCGATTGAGGTGAAGACCTACTGGATGTCATAACCTTCACACCACTCCCTGAGCTTCTGACCCGCGAACTGCCTTTCGTTATCCGAGACGAGCTGGCGGGGGATGCCGAACCGACAGAGGATGCTCTGCCATATAAACTTGATGACCTTTGCTAGAGGCTCAGCTTCCACCCATTTTGAAAAGTAATTCACAGCAACGAGCAGGAACCTTCCCTGACCCATCGCCATGGGAAATAGTCCCATGATTTCCATGCCCCATTGGTTGAACGAGCAAGATATAGTGGATGACTTTATCTCTTCGGTTGGTTAGTGTGAAATATTGTGATACTTTTAGCATGATAGGCATGTGGTTGTCGTCCGAGCGACATCCTCTTGGAGAGTTGGCCAGAAGTATCTAACTAGGAGAATCTTTCGAGCTAGCAAACGTTCGCTTGGATGGCTTCCACAGGAGCCTTGGTATACTTGCAAGATGTACACTGCGCCCTCTGGTCCAACACACTTGAGCAAGGGCCTAGAGAAGATTCTTTTATACAACTAATCTCTGACCAAGGTGAACCGTCTGACCCTCTTCTTTAATAGACATGTCGCTTCCCGGTCGGCTAGCGTACTACCCGATCGGAGAAATTCGATTAATGGTGTTCTCCAGTCATTCGGAAAGACAACTCCCTCCATCCAGTCAATATGCACCACCAAAGAAACCTGTTCAATCGGTCGGTTGATCACACTGGTGATAATGAACTAGCTAACTTAGCCAGTTCATCTGCTGCTTGATTGTTCGATCGAGAGATCTTCTGTACAGCGGCTTCTTGAAAATTTATCTTTAGATTCTCAAACACTTCTGCATATAACTTGAGTCAGGGGTTGTTAATCTCGAACGCCCCTGCCAGTTGCTGGATGGCCAATTGGGAGTCTGAGTGAATGAGGACCTTTGTGGCTCCGACGTGCCGCGCTGCTTGCAAGCCGACTATCAAGGCTTCATATCCAGCCTCATTGTTGGTGGCGCGATAATCCAGCCAAACGGAAAGTTGCATTCGGTCTTCCCTTGGGGAAATGAGCAAGATGCCGATCCCGCTGCCTTGTCAGGTGAAAGAGTCATCAACATATATTCTCCAAGTTGGTTTTAGCTCGTCGTTCTGGATTTCTGTGATGAAATCAGCCAAGGCCTGAGCTTTTATCACCGTTCGGGGTTGATATTGGATGTCGAACTCACTTAGTTTAGTTGTCCACTTGATTAGTCGACCAGATGCTTCTGGGTTGAGGAGGACTCTTTCCAAGGTACTGTTGGTCATCACGATGATTAGATGGGAAAGGAAGTAAGGGCGGAGTCTCTGAGTGGCTAGTACCTAAGCGTAAGCTAATTTTTCTAAACCAGTGTAGTGGGATTCAACATCTTTCAATATATGATTTAAAAAATACATGGGTTGTTGCTCTTGCCCATTCTTCTTAACTAATGCCAAGCCGACTGCATTTTCGATGGACGATAGATAGATCTAGAGCGTCTCTCCTGCGCTCGACTTAGCTAATATAGGCAAGGAGTTGAGATAATCTTTGAACTCTTCAAATGCCCGATCACACTTTGCATCCCACTGAAATTTTGTCGCCCGATGCATCACCTTGAAGAATGGTAGGCTCTGGTAGGATGATTTGGATATGAATCTAGATAGAGCAGTAATACGCCCGGTCAGCCGTTGGGCTTCCTTCAAGTTGTGTGGCGGTGGCATATCTTATAGTGCCTTGACCTTGCTCGGATTCATCTCGATCCCCTGCTCGGTGACAATGCATCCCAGGAATCGATCGCTCTTGGCGCTGAACGGGCACTTGTTCGAGCTCAGCTTTATTTCATAATCCCTCAAAGTTTGGCAAGTCTCCTTGATTTCTGTGCAAAGATCAACAACTCTTGGAGATTTTATTAATATGTCGTCGGCATATACCTCTATGTTTCAGCCAATCTACTGCCAGAACACCTTGTTCATGAGCCTTTGGTAGATGGCACCGACGTTCTTTAGTTCGAATAACATGACGTTATAGCAGAATGTCTCGTCGATCGTGATAAAGCTGACATTTTCTTGATCTTCTCGGGCGAGCGGTGCTTGGTGATAACCTTGATATGCGTCGAGCATGCAGATCAGCTCCGCAGTCTAGCGTAGAGTCCACGATCTAGTCTATCTGGGGCAACGGATAGAAATCCTTCGGGCACGCTTTATTCAAGTCGCGGAAGTCTATGCAGACCCTCCATTTGTTGTCCAGCTTAGGGACCAATACGATGTTAGCAAGCCAGTTTAGAAATTGTACCTCCCGTATGTAGCCAGCCTCCAACAATTTCTCTATCTCCACTCTGATGACCAAATTTTATTCTATGCTGAAGTCCCTTTTCTTTTGTTTTACTGGCCGAGCGTCTGGTCAGACGTGTAGCTCGTGCTGAGCCACACTTAGCGAAATACCAAAAAGCTCATGTGCCGACCAAGCGAACACATCGTGGTTTTATCTAAGGCAAGCTACCAGCTTCATCTTTTTCTCACCCTCTAGATCAGCAACGATGAAGGTGGTTGCTTCCGAGCGATCAGGGTGGGTATGAACTTCTTCTTTTTCTTCATAGACCAGCGTAGGGGGTTTTTCAATGATGATGTTCACCTCTAGGCGAGGTGTCTTCCTAGTGGCTCGTACTTTCGTTCTGACCATCTCGATGTAACAACGCTGAGTGGCCAACTGATCTCCTTTGACTTCTCCTACTTCTGTTCAGGCTGTAGTTTGGTCACTCGCTCGTATCTAGGGTGGGAGGAGTAGTCTGGCGCCTCCATAAGGGATATCTAATGATTAATTTACTTGAAAGAGTTTAGACCTTCTAATAATTTGTAAGAGAAGACCAACTATTTTTTTAATAATGTGCTGGTTAATGGAATATAACTCCCTGTGTTTTTTCGATTGCCCTTCTATTTTCCTTTTCCTTTTTCATAGAGAAATGATTATTTTTTGAACGTGTATTGCCAGGCAAAGCGCCTATTAGGATGGGAACCAATCAGAGTGGCAATTGAGATATGAGCCTGGTAGAGCGGCGATTGAGATATGAGTCGGGTAGAGCGATAATTGAGACATGAGTTAGGTAGAGCGATGATTGATAAAGGTCTTATGTGACCAACAAGAGGGGGGTGAATTGTCTGCTAAATAAAAATAACCTCTTTCTCGTCCTTTCAACTTAGTTAGATAGAACAATTAAAATAAAGCAGAAATAAAATAAAAAACTAAAGAAAGCAAGACGGTTGTTTACTTGGTTACAACCTAGGTGGTTGTTAATCTAATGTGTTGAAAAATGCTCCACTAGAAGTTACTCCTTTGTTGAAGGCAGAGAGAAACCTCTTACACACTTTCTAAGTTCATAAATCACTAGGAAATTGAATACAATTGTTGTAGTTCAGTTATTATTTAATTCTTAAATCTAGAGGTTTTTTTATAGCTCCTGAAAAATGTTATAATCGTCATCCGACCGGATGGTCGTTGGGACGCGAGAGCCCTGCTCACTTATAATTCACACTGGGATGAGAGTCAGGAATCTGACAGGATGGTCGCCTTTCCGGATGGTCGTTGGGACGTAAGAGCCCTGCTCGCTTATGACTCACACTGGGGTGAGAGTTTGGAATCCGACCAAATGGTCGTTGGGATGCGAGAGCCCTGCTCGCTTATAACTCGCACTGGGGCGAGAGTTTGGAATTCGACCGGATGATTGTTGAGATGTGAGAGCCCTGGCTGCTTATAACTCGCACTGTGACGAGAATCTAGAATCTAATCGGATGGTCGTTGGGACGCGAGAGCTATGATCGCTTATAACTTGCATTGAAGAGAGAGTATGGAATCTGACGGATGGTCGTTCTACTAGATGGTCGTCCGACTGGATGGTCATTGGGACGCAATAGCCCTGCTCGTTTATAACTTGCATTGGGGTGATAGTTTGAAATCCGTTCACTAGATAAAGGTTAATACAAAAGTAGGATGCTCCTTAAGTGTGGTATGATCAGAGGTGATTCTTGCTCCACAAGCGAACTAGCTTCTTATTGTTTACTTTTTAGAGATTGATTCTAGGACACATGCCTCTCGAGGATTTCATATGATTTATCCCCTCAAGGTAGAAACTTAGTTACAATTTCGACTGGTTTTACATTGCTTCGGTACCAGTCACAGGCCCATCTACAGAATATCTCAGATCACAACATTTCCCCAGTTCTCCTCCTCCTGGATGCCCATCAGCTCCTTTCCTTTGTTGCTCGACGGGCCACTCATGCTCTCCTTCCCTTGAAGCGGACTGGTCGGTCAGGTCGAAATGTTGGGGTTGGTGGCCTGCTGCTTCAGGTGTTGAGGCGCAGTTTCAGGCGGGGCAAGCCTAGCTAGGCAGCTCGACGAGAATCTTGAGCGAACTGGAGGTAGTTTCCCGTGTCATGAGTGTGTGACTGATGATAATTGCAGTATCGGACTTTCCATGGGGAAGGTTGGTTGATAGGGCTTCGAACGACCTCTACCCATTGTGCCACCCCTGCTTCTCAAACAGGGGAGTTCGGCCGGGGGTCCTTATGGTGGACAGAAGGCGGTGGTGGCCTTCTTTCTGCCCGGTCGGTTGGAGCAGGGGTCCTTACTTCTTTCTTCCTAGCGGCCTAATCATCCTCTATATTAATATATTTGGCCGCTTTCCCCAACAAATGATCGAAATCCTTTGCGGATTTCTGGATGAGGGCTCGGAAGAAATCTCCCTCTAACAAGCCATGAGAGAAAGCACTTATCAAGATCTCAGAGGTGGCGGATGAGATATCCAGCGCCATCTAGTTAAAACATTTAATGTATACCCTCATAGATTTTGTGGTTCCTTACTTTAGGGAAAATACACTATAATTAGTCTTTTGGTATCTTCTGCTATTGGCAAAGTGGTGCAGGAAGGTGTTTTTGAACTCCTTGAAATAGGTGATAGACCTGACTGACAGTCTGTCAAACCACCTCAGTGTTGAACCAGAAAGAGTGATAAAAAACACTCAACATTTTATGGCGTCGCTATATTGGTGCAGGAGAGTGACATTCTATTTTTGAACTCCTTGAAACAGGTGATGGGTCCGACTGATAGTCTGTCAAACCATCTCAGTGTTGAACCAAAAAGAGTGATAAAAATCACTTGATATTTTATAACATCGCTATATTGGTGCAGGAGAGCGGTATTCTAGAATTTTCAGAGGTGATCATCCCGGTCATTGCTACCTCCATATTCTCCAGTAGACAAGGGCTTAAAACCCCTAGGGAGTTTCTCGTCCAGCACTTCCTGAGAGAAAGGAACGCTAGGTTGTTCAATCGTTTCCTAAATGGCTGGGGCCTTTCCCCTCTTTGGGTCCCTCATAGGCGAGTTATCAACTGAAAAAGCTTGAGATCTCTCCATTTTGTTGCAGCGTTCTCCAGGGGCTCGGTACAATGCCTTAGGGAAGTAGCATGGTTGCTTCCTCTTGGACCTTCCGTCTGAGGCGAAGAACCCATCCCTCGAGGTTGCATGCACGCGGCGCGGGTGAGAATCCACAGTCTGTTTTTCTAAGGCTGCTCGCATTTACCTCCTTGAAGAGCTCGCATTCCCCAGATGTCATAGTGATGTTGATTTTACCAATGTCCTCCATATTCACGTTTTGGAGCAGATAAATGTGTTCCCATAGACGACACCAAATTTGATCTCATCTGAAAGTTGAGTCGGATGGGGGTATCGGTGACAATGGCAAGAACGTTGATAGAGAGGAATCTGGGGCCGAGGAGCAAGTATCGTCGATGATAACCACGACCCTACTAACACCACAGGCCAAGCACCCGGGAACATTAGAGCCCAAAAATCAAGGAAGAGGTCATTGGAGCAGACCCTGCGACGCTCAAGTCAGGAGTAGCACGAGAGAGAAAAGTACGTAAAAAAGAATGAACAATAGTAGATGCGAGTGTATGAGCGCATGAGCATGCTTGGCCAATGGAGAGGACCTCCGTTTTTATAGTGTCTTTTGCAACCTCTGTAATCATAAGGCACTAGAGAATGTCGGATGTCAGGGGGTGTCAGGTGAAAAAGGATACGTCAGACTCCCATTGGACATAAGAAGGTTTCGCGGTTTGTAGGTAGCAGGATATTGGAATATTCCCTGACGAATAGTTGTTATTCTCTGACAGGTTGTTACTATTCTCTGATAGCGTTGTCCCATGAGAGAGTCTAGCCGGCTAAGATGCCGACCGAGAGTAAGCTGGGGCAGTGCCCATGAAAATTAGGAGACTGGGCTCCAAGGTTCCAACCGACTAAGATGCTGACTGAGAGTAAACTGGGGCAGTGCCCAGGAGAAGTGAGGGGACTAAGTCCTAGGGTCCAACCGACTAAGAAACCAACCGGAAGTAAGTTGGGGCAGTGCCCAGGAGAAATAAGGGGACTGACCTTGGAGTCCAACCGGCTAAGAAGCCCACCGAAAGTTAAGAGATAAACTGCTTGGACATGTAGTCACCGCCTTTGATCACTACCTCCTCTTGATCTTTGACTGTCATATTATCTGTCACATTATTTTGACTATCGTCTCCGTCCTATCCCTGTGGCCATCTGCTATCTCCCGTATCAACTACAGATTTTCTACCTGCACAATATGTTTTGTCAGGGTCAATTGCAACACGGACAAAAGATTGCCGTGAAGAAATTATCCAGACATTCTTCTCAGGGCTCAAGTGAGTTCCACAATGAGCTCTCGCTTATTTCCAAGTTACAACACAGAAATCTTCTTCGTGTCCTTGGCTCCTGCATTCAAGGAGATGAGAGACTTATCATCTTAGAATACATGGAGAACAAGAGCTTAGATGGCTTCATTTACGGTGAGTTTATCATCCAACAATATTCGTTGATTTCATTGGCTTCGTAATTGCTAGGAATTTAGTAAACGTGTGTTACTCTAATCATATAGCAAATTATTCAAACACTCGCATGTGCAGATAAAACTAAAGGCACATTGCTTAGTTGGCAAATGCGGCTTGAGATTATAAATGGCATTGCCCGGGGACTTTTATACCTACATCAAGACTCTATCTTAAGAATCATTCATAGAGATCTCAAGCCGAGCAATATTCTCCTAGATAAAAATATGACTCCAAAGATTTCTGATTTTGGTATTGCAAGAATATTCGAAGGTGATGGAGCTCCTATGAATGCAACCACAAGACCAATTGGAACATTGTAAGTTTATAATTTATTCATGTCATAATCTAACAAGAGTCACTAATTTTCAAGTTCATAAACACAGAGGATATATGGCGCCGGAGTACTTAGCAAATGGACTTTTTTCATTTAAATCAGACGTATTCAGCTTTGGTGTCTTGGTATTAGAAATCTTGAGTGGCAAGAGGAACATAGTGTTCAATCAAACAGATATGAGCTCAAACCTTTTAGTACAAGTATAACTTTAAAACTTGCAATGTTATTCTTTATGGATTCAGCAATATTGTTCGTTAGTCTAAATACTTGATTCCTATGACAAAGGCATATAGACTATGGAAGGATGGTAGATCACTTGAGCTTCTTGATGATGCACTAGATTGCTCGTATCCTACCACTGAAATCCTACGTTGCATCCGGATGGCTCTTTTATGTGTGCAAGAAAATACTGAAGACCGGCCCACAATGGCTGAAGTTGTAATGATGTTGGCTAGTGAGGACCAACTTCTTACTCCACTTAAGCAGCCATTAATAAGATCAATGGCCTATGAAAGAGGCTTCACAACTCAAGAAATGAGCATTACAATGACAGGTAGATGAAATGTGTTAATCGCCTTTAAAATAATCAATTGTTTAGACATCTTTGATGTGAGCAGTTATAAATTATCTGACCATGAGCAATACATGGCTCTTGGATGTAATACATTAGAATTTATATTTTGTATGTATGTTGATCATCTTATAATAAGTGGGAATGAATTATCAATATGAAATGTAATTATATTGTTTGAATGTAATTATTAGCATGTTTACCTTAACAATCACACAATAATCTTTTAGTCTAACATTGTGATGAATACAAATTTACTGCATATTTAAAAAACATCACTATTTTTAAAGGATTTTCAAAATTTTATTGTGGCAAAAACTTGGATAACAATTTATCATTATTTCGTATAGTTGTCTTCCAATTCAACTAAGCAATTGATTTTTAGGGAGCGTTTGATTGGGGTTATCCTTGATAACCTTGATTATCCATCCAAGGTTATCAACGAAAATCCTGTTTGATTTAGGTAATCAATGATTCCCGAGTAATGTTCAATGCTCGACACGTCAGCAATAGAGTCATGTAACCCGGAATCGAAAAACCTTAGAAAATTAAGGTTTTTTTTATTCCGGGGTTAATAATTTTTTTTACCAAAAATACTCTCCGATAAGAAAAAACATGAAAAAAAAGAAAAAACGTAAAAAAATATTTTAAAAATGTAATTTTTTTTAAAAAAATAAACAATTTAAAAAATAAAAAATAAAAAGTAAATAAAAATTTTAAAAATAAAAAATAACAAATCTAAAAAATTTAAAATTTTAAAAAATTTAAAAATTAAAAACTTAAAATTAAAAATTAAAATTTTAAAAATTTTATAAAAATTAAAAAAATAAAATTAAAAAATGTAAAAAATATAAAAATATAAAAAAAATCTAAAAATATAAAAACATTAAAAAACACATTAAAAACATAAAAAACATACCGAAAAAAGAAAAGTAAAAAAATAAAAATAAATAAATAATAATAATTATTATTATAATATGTATAGTTGGTTTTGTAACTGAGGATAATACAGTAAAATATTAAACTAAGGTATTCATTAAAACTTTCAAATAAATAAATTTTTGTTGCATTACCTAGGTTGAATCAAACAACATTTGGTTATATTTTATTCCCCATAACCTTTATTATGTGATTACCTGATAATCATATAATCAAGATTATCATGATAACTTGAACCAAACATATCCTTAGCTTCTTTGGAACACATTAGAGTAGTCTTTTTTTTTCTTCTCTTTGAAGCATGGATTGTGGCTATCAAATCAATCATATATATTCTAAAGCATCACCAGTAATTTTTTGTTTGTTTAAAGAAAATTCAATTTTCTTTTCCCGATCCATTGGGGTCATCTTGGTGGTTCTTAATTATAATCAAGACAATTCTCTAAGCAATAGTACAATAATTAAAGGGGGTCTAAATAAAGAGCACGCTTAATTATTTTTAGGCTTACAAACCATGTGCAGGCTATTTTGTTGCTGCCTCAATCATTCGGTAAAGGTGAAATCTATATTTAAATTAGGAAACTGAAACTATCCTCCATACCATAAGAAGAACAAGATAATTAAAAGTAGAGAGAGATGGCATTACCAGGAAACAAATCAATTGACTAAAGCCAATGAAATAACAATTGCAACTTGAATTGATTCGACGAAAAAAAATCTCTCCCTGAAGAATGATGTTAAGTGCAAATTTCACCCGAGAATCTAGCCACCTAGGCATTCATAGTCTGATATCTAATTATAACATATTTGTAGTAATTTTTTCTTTAAATAGGGGGTGTAATCAAAAGATACTGGGCTTCTAGGCTGACTACCGCATGCGCTTCCCAATTTACTCTGATAACTGATGAAAAATTTCCTTGGGACTAAATCGATCACTCCAAAAATAATCAGTGAGACTAACCAAAGTTATTAATTTTATTTAAATACAAATTTCAAGAAGGTAGCAACAGGCTACAATAGCATACCTGCATTTGTTTTCTTCTGTCTTTTTGTTTTTTGTGATAGGAACTTCTATGGGTAGAAATTAATAGATAGAGAAAAAAAATAATATAAAACTTTTTTTATAATCTTATTACTAAAGTCAATAGATTTATTTATGAGAAATTATTTATATTAATTATCTAAAATAATAATGGAAAGATAAAATAAGGCATACAATCATAATAATTATAAACGTAGTAATATAATAGACTTAGAAATATTATTTTTCCTATTTTATTCATGTCGATCTTGATTATGTGTCAAATATAATAAATCATAATTGATTGAAATCAATTAGAGATTATTTCCATTATTGTCGTTACCCCCCGACAAATTCAACGGGAGTACTTGAACGTTGAGTTTGAGTGCTAACTTGGTGAAATATTATTTAGATAATGACTTGGTAAATATATCAGCAATTTGATCTTCCGTAGAGATATAAGAAATCGAAAGTTGTCGAGTCGCCACATGCTCGCGAAAAAAATAAAAATCAATCTCTACATACTTGGTACGAGCATGAAAAATAGGATTTGCCACAAGATAAATTACTCCAATATTATCACACCAGATTTTAGGCGTAGCCGTTGGGAAAAAGCGTAATTCCGAAAGAAGAGATTGTAGCCAAATAATTTCTGACATTGTGTTAGCGATAGCTTTATATTCAGCTTCAGTACTTGAGCGAGAGACTGTAGGTTGCTTCTTTGAAAGCTAGGAAATAAGATTTCACCCAAGAAATATAGCATATCCACTAGTAGAACGTCTATCTTCGGGAGATTCAGCCCAATCTGCATCACTGTAAGCAATCAACTCTCGTGAAAACTAACGATATAAAAGAAGACCATGTAGAATAGTACCTTTGAGATATCAAAGAATTCTCTTAACACCTTCCCAATGATGTTCAGTAGGAGCATGCATAAATTGACAGACACGATTCACAACGAAAGCAATATCGGGTCGTGTAATTGTGACATATTGTATGACACTAACAATGCTATGGTAGATCTGGGGGTCAGACATTGAAGAGGAGGATGAAGGTGCAGTGAAACCACCATCGATAATTGATGTAGAGATAGGACGTGCACCATCCATTTTAGCTTGTTGTAGGAGTCTAGTAATGTATTTGCTCTGGGAGAGAAGACAACCTTCAGAATATGAGAGAAACTCTATGCCAAGGAAAAAGCGAGCATTGCCAAGATCTGGAATAAGAAACTCTTGACGGAGAAGATGTAGTAAAGTAGTAATGCTGTTTTGATCACTACCAGTTATTAATATATCATCCACATAAATCAGAACAAATATTGAAAATTTCGTATTACATTTGTAGAATAGGGAAGATTCTGTTTTTGATCCAGAACATTCTTGAGTATGAAGTCAGGTAGATAGACGATGAAACTATGCACAAGGTTCTTATCGAAGATCATATATAGACTTCTGAAGTTGACACATATGTGTTGAAAGTTGCGGGTGGATGAATTCAGGAGGTTGCTCCGTATAAACAGTTTATTCAAGGTGTTCATGAAAGAAAGTATTGGAAACATCTAATTGGCGTATTGGCCAATTGGAGCTAACAACTATAGATAGTAACAATCTGATAGTTGTAATTTTGATGACTGGACTAAAAATATCATTGAAGTCCATAACTGGCTATTGATTAAAGCCTTTAGCAACAAGGCGAGTTTTGTAACGTTCAATAGAATCATCTGCACGACACTTAATTCGATAAATCCATTTAGAGCCCACAATATTCATAGATGGGGTACGAGAGACTAAGCTCCAGGTTGCATTACGAAGAAGAGCATCAAATTCTGTAGCCATCGCAGTATGCCAAATTTGGATCTTTGACTGCTTGTGTAAAACTATAAGGTTCAACAAAATTTGAAGAAGCAATGAGAGCATGTGAAAGAGGATAACGAGTGGAAACTGGTTGACATCGTGCATAAATATCGCTTAGAGGAAGTATTCGTCGAGGAATATAATCATCAGAGCTACTCAGAGATGAGTGGTCAGACGGATGAGAATCAGAACTAGAGAGTGGATCACCACTAGCCGCCGAGCTTACAAGAACTTGTGGAGATGGAGTAAGTGTTGGAGTGTATACTAAAAGCCTAGCTTTTGGTATAAACATTTATCTAGAAATAAGAATCACATTGGTCGAATGTCTACATTTATGATAAATGTAGTTGTTCAATTAATTTATATTGTAGATGACATGGTGTGTGGTGTCACACACGGAAGATCATGTTATCAGTAGCTTATAAATTATAAACAGTAGCTCACGACCATGATGGAAAGGAACAAACCATTGGAAGGTCGTAGTGTAATTAGGTATTAGTTTATCTTGACTATATAATTACACTAGTACACTCAGAGTGTATTGAGTAGAACCATTTGAGGTCGTTTCTTTTATACTGACTTTATAAAGAAACAAAGACCTCGGTTATTATGGAAGTGTGTGCTCTTAATCCTAATGTAATAACAAGCACATATATTTGATATTTATTTCTTTAATTTATCAATGGGTGAGATTTAGTTCGTTGAATCAATAAACCCGATAAGTTGGGAAATGGTATCACTTATAGTGTGTGTTGTTGATTATAGAAGGAAACTGTGTCCTAGAGATACTAGGTTGATAATGTCCTCAAGAGGAGCTCATAAAGATTGTCATGTTAAACCCTGCAGGTGGACTTAGTCCACATGATAATAAGGTTGAGTGGTACTACTCTTGGACTTAGATATTAATTAAATGAGTTGTCAATAACTCACTTAATTAGTGGACATTTGATATCTTAAACACAGGGAGACTAACACACTCATAATAAGAAGGAGCCCAAAAATGTAATTTGGGATTGGTGCGGTAGTTCAATGATAATTCTCTAGTGGAATGAATTATCATTGATAAAATTAAGTTGTGTGTTCGGGGCGAACACGGGATGCTTAATTTTATCGGGAGACCAAAACCAATTCCTCCTCTCGGTCCCTATCGTAGCCTCTTATTTGTAGAAGTTTTATACCCACCTATACCCACCTTCTATACCCACTAATACGGGGCTGGCCAAGCTAGCTTGGGAAGCTAGGGCCGCCTAGGTATATTATTGGTGGCCGGCCCTAGCTTGAACTCAAGCTAGTGGGGCCGCCAAATTAAATTAAAAAGGGATTTTAATTTTAGTTTTTATTATGTGGAAGAAATAATTTTTAAAGAGAATTAAAATTAAAATATCTCTCTTGTAAAAGATCTAAAGATTAAAGAAAGAGATTAGATCTCTTTCCTTATTTGTAGATTGATGAGTTATTTTATTTTCTCTTTAAAATTATCCACATGTTGATAAAATTAAAATTATAGAAATTTCCTTTATCAACCATGAAGAGATTTTTAAAGAGAAATTTTATTTTAAAATTTCCGGAAACAAATTAGGAAGTTTTAATTTGTTGATTAAAACTTGTCTAATTTATTTCCTCTAGAAGTGGCCGGCCATTAGAGATTAAATTGGGAAATTTTATTTAATTTTTCTCAATTAAATCATGTCAAGGAAATTAAGGAAATTTTATTGTAATTAAATTTCTTAATTTGCCTAGGCCAAGGAATATAAAAGAAGGGGTGAGGGTGCCTTCACAAGACACAACATCTATTATTCCTCTCCCTCTTTTGTTCCTTGGTGTGGCCGGCCAACCTCTCCCTCTCTTCCTCTTGTGGTGGCCGAACCCTACCCTTCTATTGGAGCTCTTGTGGTGGCCGGATACTACTCGGAGAAGAAGAAGAAGAAGGAGAGAAAGCTAGCATCTCTTGGAGCTTGGTTAGTATTTTGTTTTTCTTCCTTGGTGAAGCTTCCTCTTTGTTGGCCGAACCTAGCTAGGAGGAGAAGAAGGTGATTGGTGGTTTCTCGTCTCGGAAGATCGTTGCTCACACAACGTCCGAGGTTAGAAGAGGAATACGGTAGAAGATCAAGAGGTTTTTCTACAAGGTATAACTAGTAAATTTTATTTCCGCATCATGCTAGTTATTTATGGAAATAATACCAAATACAAGAGGCTTACGATTCTAGTATTTCGAATATGTTTTTCGAAGTAGTGTTCTTTTGTTTTATTTTTCCTTGTGATTTGATTGTTTTTTTTTGTTAACCTAAAGTTATTTTAGGAAATTAAATATTAGATTTCTATAAAAGGTTTTGTCTAGTCGGTGGTGGTTGCTCCCATATCCAAGAAGGTCATGTGCCTCGCCACGTCAGTACTGGGAACCAATTATGGAAATTAATATTTAATGGAATTAATAACTTAAGGTGATTTGGGTCGAACGTGTTAAGTTCCGCAGGAGATCCAAGTCAAAACCTAAAAGAACAAATAGATTAAGTTTTGGATCAAACGTGTTAAGTTCCGCAGGCGATCCAAAATTTAATTTAAAAGAACACATGGTAGCTAGGAAAAGGTTCAGACCTTTGTACAAAATTTTTGTACAGTGGAACCTCTAGGCTTTCCGAGTAGCAACCAACAGTAAGACCCAAGATACCATCCCCTTGTACTTTCAATATGTCCTGAGGAATCAATATATGGGGCTGCTAGTATATTACTTAGTGATATTAGATAGTTGCCTTGATTATCTGAAGGAGGATCTAAGGTAGCAACTGCAAACGGAAACAGAGATTCATCAAAAGTAATATGTCGAGAAATATATATCCGATCGATCGAAATATGGAGGCAACGGTACCCATGATGCACATTACTATAACCAAGGAAAATACATTGTAAAGAGCGAGGGTTTAACTTGTGTTTAGAGTAAGGTTGTAGCCAAGGATAACATGCACAACCAAATATACGAAAGAAGGAGTAATATGGAAGACAATTATAAAGTCTTTCACTTATTTTGAAGTAGTGGAGTGAGTAAACAATTGATAAGGTAGACTGCGGTTTGGACAATATCATCCCAAAATTTAAGTGGAACCGAGGTATGATTAAGAAGAGCTAAGACAATTTCAACCACATGACGATGCTTTCTCTCAGCGGATCCATTTTGTTCAGAAGTGTGGGGACAAGAGACTCTATGGATGATGCCAGAGGAAGTAAGATGACGATAAAGTGCTTGATATTCGCCACCCTAATCAGAATGAAGGGAGAAGATTTTACAATCAAAATAGCGCTCAACTTATTTTTGAAAGTGACAAAAAATATCAAAGAGATCATACTTTCTTTTTATAGGAAAAATCTAAGTAAACTTGCTAAAATTGTCAATAAAAATAACATAATAAAGAAAATCTTGATTAGATAGAATAGGAGCAAGACCTCACACATCAGAGTGAATAATTTCTAAAGGAAAACTAGAAGTGCAAGAAGAAGACACAAAAGGTAATTTATGATATTTTGCTTTCATGCAAGTTTCACATAAATGAGAAGAGGAGGCTAAAGAAATTGGTAAACTATAATGGTTAATGATATTCTGAACAACATGTAGAGACAGATGACCAAGACGTGCCTACCAAGAGAATTTATCAGTGTGTTCTCTAACAAAAAATATTAGTATAGGTGAGTTGAAGATGATAAAGGTCGTCTTTAATGCTTCCTCAAAGTAGAATATTTCTTGTTGTGAAATCCTTCACAAGGTAATGATGAGGATGAAATTCAAAGAATACATTATTATCAAGAGCAAATTGACGCACAGAAAGTAAATTTTTGGTGATAGAAGGAACATGAAGAGTGTTGCGCATACGAAAAGTTCGACTACATGAGTGAAAAAATATGTTTCCAATGTGAGTAATTTGTAAACTTGAGTCATTACCTATTTGTACCATGTAGGGTCCATCATAAGGGGAAGCTTCTGTGGGAATATTATATTCCGGTGTGACATAATGAGTTGCTCCAGAATTCGGATGTCATCCTAGGTTCTCAAGAGTCGATGAAACTATATTAGGAGAGATAGAATGTGAGAATGCTCCAGAATGAGATGACTGGGCTATAGAGTGCCAAGAAGGTGGTGGTCGATTTGAAGCTGCATGCTCTCCTTCTGAAATAGTTGGTTGTCCCAATGCTGCTGGACCACCAGTAAAATTTGAGTTAAATCTTTTAGGACATTGAATACCAATATAATATGTCCAACTCTGAGATAAATTTGACATCTTCTCCGACTATAAGACTAATCAAATCTTCTAGAGCAATAAATATCAGTATGACCAACGATGTGACAAATTTAACATCGGTCTAAACTTTGCTTTTGGCCACCTTGATGTCGTTGAGTATCAGACATCAAAAATAAATAACTCGTCCCTTGATAGTAATAGACCTTGCTGGAAGAATTTTCGATAGCTGGAAATAATACTTGGCACTAGAACCTTGCTGTCTAGCGGAAGCGGCAAATCAGAAGCTTGGTGGACGGTGACAGCCACTTGTTGTGGGCGACAGAGTAACATTTCGACGGTGATAAGAAAGTAGAGGGCTTTTTTGCGTTGGCTTAGGTAGCTATCGGTGATGAATAGAATCACTTACTAATTAATAGAGAATAACAAGACTAATTAATAGGAGAATAACGCCATGAGAAAAGGTAGAGAAAGGAGAGAAAAATAAGACTAGTGTATATATATATATATAGAAAAGGCTAAATGAAGGAGAAAAAAATAATAAAAAAATTGTTACTGTAGTTGTCGAAGTTCCAGAGATTGCCGTACAAAATTGGCAAGAAAGGATGTTGGTGCTGAAATCGACAGCAAAGGACGTTGGAACCAAGATCGGCAGCAAAGAATGTCAGCAGCAAAGAACATCGGCACCGAAATCAGCAACAAAGAACATCGGCGTTGAAATCGGCGATGAGACTACAAGATGTTGCTGGAGCACGCTGATCTTTAGGTTGCTCCAAGTTGCTGTTGTGCTCCAAGATGTTCACGTTGTTGCTGACTAATGTTGTAGAAATTTGGTGCTAGAATTGAGGTGCTGGAAGAGGAATTAAAGAAGGAAGAAGCTAAATTTTGAGGGAAGATAAGGAAAAGGAAGAATCATGACTCTGATACTATGTAGAAATCAATAGGTAGAGGAAAGAAATAATATAAATCTTTTTTATAATCTTATTACTAAAGCCAATAGACTTATTTATACAAATTATCCAAAACAATAATGGAAAGATTAAATAAGACATACAATCATAATAATTATAAACATAGTATTATAATAGACTTGGAAATATTATTTTTCCTATTTTATTCATGTCGATCTTGATTGTGTCCTAAATATAATAAATCCCAATTGATGGAAATCAATTAGAGATTATTTCCATTATTGGTATTACTATGAAGTACTGTTTGTTTTTTTCCTCCCATGTTGTATTTTATAATATCAACATATAATGTTTTAAATATACGAGTTTAGTTACTCAACTCGATTTTTTTTTCATTAAACAAAGAAAAGAGGAAACAAAAAAATAGGAGAAAATTCAACTTTACAAGTCTCGGCAGATGTTTGTGTTAGGACCCTTGGTAGTCGACTAGAGAGAGGGTGAATAACCCCTGCATAAAGACAAAACAAAAAGACCTTTCTCGAATTTATAACTTAATTAAAACACTTGCATAAACATAGAAATAATAATAAACTAAAAAGATGAGGCTAAATAGATTTACTTGGTTACAATCGGAGAGGTTGTTAATCCAAGGCAGATGAAAAAGTGCATTAAAAATCTCATCTGAGCGGAGAAGCCTCTTATAGCAATGAACGCACAGAATCAAAAGGCTAAACTCAGACAAACTCAAGCATAAGTGTTGTTACTTTATAATTCTTGTTCTTGTTAGCTTCTGGGAGCAGGGTTACTTATATAGCCCTGCTCGGGGCACTTGGAAGGGTTCCAAGCGCCTGGAATGAGATAAAATTTTATCCCTGACGTAACGTTCAAACGGCACGTCGAATTGGCTAAGAATTGAGTTCCCGACGCCCCGGACTAGTCAGGGCACCCCGGTCTGGTTCAGGCACCCCGGGGCCAAAAATCAGCTTTTGTTGATTTTTTGTCTTGGTCTCCTACTCCGGTTCCACTCGCATCGGTCTCGGTTTTCCGCTCTAGCTTCGCTCGCTTGGGTGATTTCGGCCATCCGGAATAGGGCTCACCCGAACCCAACTTTAAGCCTTCTCGAGCAAACTTTCATTCCGACTTCTCATCCCTCAGAATTACTGCTTGCTTCCTTCTCGTCCGCCAGCGTACAATTCCACAGCTTTTCATCCCTCGGACAGCTGCGTCTTTTGCTCCTCAAGCAATCTTCCGCTCTGGCTTCTCGCCCCTCGGAAACACCACAAGCTCCCTTCTCGTCCGTCGGTGTACTCTTCCGCAGCACCTCGTCCCTTAGACGCACCGACCCCGTCGGCTCTCTCCTGTACCGTCCTTCTAGCTAGCTATGTCTTTCGCTCGACTTCCTGTGCTCCAAAGTTCTTGCACACTTAGACACAGGGTTAAATACAACATGACCTAACTTAACTTGTTTGATCATATCAAAACTACCTTAGGATAGCAACAATCTCCCTCTTTTTGATATGAGCAATCCAAGTTAAGTTAGGGTAAACCAACATAAAGTAAAGCAATAAATTTTGCAATAAAGTGCAAAAATTTAAAAAGTTAAGCTATCTCTCCCTAGACTTAATTTTCTCTTCTCCCTCTTTGATCACATAAAAAAGTGGGATACATCAAAAAGTCTAAGGGCAACTTGTCAAGAATTTTAAGTCGTTTAACAAACAAAATTCTGAATTTATAAGGTTAAAATGACTTGGTCAATTTTAAACACAAGTCTAAGAGAAAATAAATCGAAATTGAAAGTTTTAATTTTGGAAATCTTGAAATATTTTCTTAAAAATGTATACAGCATGCATTTTGACAAAAGAAAATACATTTTCAAGATTTATAATTTTAAAAATTCTTAAAAAATGTTGTATTTAGATAAATAACTCAAAAACTTTTCAGAAAACTTTTCTTAGTTAACAGGGATAACTCTTGTGAAATAATTAAAAAAATTTGAATAATCAAATTCAAATGTTAAAAAAAATTAAGATTTTTCTATAGACGAATATTGAAATCCTCTTTCTCAAAAAAACTCAAAAGGGATTTTGTAGTTAAAAACAAATTCAATTGTAAAAGAAAATTAATACAAGCATAATCTTGGAATCCAAAATAGATTCCTTTCTACTGGATTAACAAGAAAATTTTTTACGTCTTTGACAATTTTTTAATTTGCCCATTGTGATATTTAAATTTCTATTTTAGTCTATAATAATTTCTAAAATTGGAAGTAGAGAATTTTGAACATGCAAAAATTTTTAAAGTTTGTATATGTTCATTTAACATTTCATTTTCTATTTTTAGTTTGTCGAAATCCTCTAATCGACAAGTTGTTGCTAAAATTCCTTTTAACTCATTATTCTCTGTTAATAATTTTCTATTTTCTTTTTTCAGATTTACAAGAATCTTTCGACAATATTTTTATCAAATTAAACAATTGGCCAGAAGGTAGAGACCGTATCTGCCTTACCTTGTCGACTTCTGATGCTCCCCTGTAGAGGTGTTTTCCTCCGACGTTGCTCCCCCTTCATTGATGCTCTCAATGCTCATTTCTAAAGAACTTTCTTTATCTTCAGGTAGGTACTCGGCTATGAGAGCAGTTTCGGCAATTTCCTCATTTTCTGCTTCTGATGACGACTTGGAGTTTATTGAAGAGTTGGATTCGGCTACTTTTGATTCTTCATAGAGCTTTAAGAACTTTTCCCAAAGTTCTTTTGTACTCTTGTATTTTCCGACTTTGTCGAGATCCTGGGCAAGTAGAAAGCTCAAAAGGCGTGACTCAGCTTTACCATTTGTCATAAAATCATTACGTTGTTCCTCAGCCCATTGATGCTCCTTAAGTTCTTCTCCTTTTTGCTTTTGGGCATATCAAAACCATACTCAATTGTTAGACAAATATTAAAATCAATTTTAAAATAAACCTCCATTCGACGTCTCCAAAAAGCTAACTTCCCCTCGAATACTAATGGGTAGATGCTAGTTCCGGCCATCGTCTTTGCTTCGATCGGCGGTTAGTCCTCCTGAAACATCTTGACTCTGATACTACTTGTTAGGACCCTTGATGGCCAACTAAAGAGGGGTGAATAACCCCTGCACAAAGACAAAACAAAAAAGACCTTTATCAAACTTATAACTTAATTAAAATACTTGCATAAACATAGAAATAATAATAAACTAAAAAGACGAGGCTCAACAAATTTACTTGGTTACAACTGGGGAGGTTGTTAATCCAAGGCAGATGAAAAAACGTACTAAAAATCTCCTCTGGGCAGAGAAGTCTCTTACAGCAATGAACACATAGAATCAGAAAACTAAACTCAGACAAACTCAAGCACAAGTGTTGTTACTTTGTAATTCATGTTCTTGTTAGCTTCTGGGAGCAGGGCTGCTTATATAGCCATGCTCAGGGCGTCTGGAAGGGTTCTATGCGTCTGGAATGGGATAAAACTTTATCCCTGACGCAACGTTCAAACGCTACGTCGAATTAGCTAAGAATTGGGTTCCGGGCGCCCTGGACTGGTTCGAGCACCCCGACCAGGTCCGGGCGCCCTAGTCTGGTTTAGGCGCCCTGGGGCCAAAAAGCAGCTTTTGCTAATTTTTGGTCCCGGTCTCCTACACCGGTTCCGCTCGCATCGGTTAGGGTATTCCGCTTCGGTTCCACTCGCTTGGCTGATTTCGATCATCCGGAATAGGGCTCACCCGAATCCAATTTCCGACCTTCTCGTTCCGCTCCGGCTTCTCTTCACTTGGAATCGCTACTTGCTTCCTTCTCGTCTGTCAACGTACTCTTCCACAGCTTTTCCTCCCTCGGATAATTGCGTCTTTTGCTCCTCGAGCAATCTTCCGCTTTGACTTCTTGTCCCTTGGAAACACCACACGCTCCCTTCTTGTTCGTCGGTGTACTCTTCCGCAGTATCTCGTCCCTTAGATGCACCGAGTCCGTCGGCTCTCTTCTTTGCCGTCCTTCTCGCTAGTTATGTTTTTCGCTCGATTTCCTGTGCTTCTAAGTTTCTGCACACTTAAACACAGGGTTAAACATAAGAAAACCTAACTTAACTTATTTGGTACCAATAGTTTATAGGTTGCCCGTTTTTTCCTTCCAATAAGAACAAACCTTGCACGTAAATTATCAATAGATTCACGCAAAATAATACCAAATGCCAATCGGTACTTGTCTTTTATTCCTTTACCTTAGAAACCTCCAAATGCACGCTGATCTGGATGTCGAACTATAGCATGTATTATTCATATTTCTTCCACTGCCATCTCTGTTTTACGCACACTTCTCAAAAAAAATGACCACTATTTTTTTCCTTAGTTTTTCCTAGATTACAGAATGATTTCAGTTGTAGTGTATTTGATTGTTATCACAATACTGTATCAGGGTTAATGATTTGTAGCAATGATTCTTCTGTTGCAATATGCTTGTTAGCAAAAAATTGTGTGCTTGCCCATCTAATTTTTTATATCCTATTTTGTAGAAGCTGAAGCCATCTTTCGATTGAAGTTTGGTCATTTGGAATTGGTAATAGAAACTTTCAAAAGGTGCTCCTTGTAATACTGCTGTGTAATCCTTGTGCCATATGCTTGATTCTGGCATGGGTTAGAATTAAGTTGGATTCTCTAGGTTGAAGCATTATGTGGCATCACAATCGAGCACATTCTTGAGCTTGTGTGCTCTTCTTAGGGGTGTAAATAAATCAAGTCGCTTGTGAGCTATTTCAAGCTCGATTCGATAAAAGTTCATTTGAGCTCGTTAATGAAACTCGTTAAGATAAACAAACCAAGCTCAAACTTTACAATACTCGGCTTATTAGCTCGTGAATATGTTCGTTAAGCTCATGAATCAATTTTTAAATAAAAAAATAATAATTTTGATATTGAATTTATAAATTTTACACTCTACTTATGAAAAATATAAACAAATATATTAAATTTATTTATTAGAATAAAATTATAAATTTTAATAAAAATATTATAATTATCTCTAAATATATAATTTAATTTTTAATAAATATTTAAATTTAAAATTTATATTTATTAAGTTCGTTTAGACTCAATAAAAATTCGAATAAATTCGTGAGCCATAAATATATTCATTAAATAAAGCTCGAGCTCAGCTCGATTATAAACGAGCTAAGCTCAAACATTCAAGAATTCGACTCGTGAGCCATAAATATATTTGTTAAATAGTTTTTGGCCTTATATTTGAAGGAATATCTAGAAGGTTTCTGACTTTTATTTTAGTTTTTCATTTGTGCCAATATAGAAGGTTTCTGATGTTTTCGATTTTGATGGTATTAGAAATCTTAAGTGACAAAAGGAACAGAGTCATCGATAGGAGCAGAGCTTAAACCTTCTAGGACAGCTGAGTGCGATTTTGAAACATTGGCCCTTTATCTTTTCTTAGGATGCTCCTAATCCAAAATTAGACTCCTATTGTAGGCGTATTGGCAATGGAAGGAAGATGTTGGAGATTGTGGACGATGTAGTGAAGTAGAGATGAGTCTTTTGTCCGTATAAGAAAATACTGAACATAGGCCACTGGTAGAAGTGGTGATGATGTTGGCTAGAGATGATAAACTTCTTACTCTAAGAAACCCACAATCAAAGAAATGAATCTCACAATTTCCCAGATCGATGAAATGTGTGTGCATCTTTTAAATCCTTGGCAAAAACTGGGCATCAGTATCGAATGCAGTGAATGAGTTAACACCTAATCCGCGTAGAAATCAATTTAGTGCATCCTAGTAGAGAGAGAAATTTTATTTAGAATACTCTAATGTTGGACTTTTCTCTGTCCCATGACTAATTAAGAGCCACGGTCCCTTCGTTTTCCAGTCACAATTATTGAAATGGACTAGCAATAATTTGCGCAATGGACAGAAAATTTCCCCCTATACAAGGTAATGCCCCCATCTCTCACATTAGGATGGTGAGATCCATTGATCAAGTGTGGGCTCTACCATCCAAATGTAGAGGTGGGGTATTATCTGTGACAGGATCGAATTAACCCAAGTAGAATTAGTAATACTGATCACCCCAAGTCAAACTTTATAGTGTGTAAATTTATTTGATTAAATAAATAAGTCACGCCGAGCTTAATTTAAAATAAATTTAGTTATTAAAATAGTTGTTCAAATTTAACTTAATTTAGCTTCGGACTGGTGACATGGAGAGAGGGTGGGAGGGAGGTTTGTTCCTCTATTGACGGAGTGCCACTCCATTATTTTTTAATTTTTTTTTAATATTTATATACGGCTATTTTGATAGCTGTTGTACTTTCAATATTTTATTTTTCTTTTTATTTTCTCAATTTTTCATTTCTTTCGATCGTAAAAATATCTTAGAAGACTTGATGACTAAAAATCTAGATCGATTTATACTCTGTGAATTCTGGATAAATCAATTAAAGGAAGATGCAGAGGATATAGATGAACAAAGAATGTTCCGACTATATAAGCAACAACAAATGATACGTCAAAGAGCTCAAATTAAAGTTCTTCCGGTAGAACACAGAAGAAAAGATATTTCAATCAGGATCGTGAAGTCGGATATGCTAGTCTTTTTAACGATTATTTCTCTGATGAGCCAATATATTCTGATGATATATTTCGACATCGATTTTGAATGCAAAGACAGTTATTCCTTCGTATAGTCGATGCCTTGACGAATCATTCAGAATATGTTCAATGGAAGGTCGATGCGACGGGGAAAAAAGGTTTGTCACCACTTTAAAAATGTACGACGGCTATCCGTCAATTGGTATACGGAGTCCCTGCATATCATTATGATGAGTACCTACGGATTGCTGAAACAAGTAAACAACTGTCATCCAATGCTTATTCAACTTCTGTCGATGTATAATTGAAGTGTTCAGGGCTCAATATTTGAGAAGACCTAATGATGCTAATATCCAACATTTGCTTTAAATGCATGAGCAGAAACACAACTTCCCTAGCATGTTGGGTAGTCTTGATTATATACATTAGCAATGAAAAAATTGATCCATCGCTTGGAAAGGCCAGTTTACTTGAGGAGAGCATAGCGTTCCAATAATTGTGCTTGAAGCAGTCGCATCTACAAACTTGTGAATATGGCATGCCTCTTTTGGGATTGTAGGGTTGTGTAATGATATCAACATGCTTAACGAATCATCTTTATTTAACAACGTCTTGTAAGAAAATACACCCGAGTTAATTTTATGGTTAACAATACATAATATACAAAAGGATATTATCTGATTGATGTGATCTATCCGGAATGGGTTACTTTCGTCAAGAGTTTTCCGTGCCCTCAGGATCCCAAGAGAAAAATATTTATGGAACGATAGGAGGCTGCGAGAAAGGATGTCAAGCGGGCATTTGAAGTGCTCCAATCTCGATGGGCAATGATAAGAGGTCCGGTACGATTTTGGTACAAGGATAATTTGAAAGATATCATGTATATATGTATTATTTTACACAACATGATTATTGAAAATGAGGAAGATACAATAGTCAATTGGTCGGATGATGAAGGAGATCCTCCGTCATAAATATTTCAAGGCTCCACCCAATAATTCTAAGATTACCTCAAGAGAAATTATGAGCTACGTGATAATTAACTGCATCATCAAGTTCGAGTCGACTTGGTTGAACATATCTGAGCATGCTACCGTTGTGATTAGTAAAAAAATAATTTATTAATTACGATAATGTTATATTTTTTATTTAATATATGGTAATATTTATGTATTTTTAAATTATCAATCTTTGCAATTTATGGAATTAAATTCTATAAAAATTTAATTATATATAACGTAAAATACGGAGGAGAAATAAAAAAATATATATAATGAAAAAAATGTAGGACTCCACAAAGAAATTGTTGAGAGATTTTTTTTGATAGTGGAGAGAAATGGAGGGATTTTTACTTTTGACGTGACGTTAATGTGGCATTGAAAGAGCTCCTTAAGGGTATCCATGATTATGGATGCTCTTAATTTTCAATTTGACTTGAATTTAATTTATTTAGATATTATCAAATTCTCAATTTAAGTACGTTGGATTGTTTAAAAAAATTATAATTTTAAATTTACTTAATTAATTATTAAGTTTAATAATATAATTTATTTGTTCCTTTAAAAGTCTATTTAATTATTTATCATATTGATAAAAAAATTTATTGATGAATATAATTTTATAAATTTTATTTGTGAATAATATTTATAACACAAATGATTTATAATTCTTATTATAAACATTAACAAATTTTAAATTTATTTATTTAATTTTCAGAATTATTCAGAATTATTTCATTTAATTAATTTTACATGATAAATAAACTATTTTCAAACATAATATTAAATTTGCTCATAAACATTTGATTGATTTACCATCCCTATCATCAATCATATGATTCCTAACTAATTGATTTACCATCCCCACCATCAATCACCTGATTCCTAACTAGGCATCGACAGTCGCCCCCCCTCCCTTGTCGACAATGGAATCCCTAGTATTATAGGATTTCACCGGTGGAGATAGAAGATACCACCCCTTGTTCTGCGTAAAAATTACCTCTCCATATTTGAATTCTTGAATCCACCACTGACGTTACTTAGCCTAATTAATCATGTCTCCTGGGCTATGGTACAATCGTAGAGCATCCAAGTTGTTACTCAGACATCTACGATTCGATCCCAGCTATGATGAATTTATAAGAATCTTTCCTCCAAATGATACGCGTAACTAAAATATGTTAAATTTCTGGATCATTCATTATAAGTACTTTCTGATTTATCTTGTTAACCAACGAATCAATCATCCGGGATTAGCTGAATTTATTATTTTTTTTTCCAACTAACACTTTTATGTGGTCGTCCACCATTGCTGACAAATACCACAGCTTACAGTTTTCTTTCCGGTCCTTCTTTTTTCCCCTCTTTTCATGCCTAATTCACTTGGCCTAACCTTTTTAGTTCTCTGCTGACCAGACTACCAGTATCTTAAGGAAACTAATCAAGGTGATGTATAACCATGCTATATGCCCCTTCATCACTGAATAAAATGCGGACTGCCTTTGTTCACATTTCTCTTTCTTGTTTGTTGAGTAGTTCAAAAAATCTGCATCCAATTAATGATAGCTTCTTCCTTCTATGGAAGTGATAAGAAGATGAGAGTTGCAGTAGCACAGCGTTAGCAAAGATTTGTGAACCGATTTAGCAACAAGTAAAAGTGTAGGATCACGAAGAAAGCTATGAACTTTATAAGATTTCCATGGCCAGGATGCAGCGCTTTCTTTTCCAGTTCCTAAACATACTAGCAGCCATATCCATTGTTCATTGTCAGACAAGTATGTATCAATTTTTTTTTCTGATACTTAATCAATTTTAATACTGCAAAAATTCTTTTCTTGGCTTTTGATTCTCCAATTATTTTCAGGCTTACAAATTCTTAATCGTTATTCAGATGATAATCTCTGAGACTTTTGTGCAGGCGATTCCTTGACTCCAAATAGCTCGCTCAGAAATGATCAGAACTTGACTTCTTCCGGAGGTATATTCCAACTCGGCTTCTTCACTCCCATCAGTGGCTCGGTACAGGGATACATAGCGATATGGTACAACAATTCCTCTATCACGGAACGCACAGTAGTATGGATTGCCAATAGGAACCAGTCCGTCAACACCTCCACCGCGACACTCAACTTCACCTCCGATGGCAATCTAATCCTTTTCGACAACGGAACTGATGTTTCATGGTCGACCGGGACATCCACAGCTCAAAATTCAGCACAAGTGCAGCTTTTGGACTCAGGCAATCTCGTCCTGACCGTTGCCAGCGACGGCAACGGTGGCTCGAAGAAGACTCTGTGGCAGAGTTTCGACCATCCGAGCGACACTTTCCTACCCGGCATGAGGCTCGGAGTTGACTACCGAAACAACACCTCGTGGCAGCTCGTGTCGTGGAAGAGCGTCACCAACCCCTCTCCGGGCAACTACGCCTTCAAGATGGAGACTCGAGGAGTTCCAGAGATCTTCCTCTGGAATGGCTCCTCTAAAATCTACCGAACGGGTCCGTGGAACGATAAGGGATCATTCAGCGGCAGCCCAATTATGAAGAACAGCAGCATTTCGAGCCAAGTAGAGTTCAATTTCGTGTCCAACAGTTCTATGGTGTACTTCTCGACTTCATACAAGGTCGGGTCGTCGGTGCTGACTCGGTCAGTGATGAACGCCTCCGGCAAATACGAGCGGTGGAACTGGACGAGAGGCGGGTGGTCGCTCTACTGGAACGTGCCCGTGGATGACTGCGACGTGTACGCGCGCTGCGGGCGCAACAGCATCTGCACCAGGGACTACATCTCCTTCACCTGCGATTGCTTGGAAGGCTTCGCGCCGAAGAACGGAAGCCTCGGATGCAACAGAAAGAAGCCATTGAGTTGCGCGTCGAACAGAGTCTTGAAGGTAGCCAACGCGAAGCTGCCCGACACAGAGAACGCCACGATACGAGGCCAGATGAGCCTGGGTGCGTGCAACGACGTGTGCACCAACGACTGCTCCTGCGTCGCGTACGCACTGGTTGGGGAAAACGGGTGCGTCACTTGGGAAGGCGATTTACTGGATCTCAGGAATTTTTCCCAAGGAGGGGATGATTTATATATCCGCCTTGAAGGTGATTAATTATTCCTTAAATCTATGAATGGATTAGAATTTTAATTTGGTAATTAATCAAGAACAAACTGTTTCTATTATTCTATAGGGTCTTCGAAACGCAGTGAGCTTGTTTGGGCGATTGCCGTTCCTGTGTTCCTGGCATTTCTGCTGCTGTGTAGTCTGAGTATGTTCATGCGGAGGAGAAAGAGAGTAGGGAAACAAGGTGTTGCGACTTAAAATTTTAAGAGATTAGATTTCTGTTTGAAATTTCAAATTCCTGATTAGGAGTTTTGATGGTGTTCAGACTGCCGTGAGACTGGCTCCGAATCCTCCCCGGTCAAGGACGATACCAGGTGACTGGAATAAACCTTTTTTTCTCAAGAGTAAAATAATATCTTGGTGTTCTTCTAACAGGTGACTTTAATTTGGTAGCCTCTCGACAGTGGCTTTTGATGCATCAGAACCGAGGTCGAGATCGAGATCGAGGTCGAGGTCGAGGTCGAGGTCGAGGTCGATCAACTCTGAGACATCTGGTCCGTGTATTGAAGGAGCAGGTGCAGGTCTGTTGATTTTCTCATTGCTCAATTCTGAGATTGTGAACCACTTTCTCTAGGTTATTGGCACGTTCTGATTTTGTGCCAGGTCGGCTCGACATCTTGGGGGCACTGCCTTCCTATGATCTGTCTACAATAAAGGCTGCAACAAATGATTTCTCTATCAACAACAAACTTGGTGAAGGAGGATTTGGTGTGGTTTACATGGTATGTATATAAGTAATTTTCAGCTTCCTAATTAGCACAGATTTTCTGAATGCACGTTATGTTTTGTCAGGGCCAATTGCAAGATGGACAAAAAATTGCTGTGAAGAAATTATCTAGACATTCTTCGCAGGGCCCAAGCGAGTTCCAGAATGAGCTCTCGCTAATATCCAAGTTACAACACAGAAATCTTCTTCGTGTCCTCGGCTCCTGCATTCAAGGAGATGAGAGACTTATCATCTTAGAATACATGGAGAACAAGAGCTTAGATGGTTTCATTTACGGTGAGTTTATTATTCAACAACATCAGTTGATTTTGTTGGCTTCATAATTGCTAGGAATTTAAAGTGTGTGTGACTCTGGTCATATAGTAAATTATTCAAACACTGGCATGTGCAGATAAAACGAAAGGCGCATTGCTAAGTTGGCAAAAGCGCCTTGACATTATAAATGGCATTGCTCGGGGACTTCTATACCTGCATCAAGACTCTATCTTGAGAATCATTCATAGAGATCTCAAGCCGAGCAATATTCTCCTAGACAAAAATATGACTCCAAAGATTTCTGATTTTGGTATTTCAAGAATATTCGAAGGTGATGGAGCTCCTATGAATGCAACCACAAGACCTGTTGGAACACTGTAAGTTTATAGTTTATTCATGTCATAATCTAACAAGAATTACTAATTTTTAAGCTCTTAAACACAGTGGATATATGGCACCAGAGTACTTAGCAGATGGACTTTTTTCATTTAAATCAGATGTATTCAGCTTTGGTGTCTTAGTATTAGAAATATTAAGTGGCAGGAGGAACAAAGTGTTCAATCAAACAGATATGAGCTCAAACCTTTTAGTACAAGTAAGTATTAACTTTAAAACTTGCAATGTTATTCTTTATGGATTCAGCAATGTTCGTTAGTCTAAATATTTGATTCCTATGTCAAAGGCATATAGACTATGGAAGGATGGTAGATCACTTGAGCTTCTTGATGATGCACTAGATTGCTCGTATCCTACCATTGAAATCCTACGTTGTATTCGGATGGCTCTTTTATGTGTGCAAGAAAATACTGAAGACCGGCCCACAATGGCTGAAGTTGTAATGATGTTGGCAAGTGAGGACCAGCTTCTTACTCCACTTAAGCAGCCATTAATAAGATCAATCGCCTGTGAAAGAGGCTTCACAACTCAAGAAATGAGTACTACAATGACAGGTAGATGAAATGTGTTAATCGCCTTTAAAATAGTCAATTGTTTAGACATCTTTGATGTGATGCAGTTATAAATTATCTGACCATGAGTAATACATGGCTCTTAGATGCAATACATTAGAATTTATATTTTGTATGTTTGTTGATCATCTTATAATAAGTGGGAATTGAATTATCAATATGAAATGTAATTATATTGTTTGAATGTAATTATTAGCATGTTTACCTTAACAATCACACAATAATCTTTTAGTCTAACATTGTGATAAATACAAATTTACTGCGTATTTAAAAAACATCACTATTTTTAAAGGATTTTCAAAATTTTATTGTGACAAAAACTTGGATTACAATTTATCATTATTTCGTATAGTTGTCTTCCAATTCAACTAAGCAATTGACTTTTAGCTTCTTTGGAACACGTTAGAGTAGTCTTTTTTTCTTCTCTTTGAAATATGGATTGTGGCTATCAAATCAATCATATATATTCTAAAGCATCACCAGTAATTTTTTGTTTGTTTAAAGAAAATTCAATTTTCTTTTCCCGATCCATTCGGGTCATCTTGGTGGTTCTTAATTATAATCAAGACAATTCTCTAAGCAATAGTGCAATAATTAAAGGGGTCTAAATAAAGAGCACGCTTAATTATTTTTAGGCTTACAAACCATGTGCAGGCTATTTTGTTGCTGCCTCAATCATTCTGTAAAGGTGAAATCTATATTTAAATCAGGAAACTGAAGCTATCCTCCATAAGAAGAACAAGATAATTAAAAGTAGAGAGAGATGACATCACCAGGAAACAAATCAATTGACTAAGCCAATGAAATAACAATTGCAACTTGAATTGATTCGATGAAAAAAAAATCTCCCTGAAGAACGATCTTAAGTGCAAACTTCACCCGAGAATTTAGGCACCTAGATACTCACAGTTTGATCCCTAGCTATAACATATTTATAGTAATTTTTCCTTTAAATAGGGGGCGTAATCAAAGGATACTGGGCTTCTAGACTGACCACCGCATGCGCTTCCCAATTTACTCCGATGGCCAGTGAAAAATTTCCTTGGCATTGAATCGATCACCCCCAAAATAATCAATGAGACTAACTGAAATTATTATTTTTTTTAAAATGTAAATTTCAAGAAGGTAGCAACATGCTACAATAGCATACCTACATTTGTTTTCTTCTCTCTTTTTATTTTTTGTGATTGCCACTCTGAACTTCTATGTGTAGAAATCAATAGGTAGAGGAAAAAAAAATAATGTCAAGCTTTTTTATAATTTTATTACTAAAGTCAATAGATTTATTTATACAAATTATCCAAAATAATAATGAAAAGATTAAATAAGGGATACAATCATAATAATAATAAACATAGTAATATAATAGACTTGGAAATATTATTTTTCCTATTTTATTCATGTCGATCCTGATTATGTGTCAAATATAATAAATCCTAATTGATTGAAATCAATTAGAGATTATTTCTATTATTGTCACTACCCCCACCGACAAACTCAACGGGAGTGCCTGAACGTTAAGTTTGGGTGCTAACTTGGTGAAATGTTGTCTAGATAATGACTTGGTAAATATATCAGCAATTTGATCTTTCGTAGAGATATAAGAAACCGAAAGTTGTCGAGTCGCCACACACTCGCGAACAAAATGAAAATCAATCTCTACATGCTTGGTACGAGCATGAAAAACAGGATTTGCCACAAGATAAGTTGCTCCAATATTATCACACTAGATTTTAGGCGTAGCAGTTGGGAAAAAGTGTAATTTCGAAAGAAGAGATTGTAGCCAAATAATTTCTGACGTTGCGTTAGCGATAGCTTTATATTCAGCTTCAGTACTTGAGCGAGAGACTGTATGTTGCTTCTTTGAAAGCGAGGAAATAAGATTTCGCCCAAAAAATATAGCATATCCAGTAGTAGAACGTCTATCTTCGGGAGATCCAGCCAATCTGCATCACTGTAAGCAATCAACTTTCGTGAAGACTGACGATATAAAAGAAGACCATGTAGAATAGTGCCTTTGAGATATTGAAGAATTCTCTTAACACCTTCCCAATAATGTTCAGTAGGAGTATGCATAAATTGACAGGCACGATTCACAACGAAAGCAATGTCGGGTCGTGTAATTGTGACATATTGTAGGGCACCAACAATGCTACGGTAGATCTGGGGGTCAGACATTGAAGAGGAGGATGAAGGTGCAGTGAAACCACCCTCGATGATTGGTGTAGAGATAGGACGTGCACCATCCATTTTAGCTTGTTATAGGAGTCTAGTAATGTATTTGCTCTGAGAGAGAACACAACCTTTAGAATGTGAGAGAAACTCTATGCCAAGGAAAAAGCAAGCATTGCCAAAATCCCGAATAAGAAACTCTTGACGGAGAAGATGTAGTAAAGTAGTAATGTTGTTTTGATCACTACCAGTTATTAATATATCATCCACATAAATCAGAACAAATATTGAAAATTCCACATTACATTTGTAGAATAGGCAAGATTATGTTTTTGAGCCAAAAAAATCCCTAAGTATGAAGCCAGGTAGATAGAGGATGAAACCATGCATCAGGTGCTTGTCGAAGACCATATATAGACTTTTGAATTTGACACACATGTGTTGAAAGTTGCGGGTGGATGAATCCAGAAGGTTGCTCCATATAAACAGTTTTTTTAAGGTGCCCATGAAGGAAAGCATTGGAAATATCTAATTGGCGTATTGGCCAATTGGAGTTAACAGTTATAGATAGTAGCAATCTGATAGTTGTAATTTTGACGACTGGACTAAAAGTATCATTGAAGTCAATACCTGGCTCTTGATTAAAGCCTTTAGCAACAAGGCGAGATTTGTAACGTTCAATAGAACCATCTGCACGATACTTAATTCGATAAATCCATTTAGAGCCCACAATATTCATAGATGAGGTACGAGGGACTAAGCTCCAAGTTGCATTACGAAGAAGAGCATCAAATTCTGTAGCCATCGCAGTATGCCAATTTGGATCTTTAACTGCCTGTGTAAAACTAGAAGGTTCAACAAAATTTGAAGAAGCAATGAGAGCACGTGGAAGAGGATAACAAGTGGAAATTGGTTGACATTGTGCATAAATATCGCTTAGAGGAAGCATTCGTCGAGGAATATCATCATCAGAGCTATTCGGAGATGAGTGGTCAGACGGATAAGAATGACCACTAGAGAGTGGATCACCACTAGCCGCTGAGCTTACAAGAACTTGTGGAGATGGAGTAGGACCCAAGATACCATCCCCCCTTGTACTTTCAATATGTCCTAAGGAATCAATATGTGGGACTGCTAGTATATTACTTAGTGATATTATATAGTTGCCTTGATTATCTGAAGGAGGATCTGAGGTAGCAACTGCAAATGGAAATAGAGATTCATCAAAAGTAACATGTCGAGAAATATATATCCGACCGGTCGAAATATGGAGGCAACGGTACCCATGATGCAAATTACTATAACCAAGGAAAACACATTGTAAAGAGCGGGGGTTTAACTTGTGTTTAGAGTAAGGTCGTAGCCAAGGATAACATGCACAACCAAAGATACGAAAGGAGTAATCTGGAAGACAATTATAAAGTCTTTCCAAGGGACACTTATTTTGAAGTAGTGGAGTGGGTAAACGATTGATAAGGTAGACTGCGGTTTGGACTATATCATCCCAAAATTTAAGTAGAATCGAGGCATGATTAAGAAGAGCTAAGGCAGTTTCAACCACATGATGATATTTTCTCTCGACGGATTCATTTTGTTCAGGAGTGTGGGGATAAGAAAATTGATGGATGATGCTAGAGGAAGTAAGATGACGATGAAATGCTTGATACTCGCCACCCCAATCAGAATGAAGGGAGAATATTTTACGATCAAAATAGCGCTCAACTTATTTTTGAAAGTGACAAAAAATATCAAAGAGATCAGACTTTCTTTTCATAGGAAAAATCCAAGTAAACTTGCTAAAATTGTCGATAAAAATAACATAATAAAGAAAATCTTGATTAGATAGAATAGGAGCATGACCCCACACATCAGAGTGAATAATTTCTAAAGAAAAACTAGAAGTGCGAGAAGAAGACACAAAAAGTAATTTACGAGATTTTGCTTCATGCAAGCTTCACATAAATGAGAAGAGGAGGCTAAACAAATTAGTAAACCATAATGGTTAATGATATTCTAAACAACACGTAGAGACGGATGACCAAGACGTGCCTGCCAAGAGAATTTATCAGTGTGTTCTCTAATAAAAAGCATTAGTATAGGTGGGTTGAAGATGATAAAAGTCATCTTTAATGCTTCCTCGGAATAGAATATTTCCTGTTGTGAGATCCTTCACAAGACAATGATGAGAATGAAATTCAAAGAATACATTATTATCAAGAGCAAATTGACACACAAAAAGTAAATTTTTGGTGATAGAAGGAACATGAAGAGTGTTACGCATACGAAAAGTTTGACCACATGAGTGAAAAAATATGTTTCCAATGTGAGTAATTTGCAAACCTGAGCCATTATACTCCGGTGTAATTTGCAAACCTGAGTAATTTGCAAACCTATTTGTACCATGTCGGGTCCATCATAAGGGGAAGCTTCTGTAAGAATATTATACTCCGGTGTAACATGATGAGTTGCTCCAGAATTCGGATGTCATCCTAGGTTCTTAAGAGTCGATGAAACTATATTAGGAGAGATAGAATGTAAGAATGCTCTAGAATGAGATGACTGAGTTGTAGAGTACCAAGAAGGTGGTGGTCGATTTGAAGATGCATTCTCTCTTCTGAAATAGTTGGTTGTCCCAATGCTACAGGACCACTAGTAAAATTTGAGTCAAATCTTTTAGGACATTGAATACCAATATGTCCGACTCTAAGATAAATTTGACATCTTTTCCGACTATAAGACCAATCAAATCTTCTAGAGTAATAAATACCAGTATGACCAACAATGTGACAAATTTGACATCGGTCTAAACTTTGCTTTTGGCCACCTAGATGTCGTTGAGTATCAGACATCGAAAATAAATAACTCGTCCCTTAATAGTAATAGACCTTGCTGGAAGAATTTTCGATGGCTGAAAATAATACTTAGCACTGGAACTTTGCTATCTAGCGGAAGCGGCAAATCAGAAGCTTGGTGGACGATGACGGCCACTTGTTGTGGACGACAGAGTAACTTTTCGACGGCCATAAGAAAGCAGAGGACTTTTCTGTGTTGGCTTAGGCAGCTATCAGTGGTGAATAGAAGCACTTGCTACGATGGAGATGAACAACAGCAGAGAATAACAAGACTAATTAATAGGATAATAACGCCATGAGAAAAGGTAGAGAAAGGAGAGAAAAATAAGACTCGAGAGAAGACATATATATATATATATATATATATATCACTTTTTTAATATAAAGAAAAGGGCAGATGGAGGAGAAAAAAAATAAATTTTTTTTTTACTGTAGTTGTCAAAATTCCCGAGATTTCCACATAAAATTAACAAGAAAGGATGTCGGTGCTGAAATCGGCAACAAAGGACGTTGGAACCGAGATCGGTAGCAAAGGACGTCAGCATCAAAATCAGCAGCAAAGAACAGCGACGCCGAAATCAGCAACAAAGAACATCGGCGCCGAAATCGACGATGAGACTACAAGATGTTGCTGGAGCACACTGATCTTTGGGTTGCTCCAAGTTGCTGTTGTGCTCCAAGATGTTCACATTGTTGTTGACTAATGTTGTAAAAATTTGGTGCTAGAATTGAGATGCTGGAAGAGGAATTAAAGAAGGAAGAAGCTAAATTTTGAGGGAAGATAAAGAAAAGGAAGAATCATGGCTCTGATACTATGTAGAAATCAATAGGTAGAGGAAAGAAATAATATAAAGCTTTTTGATAATCTTATTACTAAAGCCAATATATTTATTTATACAAATTGTCCAAAACAATAATGGAAAGATTAAATAAGGCATACAATCATAATAATTATAAACATAGTAATATAATAGACTTGGAAATATTATTTTTCCTATTTTATTCATGTCGATCTTGATTGTGTGTCAAATATAATAAATCTCAATTGATTGAAATCAATTAGAGATTATTTCCATAATTGTTATTACTATGAAGTGACGTTTGTTTTCTTTCCTCCCATGTTGTATTTTATAATATCAACATATAATGTTTTAAATATACGTGTTTAGTTACTTAACTCGATTTTTTTTCATTAAACAAAGAAAAGAGGAAACAAAAAATAGGAGAAAATTCAACTTTACAGGTCTCGGCAGATGTTTGTGTTAGTAGGACCCTTGGCAGCCGGCTAAAGAGGGGGTGAATATCCCCTGCATAAAGACAAAACAAAAATACCTTTCTCGAATTTATAACTTAATTAAAACACTTGCATAAACATAGAAATAATAATAAACAAAAAAAATGAGGCTCAACAGATTTACTTGATTACAACTAGGGAGATTGTTAATCCAAGGTAGATGAAAAAGTGCACTAAAAATCTCCTCTGGGCGGAGAAGCCTCTTATAGCAATGAACGCACAGAATCAGAAAACTAAACTCAGACAAACTCAAGCACGTGTTGTTACTTTGTAATTCTTGTTCTTGTTAGCTTCTGGGAGCAGGGTTGCTTATATAACCCTACTCGGGGCACCTGGAAGGGTTCCAGACACCAGGAATGGGATAAAATTTTATCCTTGATGCAACGTTCAAACGCCATGTTGAATTGGCTAAGAATTGGGTTCCGGGCACCCCGGACTGGTCCGGGCACCCCCAATCCGGGCGCCTCGGACTGGTCCGAGCACCCCAGTCTGGTTCAGGCGCCCCGAGGCCAAAAATCAGCTTTTGTTGATTTTTGGTCCTGGTCTCTTGCTCCGGTTCCGTTCGCATCGATCCAGATTTTCCGTTCCAGCTCTGCTTGCTTAGGTAATTTCGGTTATCTGGAATAGGGCTCACCCGAACCCAACTGTAAGCCTTTGCGAGCAAACTTTCGCTCCGACTTCTCATCCCTCGGAATCGCTGCTTGCTTCCTTCTGATCCGCCAGCGTACTCTTCCACAACTTTTCATCCCTCGAACAGTTGCGTCTTTTGCTTCTCGAGCAATCTTCTGCTCCAGCTTCTCATCCCTCGGAAACACTACACGCTCCCTTCTCGTCCGCCAGTGTACTCTTCCATAGCACCTCGTCCCTCAGATGCACCGAGCCCGTCGGCTCTCTCCTTTGTCGTCCTTCTAGCTAACTACGTCTTTCGCTCGACTTCCTGTGCTCCTAAGTTCTTACACACTAAGACACAGGGTTAAACACAAGAGGACCTAACTTAACTTGTTTGATCACATCAAAACTGCCTTAGGGTACCAACAATCTCCCCCTTTTTGATGTGAGCAATTCAAGTTAAGTTAGGGTAAACCAACATAAAGTAAAAGCAATAAATTTTGCAATAAAGTGCAAAAATTAAAAACTTAAGCTACATCTCCCTAAACTTAATCTTCCCTTCTTCCTCTTTCATCACATAAAAAAGTGGGATACTTCATAAAGTCTAAGGGAAACTTATCAAGAATTTTAAGTCATTTAACAGATAAAATTCTGAATTTATAAGATTAAAATGACTTTAAAAAAATTTTGATCAATCTTAAACACAAGTCTAAGAGAAAATAAATCGAAATTGAAAGTTTTAATTTTGGAAATCTTGAAATATTTTCTTAAAAATGTATAGAGCATGCATTTTGATAAAAGAAAATACATCTTCAAGATTTATAATTTTAAAAATTCTTAAAAAAAGTTATATTTAGATAAATAACTCAAAAACTTTTCAGGAAACTTTTCTTAGTTAGCAGGGATAACTCTTGCGAAATAATTTTAAAAAATTGAATAATAAAATTCAAATGTTAAAAAAAAATTAAGATTTTTCTATAGACAGAATATTGAATTCCTCTTTCTCAAAAAAATTGAGATCAAATTAATTTTGAACAAAAACTCAAAAGGGATTTTGTACTTAAAAACAAATTCAACTGTAAAAGAAAATTAATGCAAGCATAATCTTGGAATCCAAAATAGATTCCTTTTTACCGGATTAACAAGAAAATTTTTTAGGTCTTTGACAATTTTCTAATTTGCCCATTGTGATATCTAAATTTCCATTTTAGTCTATAATAATTTTTAAAATTCGAAGCAGAGAATTTTGAATATGCAAAATTTTTTAAAATTTGTATATGTTCCTTTAACATTTCATTTTCTGTTTTTAATTTGTTGAAATCCTCTAATCGACAAGTTGTTGCTAGAATTCCTTTAAACTTATTATTCTCTGTTAATAATTTTCTATTTTTTTTTTTTAGATTTACAAGAATCTTTCGACAATATTTTTATCAAATTAAACAATTGGTCAGGAGGTAGATGTTGGGACCGAAATGTAGCTAGAGGGGGGTGAATAGCTTGTCGCGTGCTCGTGGTCGGCGTTGCTTGTTTCTTCAAAGATGTGCAGCGGAAATATACAAGAAACAAATACAACAACGCTAACAAGTAGATTTACTTGATATCCACCTCCAAAGGATGTGACTAGTCCAAGGATCCACACACTCACACACACCTCTACTAATAAACACTCCTTTTCGATAACTACCGAAGGCGGAGAAGCCCTATAAGTTCACACTACAAGAAGAAAGGGAAAGGATACACAAATACAAGCAAAAGCTTACAATGAGTATAGAAAACCCTAACCCTAGCTTTCTTCCTCAGCTGTAGATCCGCCTCTTGACTTGGAAAACCTCCAAGAACCTTCAAGAACTGGCGATCTGAACTTTGTGGAGAAGCTCTGGGAGCACGGTGAAGATCTGCGTTGTCTCTAGCTTTTTCTCTAGCTTTTCCTACCGAAGGAATCGAGCGCCTGTAGCTTAATACGACGCCAACGGTCGGATCCTGATCGATTGGAATGCTCCCAATCCATCGGGGAGGCTTTGGATCGATTAGTGGATCGATCCAGAGCGCCTCTGTGCTCTGCGGGAATAGCCTAGATCGATCGGCTGATCGATCCAGCCTTTATCGCGTAAAAACGCGCCACCCCAATCGATCCACTGATCGATTAGGGTCTCTGGATCGATCCACTGATTGATCCAGAGGTGTTCTGTGCACTTTGCGACTTGCCCACTCGAGGCTTGTCACGAGGACCTTCCCAATCGATCGGCTGATCGATCAAGACTTGGTTTTTGCCCAAAACCAAGTCCCAAGCCCCCAAACCAACATCCGGTCAATCCATGACCTGTTGGTTCATCATGCCTAGCATCCGGTCACCCTTGACCTGCTAGGACTCCCTCACCAAGTGTCCGGTCAATCCCTTTGACCCACTTGGACTTTTCCTCATCGTGCCAAGTATCCAGTCACTCCCTTGACCTACTTGGAATTTTCCCTTCTTGCCAAGTATCCGGTCAATCCCTTTGACATACTTAGACTTTTCTTCCTCGTGCCAAGTATCCGGTCAATCCCTTTGACCTACTTGGACTTTCACCAGATGTCTGGTCAACCTTGACCTATCTGGATTTCCCCGTGCCTGGCTTCACTCACCAGGACTTCTCTTCTGCCTGGCTTCACTCACTAGGTCTTTCACCTAGCTTCACTCACTAGGATTTTCATCTGGCTTCACTCACCAGGATTTTCTTCTGCATGGCTTCACTCACCAGGACTTTCACCTAGCTTCACTCACTAGGATTTTCACCTGGCTTCACTTACCAGGACTTCTCTTCTGTCTGGCTTCACTCACTAGGTCTTTCTTCTGCCTGGCTTCACTCACCAGGACTTTCACCTAGCTTCACTCACTAGGATTTTCACCTGGCTTCACTCACCAGGATTTTCTTCTGCCTGGCTTCACTCACCAGGACTTTCTTCTGCCTAGCTTCACTCACCAGGACTTTCACCTAGCTTCACTCACTAGGATTTTCACCTGGCTTCACTCACCAAGATTTTCTTCTGCCTGGCTTCACTCACCAGGACTTTCATCTACCTTCACTCACCAGGATTTTCCTTCTGCCTAGCTTCACTCACTAGGTCTTTCACCTGGCTTCACTCACCAGGATTTTCTTCTGCCTAGCTTCACTCACTAGGTCTTTCACCTGGCTTCACTCACCAGGATTTTCTTCTGCCTAGCTTCACTCACTAGGTCTTTCACCTGGCTTCACTCACCAGGATTTTCCTTCTGCCTAACATCCCAGTTAGGACTTGCCAGTCAAGTATCTGGTCAACCTTGACCTACTTGACTCGTGTTCAACCAACCTGATCAGACCCTGATCAGAGGGGAATTGCACCAAACAATCTCCCCAAATGAACAACTGCACCTGCACTTGTCCATATCATCGAAGTCTTGTATTGTCAAACATTGAAACCCAAACCAAGACTCAAGCTTGGTCAACCAGGTTAACCTTTACCTGAGGGATATTGCACCAACAGTAGAGACCGTACCTGACTTACCTTGTCGACTTCTGATGCTCCCCCTTAGAGATGTTTTTCTCCGATGTTGCTCCCCCTTCATTCAATGCTCATTTCTGAAGAACTTTCTTTATCTTCAGGTAGGTACTCGGCTATGAGAGCAGTTTCGGCAATTTCCTCATTTTCTGCTTCTGAAGACGACTCGGAGTTTATCGAGAAGTTGGATTTGACTACTTTTGGTTCTTCATAGAGCTTTAAGAACTTTTCCCAAAGTTCTTTTACACTCTTGTATTTTCCAACTCTATCAAGGTCCGAGGCAGGTAGAACGCTCAGAAGGCGGGACTCAGCTTTACCATTTGCCATAAAATCATTACGTTGTTCCTCAGTCCATTGATGCTCCTTAAGTTCTTCTCCTTTTTACTTTTGGGCATATCAAAACCATACTTAATTGTTAGACAAATATTTAAATCAATTTTAAAATAAACCTCCATTCGACGTCTCTAAAAAACAAACTCCCTCTCGAATACTGGTGGGTAGATGCTAGCTCCGGCCATCGTCTTTGCTTCGATCGACGATTAATCCTCCTGAAGCGTCCTGGTTCTGATACCACTTGTTAAGACCCTTGGAGGTCAGCAAGAGAGGGGTGAATAGCCCCTGCACAAAGACAAAACAAAAAGACCTTTCTCGAACTTATAACTTAATTAAAACACTTGCATAAACATAGAAATAATAATAAACTAAAAAGACAAGGCTCAACAGATTTACTTGGTTACAATCGGGAAGGTTGTTAATCCAAGGCAGATGAAAAAGTGCACTAAAAATTTCCTCTGGGCGGAGACGTCTCTTACAGTAATGAACACACAGAATCAGAAAGCTAAACTTAGACAAACTCAAGCACAAGTATAGTTACTTTGTAATTCTTGTTCTTGTTAGTTTCTGGGAGCAGGGCTACTTATATAGCCCTGCTCGGGCCGCCTGGAAGGGTTCTAGGTGCCTGGAATGGGATAAAACTTTATCCCTGACTCAACGTTCAAACGCTACGTCAAATTGGTTAAGAATTGGGTTCTGGGCGCCCGGGACTGGTCCGAGCACCCCGACCAGGTCCGGGCGCCCTGGTTTGGTCCTAGCGCCCCGGGGTCAAAAATCAGCTTTTGCTAATTTTTGGTCTCGGTCTCCTGCTCCGGTTCCGCTCGCATCGGTCTGGGTCTTCCACTCCGACTCCACTCGCTTGGGTTATTTCGGCCATCCGGAATAGGCCTCACTCGAACCCAACTTCTGACATTCTCGTTCCGCTCTGGTTTTTCGCCCCTCGGAATCGCTGCTTGCTTCCTTCTCGGCTGTCAGCGCACTCTTCCACAGTTTTTCGTCCCTCGGACAACTGCGCCTTTTGCTCTTCGAACAATCTTCCGCTCTGGCTTCTTGCCCCTTTGAAACACCACATGCTCCCTTATCGTTCGCCGGTGTACTCTTCCGCAGCATCTCGTCCCTTAGATGCACCGAGCCCGTCAGCTCTCTCCTGTGTCATCCTTCTCGCTAACTGCGTCTTTTGCTCGACTTTCTGTGCTCCTAAGTTCCTGCACACTTAGACACAGGGTTAAACACAAGATGACCTAACTTAACTTATTTGATTACATTAAAATTATTTTGGATACCAATAGTTTATAGGTTGCCCGTATTTTTCCTTCCAATAAGAACAAACCTTTACCAATAGTTTATAGGTTGCCCGTAAATTATCAATAGATTCATGCAAAATAATACCAAATGCCAATCGGTACTTGTCTTTTATTCCTTTACCTTAGAAACCTCCAAATGCACGCTGATCTGGATGTCGAACTATAGCATGTATTGTTCATATTTCTTCCACTGGCATCTCTGTTTTACACACACTTCTCAAAAAAATAACCATTATTTTTTTCTTAGTTTTTCATAGATTACAGAATGATTTCAGTTGTAGTGTATTTGATTGTTATCACAATACTGTATCAGGGTTAATGATTTGTAGCAATGATTCTTCTGTTGCAATATGCTTGTTAGCAAAAAATTGTGTGCTTGCCCATCTAATTTTTTATATCCTATTTTGTAGAAGCTGAAGCCATCTTTCGATTGAAGTTTGGTCATTTGAAATTGGTAATACAAACTTTCAAAAGGTGCTCCTTGTAATACTGCTGTGTAATCCTTGTGCCATATGCTTGATTCCGGCATGGGTTAGAATGAAGTTGGATTCTCTATGTTGAAGCTTTACGTGGCATCATAATCGAGCACATTCTTGCTCCTAATCCAAAATTAGACCAATTGTAGGCGTATTGGCAATGGAAGGAAGATGTTGGAGATTGTGGACGATGTAGTGAAGTAGAGATGAGTCTTTTGTCCGTATAAGAACATACTGAACATAGGCCACTGGTAGAGGTGGTGATGATGTTGGCTAGAGATGATAAACTTCTTACTCCACTTAGGAACCCACAATCAAAGGAAATGAATCTCACAATTTCCCAGATCGATGAAATGTGTGTGCATCTTTTAAATCCTTGGCAAAAACCGGGCATCAGTATCGAATGCAGTTGGACTTTTCTCTGTCCCATGACTAACTAAGAGCCACGGTCCCTTCGTTTTCCAGTCACAATTATTGAAATGGACTGGCAATAATTTCCTCAATAGATGGAAAGTTTCACCCTATCGTATAGGTAATGTCCCTGCCTTTCATATTGGGATGGTCTAAGTGTGGACTTCATTATTCAAATGTGAGAGGTGAGGATATTGTCTGTACAAACAGATCGAATTAATCCAAGTAAACTTAGTAATATTGATCACCACAAGTCCAATTTTAGAGTATGTAAATTTATTTGATTAAATAAAAAAGTCAAGCCAAGCTAAATTAAAACGAATTAAGTTATTAAAATAGTTGTTCGAATTTAACTTAATTTAGCTTGAGCTTAGTCTCTAGCTTGATTTGAATTTAATTTATTTAGGTATTATTAAATTCTCAATTTAACTTTAGTGGAGTATTTAAAAATTTTATAATTTTAAATTTATTTGATTAGTTGTTAAATTTAATAATATAATTTATTTGTTCATTTGAAAAGCCTCTTTAATTATTTATAAAAAATTTATTAATTAATATAATTTTATAAATATTATTCGTGAATTTATAAATATTGCTCCCAAATAATTTATAATTCTTATTATCAACGTTAACAAATGTAATACATGTGTTTAGATTTATTTATTTAATTTCCAGAACTATTTAAAATTATTCATTTAATTAATTTTATATTATAAATAAACTCTCTAAATCCAAAATCAAATTTGTTCATAAATATTTGATTAATTTACCGCCCCACCATCAATGATTTGATTCCTAACTAATGCCACGACATGCTTCGACGTTGGGCAGAATTGAACCGGTTACACCAGACATAATGTTACTTAGCTTGATTAATCATGCACCTGCACTATGGTGTAGTCACAGAGCATCCAAGTTATCACCTAGATATCTACGGTTCAATCCCAGTTATGATGAATTTATAAAAAAAATTTCTTCAAATGATACGTGTAACTTAAGTGTACTGAACTTCTGGATCATCTATTGTGAGCATTTTCTAATTTATTTGTTAACCAATGAAAAAATTCTTTAGGACGGGTCGCACTAGTCACCCGGGACAAGTTGAATTTATTATTATTTTTTCCTAAATAAGACTTTTCTGTGGTCGTCCACCATTGCTGACAAATACCACATCTTACAGTTTTCTCTCCGTCCCATTTTCCCCCCTCTTTTCATGCCTAATTCACTTGACCTAACTTTTTTAGTTCTCTACTAACCAGACCGCCAGTATCTTAAGGAAGCTAATCAAGGTAATGTATAACATGCTTGATCTCATTCGGAATCTAAATCAGATGGAGATTGGATGAGTTGGTACGAGTGTTGATAGAGGGACGACTGAAATACCTTTCTCGTATCTTCTTTCGTAAAAGGGGCTCTTGCATGGTACTGACGGGCGATGAGGCAGGCGATGACAATACCCGAGCTATGCACACACTTCAGACGAGCCTACTGATATTAGAGGCCAAAAACTAAGGAAAAAAAATTCCCGGAGCATGTCCTCCGGGGCTCAAGTCAGGTACTTTTTCTCCATAAAAATAGTGTACGAAGTGGAAAGAAAGTAGAAGATAAGTGCGAATGTACGATAAAGCGTACCTGCGTGAGGGAGAGGACCTCCCTTTTTATATGACAGCACGTATCTTCTGGAGCCTGACTGATATCAGAGAATGTCGGGTGTCAGGCCTTATCGGGTGGTGGAAGATACGTGACATCCTTCTGTAGCTTGAAGGAAGGTTCCACTCGTAGGTGACTGCAGATCATTGGAATATTCCCTGACACTTAGCAGTTATTCTCTGACAAGCGGTTACGATTCTCTGATCTTGTTATCCTGTAGCGCTCTGTTGGTTAATCCTAGGAAAACGTACCGATTCCACTGTACAAAAAATTTTGTACAAGTGTCGAACCTTTCCTTAAATAACCTATTGTGTTCTTTAGAAGTTAAATTAGGAATCGTAAACGGAACTTAACATCATTTATTCCAAATTTAATTTATCTGTTCTTAATGGTTTAGATTTGAATCGCATGAGGAACTTAACACTATTGATTCAAATCTACCTAAGTTATTAGTTCCATAAATATTAATTTCCAAAATTGGCTTCTAGGACTGCATGGCGAGGCACATGACCTTCTTGGATATGGGAGCAGCCACCACCGCCTAGGCAAAGCCTTTTAAGGAAAACTAATATTTATTTCCTTAAATAACTCTAGGTTAACCAAAAAGAACAATCGAATCACAAATTCGAAAAAGAAGAAAACACAAACTCGAAAAATAAATTCGATAAACTAGATCTAATTGCCTCTTGTATTTAGAATTCTTACAAAGAAAATAACTAGTATGATGCGGAAGAAAACTACTAGTTATATCTTCTCTTTGTAAGTTAATGACCTCGAGATCTTCTGCCGTATTCCTCACCTCGCCTTGGACGTCGTGTGGGCGACGATCCTCCAAGATGAACACCACCCAAAAGAGTCCTTCCTCTTCCTCAAGAATTCGGCCACCACCACCACCAAGGAGAAGAGAGCAAAGGGAAAGGGAGAAGGGAGAGGGCCGACCACCAAGAGGTCTCCAAGCAAGAGAATAAGAGTTGTATCTCATGAAGCCCCCTCACCCCTTCTTTTATATTACTTGTCCAAGGCAAATAAGGAAAAACCTTTTACAAAAAAAAAAATCATCCAAGAGTTTTTCCTTTTCCCTTTTTATTTTTCCTTTTCTTTCCTTTTGATTGAATCAATCACCAATCAATGGTTGTGATCAATCCTATATGGTTTAGGATTAAGTTTGGTCGGCCCCTTGCTTGGGCACCAAGCAAGGTGGCCGGCCACCATATTTAGTAAAGGAATAATAATTTATTTTATAAAATTTTACAAGAGAAAAAACTCTTATAAAATTTAACAAGCTCTCTTTCCTAAAGTAGGAATTAAAAAAGGAAAATTTCTAAAAATTAAAACCATGTTTTAAATTTAAAAACTCTCTTATAAAATTTTCTTTTTTAACATGATGATAGAAAATTTAAATTTTAAAACTTATCTCCCTTTTTTCTTAAACCATGAGGATGGCTAAAAAAGGAAAGTTTTAAAACTTTTAAAACTCTCTATTAAAACATGTGGCCTAATTCAAATAAGGAAAGTTTTAAAAATTAAAATCTCTCTTTTAAAACTTATAGTTTTCTACAAAGAGAATATTTTAAAAATTCAAAACACCCCTCCTATTTGACTTAATCTTGGCCGACCCCTACAAGCTTGGTCACCAAGCAATAGGGCCGGCCCCTATAAGAGGATGTGGCCGGCCATTGCTTGGTCACCAAGCAATGGTCCGACCCCCTTCTTGGACACCAAGAAGAGCCTTACATTTGGATGGACTTGAGGCTATAATGAGCTACGACAGGGACCTAGAGGAGAAATTGGTTTTGACCTTCCGATGAGCTTGAGTATCTCGTGCTCGCCCCGAACACCAAACTCAAGTTCATCGATAATAACTCATTCCACTAGAGAGTTATTATCGCACTACCGCACCAATCCCAAATTACATTATGGGCTCCTTCTTATCATGAGTGTGTTAGTCTCCCTGTGTTTAAGATTACGAATGTCCACTAATTAAGTAAGTTGCTGACAACTCACTTAATTAATATCTAGCTCCAAGAGTAGTACCACTCAACTTTATTGTCATGTCGGACTAGGTCCACTTGCAGGGTTTAACATGACAATCCATATGAGCTCCTCTTGGGGACATTCTCAACCTAGATAACTAGGACACAGATTCCTTCTATAATCAACAACACACAATATAGGTAATATCATTTCCCAACTTATCGGGCATATTGATTTATCGAGCTAAACCTAACCCTTTGATAAATCAAAGAAATAAATATTAAATATATGTGCTTGTTATTATATTAGGATTAAGAGCACACACTTCCATAATAACTAAGGTTTAGTTCTTTTACTAAGTCAGTACAAAAAGAACTTACCTAAATGATCCTACTCAATACACTTAAAGTATATCATTGTAATTTATTAGTCAAGATAAACTAATACTTAATTACACTACGACTATTCTGATGGTTTGTTCCTTTCCATCTTAGTTTCGAGCAACTGTTTATAATTTATAGAGAACTGACAACATGATCTTCTGAGTGTGACACCACACTCCATGTTGTCTACTATATAAATTAATTGAACAATTACATTTAATAAATAAATGCAGATATTGACCAATGTGATTCTTTTATTTCAACAAATAAATGTTTACAAAAGCTAGACTTTTAGTATACACTCTAACATGCTCTTCGTCCCGACCCGGAAGAAGTAGGACAACTCGGGATGACTAGTCAGGTATAACCCCTGATCTAGACTTTGTGATGCCGAGGCTGTCGAGAGATCGTCTCGACGTTGGCCAGGAGTGGGCTGGCCGAGAACTTTAGTTTATTGGGAGCATCGGGTTTACGTATCGCCAGGCCATGCGGGCCTAACCCGTTACATCATGGTCAGGTGTCATCCAACTGTCTACCCAGGTGTTTTAGGCTTGGTATCTCGCCCTGTAGGAACTCGGTCGGGATCAGGTTGTTGGCATCGTTCCCGACCTGTTGACTGCCTCGTCTCCTTAACTTCTGACTGCCACGTCCCATTAACTTCAGACTGCCACGTCCCCTTGACTTCTGACTACTCCGTCTTTATCAAACTCCATCATCATGCACCGTATCAATAATGCTATATGCCCCTTCATCACTGAATAAAATGCGGACTGCCTTTGTTCACATTTCTCTTTCTTGTTTGCTGAGTAGTTCAAACAATCTGCATCCAATTAATGATAGCTTCTTCCTTCTATGGAAGTGATAAGAAGATGAGGGTTGCAGTAGCACAGCGTTAGCAAAGATTTGTGAACCGATTTAGCAACAAGTAAAAGTGTAGGAACACGAAGAAGGCTATGAACTTTATGAGATTTCCATGGCCAGGATGCAGCGCTTTCTTTTCCAGTTCCTAAACATACTAGCAGCCATATCCATTGTTCATTGTCAGACAAGTATGTATCATTTTTTTTTTTCTGATACTTAATCAATTTTAATACTGCAAAAATTCTTTTAATGGGGGTTTTGATTCTCCAATTATTTTCAGGCTTACAAATTCTTAATCGTTATTCAGATGATAATCTCTGAGACTTTTGTGCAGGCGATTCCTTGACTCCAAATAGCTCGCTCAGAAATGATCAGAGCTTGACTTCTTCCGGAGGTATATTCCAACTCGGCTTCTTCACTCCCATCAGTGGCTCGGTACAGGGATACATAGCGATATGGTACAACAATTCCTCTATCACGGAACGCACAATAGTATGGATTGCCAATAGGAACCAGTCCGTCAACACCTCCACCGCGACACTCAACTTCACCTCCGATGGCAATCTAATCCTTTTCGACAACGGAACTGATGTTTCATGGTCGACCGGGACATCCACAGCTCAAAATTCAGCACAAGTGCAGCTTTTGGACTCAGGCAATCTCGTCCTGACCGTTGCCGGCGACGGTGGCTCGAAGAAGACTCTGTGGCAGAGCTTCGACCATCCAAGCGACACTTTCCTACCCGGCATGAGGCTCGGAGTTGACTACCGAAACAACACCTCGTGGCAGCTCGTGTCGTGGAAGAGCGTCACCAACCCCTCTCCGGGCAACTACGCCTTCAAGATGGAGACTCGAGGAGTTCCAGAGATCTTCCTCTGGAATGGCTCCTCTAAAATCTACCGAACGGGTCCGTGGAACGATAAGGGGTCATTCAGCGGCAACCCAAGGATGAAGAACAAAGACATTTCGAGCCAATTAGAGTTCAATTTCGTGTCCAACAGTTCTATGGTGTACTATTCGACTCAATACAAGTTCGGGTCGTCGGTGCTGACTCGGGCAGTGATCAACGCCTCCGGCAAATACGAGCGGTGGAGCTGGACGAGAGGCGGGTGGTCGCCCGCCTGGAACGTGCCCGTGGATGACTGCGACGTGTACGCGCGCTGCGGGCGCAACAGCATCTGCAACTGGGATTACATCTCCTTCGCTTGCGATTGCTTGGAAGGCTTCGCGCCGAAGAACGGAAGCCTCGGATGCAACAGGAAGAAGCCGTTGAGTTGCGCGTCGAACAGAATCCTGAAGGTAGCCAACGCGAAGCTGCCCGACACAGAGAACGCCACGATACGAGGCCAGATGAGCCTGGGTGCGTGCAACGACGTGTGCACCAACGACTGCTCCTGCGTGGCGTACGCAATGGTCGGGGAAAACGGGTGCGTGACTTGGGAAGGCGATTTAGTGGATCTCAGGAATTTTACCGAAGGAGGGGATGATTTATATATCCGCCTTGCAGGTTGGTGATTAATTATTCCTTAAATCTATGAATGGATTAGATTTCTAATATTGTAATTAATCAAGAATAAACTATTTCTATAGGGTCTTCGATGCGCAGTCAGTTTGTTTGGAAGATAGCCGTTCCTGTGTTCCTGGCATCTCTGCTACTCTGTATTGTGTTCTTTTGGTGGGGAAACAGAGCAGGGAAACAAGGTGCTGAGACTTGAAATTTTAAGAGATTAGATTTCAGTGAAAACGTAATGTTCTTGATTAGGAGTTTTGATGGTGTTCAGACTGCAGTGAGACTGGTCCAGAATCCTCCTCCGTCAAGGACGATACCAGCTTGCTGATGTGCCCGTCCAAGGGGGGAAAGCGTAATGACTTTTGGCACCACTCGTTCTACGTACTTGGAATAATATTTTTCTTTTCTAGAGAAAAAATAAGGGCATCTTGGTCTTCTTCTAACAGGCGACTGTCGTAGCCTCTCGCCAATGGCTTTTGATGCGTCAGATTCGAGGTCGAGGTCGAGGTCGAAGTCGATCGACTCTGAGACTTATGGTCCATGCAATGAAGGAGCAGGTCTGTTGATCTTCTCATTGCTCAATTCTGAGATTGTGAACAAATTTCTTTAAGTTATTGGTACGTTCTGGTTTGTGCCAGGTCGGCTGGACATCTTGGGGGCACTGCCTTCCTATGATCTGTCTACGATAAAGGCTGCAACAAATGATTTCTCTATCGACAACAAACTTGGTGAAGGAGGATTTGGTGTGGTTTACATGGTACGTACATATTTGTTCGCTTCACAAGTGATATTTAGCTTCCTAATTAGTACAGATTCTCTACCTGCGCAATATGTTTTGTCAGGGTCAGTTGCAAGATGGACAAAAGATTGCCGTGAAGAAATTATCCAGGCATTCTTTGCAGGGCCCAAGTGAGTTCCAGAATGAGCTCTCGCTTATAGCCAAGTTACAACACAGAAATCTTCTTCGTGTCCTCGGCTCCTGCATTCAAGGAGATGAGAGACTTATCATCTTAGAATACATGGAGAATAAGAGCTTAGATAGTTTCATTTATGGTGAGTTTATAATCCAACAACATCAGTTAATTTTGTTGGCTTCATAATTGCTAGGAATTTATTATTCTGATCATATAGCAAATTATTCAAACACTTGCATATGCAGATAAAACTAAAGGCGCATTGCTAAGTTGGCAAATGCGGCTTGAGATTATAAATGGCATTGCCCGGGGACTTTTATACCTACACCAAGACTCTATCTTAAGAATCATTCATAGAGATCTCAAGCCGAGCAATATTCTCCTAGACAAAGATATGACTCCAAAGATTTCTGATTTTGGTACTGCAAGAATATTCGAAGGTGATGGAGCTCCTATGAATGCAACCACAAGACCAGTTGGAACATTGTAAGTCTACAATTTATTCATGTCATAATCTAACAAGAATCACTAATTTTCAAGTTCATAAACACAGTGGATATATGGCGCCGGAGTACTTAGCACATGGACTTTTTTCATTTAAATCAGACGTATTCAGCTTTGGTGTCTTAGTATTAGAAATCTTGAGTGGCAAGAGGAACATGGTGTTCAATCAAACAGATATGAGCTCAAACCTTTTAGTACAGGTAAGCATAACTTCAAAACATAATTTTTTTTTTCCTTAGATTAAGCAATGTTCATTAGTCTAAATGTTTGATTCCTATGTCAAAGGCATATACACTATGGAAGGAAGGTAGATCCCTTGAGCTTCTTGATGATGCACTAGATTGCTCGTATCCTATCATTGAAATCCTACGTTGCATCCGGATGGCTCTTTTGTGTGTGCAAGAAAATAGCGAAGACAGGCCCGCAATGACTGAAGTTGTAATGATGTTGGCTAGTGAGGACCAACTTCTTATTCCGCTTAAGCAGCCATTAATAAAATCAATCGCCTGTGAAAGTGGCTTAGCAACTAAAGAAATGAGTAGCACATTGACAGGTCGATGAAATGTGTTATGACCTAGTAATCGCATTTAAAATAGTTAATTATTTAGACATCATTAGTTGGAAGATGTTTATAATTATCTGAACATGATATGTTAGAATTTATATTCTGTATGTTTGTTGTCCATCTTACAGTAAATCAGAGTTGAATTATTAGCATGAAATGTAATTATATTGTTTGAATGGTTCTTGACAACGTATTCGATAAATATTACTGGAACTTTTATATTGTTTAAAGAATTTTCAAAAACTCATTGTGACAAAAAACTTGATCGCACTTTATCATAATTTGTGTACTCAATCAAACCTTAGACCTTGATCTTGTTCAAAATCCACGAAGATGGCAGACTGAAGATGTGATTGTGTAGTTGACACGATAAAGATTCCACGTAGCTCTGTAAGATAAAAACATCAGTACTAGATTGGGAAGCGATTCCTGGCATTGACCCTCCGACATTTAAGTCAGTGTCCGATGATCTTAAGAAATGGAGAGCTGTAGCAAGTAGATGTAGAAAGCGAAGTTGCGTATAACTTTCCTATAGCTAGGAACTCCCTTTTATAGTGTCAACATGGTGCTCGTGCACGTATCTCAAGGCGTAGACATATCTTCCTAGGTGTCATAAGAAGAGACATGTAAAAAAGTGTCTCTGATATAATTCCTTAACCAGTTATGCAATCCTCTGATGTGACAGTCTGAAAGCTTCTAATGTACGATTGTCTACTAGACATGCCCTGCTGTCAGCGACACAAACTCCCAAAAGGATATGACAAGATACTTGATGAGGTCATGCGTAGCCGATCGGGGTCCACTCGGCTAGGCTGCCTTAGCTCGGTGGTGTCCTCAGGGCCTGCCAACTTGTCTCTTTTCTTGCTTCTTGATTGTCCACGGTTATCCCACTCTGACCGGACGCAAAACCCAGTCGGTTAGACCAACTACTATTTATTTTTCTTTGTTATCGGAGGGTCATTTTATTCGGCCAGGGCAGATCGCCCGACTGACTTGTCCATGAAGTTATCACCATCCGCCTGACCGTTACCGGCCCGTTCGGCCATACATGGTCCACTCAATACTGCATGATTCACTCGACGGACTAGAATACCCCACTTAATTTTATTTTCCACGTTAATCAATCTTTCTTACTTTGATCCATTTTTAATAGGACCCCGTATCATTATCCGATCAGACCTCAAGCCCACTTCATATCCTTTCTACGGAGAGTCTCCATGGTTCATTCCTGATCATGAGCCCACTTGATCACCAAATTCTTATCCTATACTAATCCTTCACGGTCGAGATCTTACTCTCAAAACTGCAAAAAGAAAAGCAATGATTAAGGATAAGATTTGCATTTACGGTGTCATCCTGCCATATCTTGTTTGCACCACATTATCCTAATCTTTTTATAATTGAGTTTATCTAGCCTTTCTCCATTACGCCACATTTTACTCTAAAGGTCCAAAAGGCTCATCTAGTCTCTGTCTTTCCAACTCGACTAATTAATTAACTTTTAGCTTCTTTGGAACACAAATTAGAATGTTTTTTTTTCTCTTTAAAACATGGATTGTGCCTATCAAATCATTCATATCTATTCTAAGCATCACCAGTAATTTTTTTGTTTGTTTAAAACAAATTTAATTTTCTTTTTCCCGGTCCATTGGGGTCATCTGGTTGGTTCTTAATTATAATCAATGCAATTCTTTAAGCAATAGTGCAATTATTAAAGAGGTTTAAATCGAGAGCACGCTTAGTTGTTTTTAGGCTTACAAATCATGTGCAGACTATTTTTTGCTGTCTCATTAAGAATTATTTAGTATTGTGATGTCCATTGATGCGGTGATAAAAGGAGTCCATCATACATAGGTCAAAGGCAAGGACAATAGCTGACGTGGAGGTCAAAATTAAGATAGTCAAAGGAAGAAAAGAGCCGGCTAAGCAAAGTCGGTCGAGCGGATGGCAAAATGCTGACCGGGCATGAAGGATCCCAATCGGTACGGAGGCTCATCTAAGCAGATCGCTCATTCGGCCGGGACGACCATATAGAGGACATCAAATGCTCATAACTGTGACTAAACGAAGGCTAGTTCAACCGGATAGCCTATCTGGCATGGTGAGGAATGACCTACTGAGCCCGAGCAACCATGGAGAAGAACAACCTTGAGCAATAGGACGAGGAATACTGGCCAAGAGGCTCTCCCACTCGGCCCAATACTAGGGCAGCTCATCATATCCCTCTGGGAGTTAGTACCGCTGATAATAAGGCGTGGTCAACAGGTAAAATCGTACGATGAAAGTTTCTACTATCATGTCAGGAATTTGCATGTCTTGTTAAAGAATGATGTCAGAGATATTTTTGACTTTCTTGACGTGCTTTTTCATAGAATGGTTAGGAAAACATGCATATACCTTGAGAAGCGTGCACAGTTGCCACCAGAGTACTATATAAAGGGGGGGGGGGGTCATACACCGGGAGAGGTATGCATTATCTGTGCTAGAGCTTTTGTTGTTGCTACAGTTCTTTGTCGTCTTTTCAATTATTCCAATGACTGACTTGAGCACCAGAGGGTCAACGCCAAAGACCCCTTCCCTGGTCTGACACTGACGTTCTTTGTGTTGCAGAGCAGAGCAGAGTCTTCACACAGTCAACCAAGGAGTCATATCCCCAGCTAGCTGTCTTTACCATTTTTGGACAAGATCATATTGGCGCCGTATGTGAGAACTTAACTTGAATCCAAGATGTGGAGATGGAGGATGTTGGACGACTCACGACTATCACACCAACGAAGTAGTAGTTGGACATGATGATATTGTTGGAGCAATCCCAATGGTCCGTGCAACCATGTGTTTTGATGTTTGGGAAAAGGGTTTAAGTTACGTTCACCCTTGTATTTGATTTGTATATGTGAGTGTGCAAGTTTACAGGATACACATATGATTCAGCTTGATGACTTCGGGTCTGGTGAAGAATGGAGTATCAGAGGGACCGTGGACAATGCAGCAAGAATAAGGACCGAGGGAAGCAACTTCGAGGCATATGCAAATGATGGCATTGGAGCGAGCCGCAGGCTTGGATGCATCCAAGGGACGAGAGCCAAAGGAAGTAAGCTTGAAGGCAAGAGGTCAAAGATGCAAAGAAGAGTTAAGTGAGTCATAAGGGTGAGAGTCTGAATGCTGAGAGACTTTACTCGGGGTATCTGTCGACTAATATTTTCATCAGTTGACTGGTACATTCGACTGGACAGTTGGCTAAGAGTGAACATAATATTTTTGTTCGCTTGGCCAGTGTGAAGTAGTCAATTGGTACTTTTACTAGTCGATAAGTATCGAGCCGTTGAATTGTAACGGTCGAAATTCCACAGAGGAAAGTCGAATAGTATTTTCACCAGTCTACTAGTAGGCGGAGTTTTCTAACCCGGGGCTTATATAACCAAGGCTTGGAGACTTGATTAAGCAAGACAAAATTAGTGGTGGTTGACTCTAATTAGTAGTCAACAAGTTCTCAAGTGTTCTTTGTGTTCCAAGAGGTCTTGGTAAGAGTTGTGGTGAGATTTCTCCACCCACAAGGAGACTTGAGTTAACTGGAGGTTTTCTGGGGCTAATCCGCCAAAGGATTGAGGGATCATCCACCTTATGGACAGTTGTGGAGTAGGAGCCCTAATCTCCAAACCACATTAAAGGAAACGTGTTAGCGGTTTGCTTTCTTGTTCTTGTAATCTTCGTAGTTTAGCTTGTTGTATTTTGTATTTCCACTGCGCAAGCTAACATTGTAGGAAACGAACAATTTGGGGGCACCGTCTATTAAACCCCCTTCTAGTTTTCATCGATCGCCAACAAGTGGTATCAGAGTAAGGTCATATTTCGTCGGACTAACCGTCGAGAAGAGCAACTTTCAAGAAGATGGTCAACTTGATAGCAACTCCGAAGTTTGAATGAGGAGGCTTATGGTACATCATCTATTGGATGATAAAGATGGAGGTCTTCTTCGATATGGATTGGGCCACCATGATGGTGGTCAAGGAGCCGTTCGAAGTCTCAAGAGACAAGAAAGGGAAGAGACTCCGACTGCGTTATTGGACGGAGGAGCAAGTCTCACGGTCAAAGGCAAATTCAAAGGTAATTTCGATTTTAATTGATATTTTGCCTAATGACGTGATGAATCGTGTAGGTGAATATGAGAATGTCCACGATTTGTGGAACAAGATAAAGAAGGTTCCATGGGAAGAACCTTTGCCTGCACAAGAGGAAGAAAATTTTGAAGAAAAGGATGAAGTGACTCAAGTAGAGGAGGAGCAACCGAGAGGTGACGTGTGTTCAACTTTCGAGGAGGAGGATGAGGAAATGCCATCCACAAGTGTGGATGAGGAGACATCCTCAAAGGTTGAAGAAGAATTCAATACAAGTGAAGAAGAAAAAGAAGTCTTGGAAGTCAACCTAGTGAGTATCTCAACCGAAGTCAAGTCAAAGGATCACATCACTTGCTTCGGGTGCAATGAGAAGTGACACTATAAGAGTAGGTGTCCGTTGGATAAGAAGAAGGTAACTTCTAAACTCAATTCAATTCCTTTAGAATCTAATTTGAGTTGTAGGAAAGGAGCCAAGGAGAAGAAGCATATTAGTGTTGGAACCGAATCCGAAATTTGGTGATCGTGTTTCTACACTCCTATACATAGCAGAAATTTAAAATTTTATTTGTGATTTAACAATTAAATCAAAGGAGCATTCGTATAGTTTTTAAAACAAACATAAGCATGATCTTTATCTAAGCATGCATTACAATCTAACCGTATAAGTAAAATCCTAAAAGCATAACAAAGATAAATTATCATGTGATTGATTCATCTAATGTTCATTTAATCATTTTATTTAGACATGCTAAACTATATAAAATAAATATATTAGATCATTTAAGCATAACCTAAATAAAACTATTAACACATGCATTAATAAACATATGAATCAAAGTACAAACATAAACATACCTTCCAAACAATTTGTGTTTGGGGATAACTCCAACTATTCCGGTTGTAGCAAAATAGCTCCTTGTTGTTGTCACGAGTTCGTACTTCCTTTGTCTAATTCGGTCCATGATCGGAGTCATCTTTCCAACACTTGATCGTACTAGAGATCAAGTGTCATTTTTCGTCGAGACGGTCGAAACGCCTTCCTCAAAGATAAGGAAGGGGTTGCACAATTACTCATTCATAAGGGGTTGTCTAATAGCCCTCAACAAGGGGCTACGCCTTCCAAAATTCTGCAAGAAGGTGGGCGGCAATAATATTTCTTGAAGAGAAGTAACAACAAGGAGATATGACTTTTTGATGGAAGAGAGGGAGAGGATCTCTATCTTCTTTCTTTAGAAGGTGCTGCCACAATTCTACAAATAGATTAGAGGATATGGCTGCCAAAACTCAAAATAAAGGAAGAAGCTTGCTAATTTAGCAAGCTCTCAAAATGTTGTTGTCAAAAAATCCTTTCTCCAAAAATGAAGCTGTAGTTTTCATCAAGAGCTTCACAAGAGAGTTTTCTTCTCTAATTGTTTCAAAGAGCAAGAAGAAAAGAAAAAGAAAACGTGGAGTGAGTGGGCAAAGTGGATTAGTGGAGAAAATGTGCTCCATTATTTCCAAAATGTGCAGGTTAAGAAAAAAAAGGAAAAAAAAATAATTTCTCTTTTCCATTTCACGTCACGTTGATTATTTTTTTTCTTTATTTTCTCCATGATGCAATTTAATTATAATTGCATTTCCTTTTAAGCTTAAACTTTTAAAGCCCAATATCCCTTCCATCTTTACCTATTGGGTTTTTAAAATTTTTCTAGAATCCAATAATACGAGTCCATTATAATCGTATCAATAATCCAATATCGTTAATACAGTAAACATATTTGCTCGCTATTACAATAATATAAATTTAATTTATAGACTCTGCGTGAAACTCTTCCACTCTTCTTATTTCTATTGATTAGAAATCAATCTAACATTTGATCATATCAAACTTTATTCAACAAATTTAACTCCTTGAATTTGACTTTCTCAACGGGAAATAAGGAAACCAATACTTGTGTAACCCTCTATGGTTCAGGGATACAACTAGCCATGGATTCACAACTCTTTGTGAGTTAGGATTATACTTATCCTTTATTCGGGCATACCCTTAATAGCTTCATCCTATGATTAACTTCTTAATTAATTATAGGACGTCAGAACTAATTCTGATTAACACTCAACAAATCATGGTAAGCGTGTCTAACTGCACCACCCCATGATTCCCTAGGTATCACTAAATAGTGCCTACAAGAACCAGTCGATTATGGTTAATGTACAGTTCGATCCCTTCATCTCATATATCCTGGTTAACACTACAAGAAATTTTGGATTTAACCACACTTAATAGACAACAGTTTTTCAAGAAATTGTTGTCTTTTTTCCATTTAACAACAGTTTTATTGAAAACTCTTGTTGTTCACCATAATATTTTTTAAATAACAACAGTTTTTCAAAAAACTGTTGTCTAATGTATGTCAAAGACAACGGTTTTAAAAAACTATTATCTTTTAGTGTTGCTTATGTGATAATATACAACAGTTTTATTAAACTATTGTCTATTGAATGTTGTTGAATCCTAAAAATACAACAGTTTTTTTAACTTCATGAAAAAAACCTAAAACCCACTTCTCCGTGACTCTTCAATGAACAAAAACCTATCTCCGATTCCTCCTTCGCAACTCCTCCGCGAAAGACGCTCCTCGTCGCTCTCGCTGCTTTGCCTTTAAAGTGTTAGTGCATCGACTTTTCGGCGTTTCCTTGGGAGGTAGAATTTTTTGAAAATTTTAAAAAAAAATTTAGAATATAAACTAAGTCAGTATGACACATTTAAGAGGGTAAATCGATTAAGCTTCAAGAAAGCCTATTTCGAGTACCAATAAAGTGAGAGTTTATTTATTTAATAACCTACATATATAAATCTAAACATATATAAAGTGGGCATCATCGCATTGCCAAAGAAGAAGAGTTAGGTAATGAATTTCCTTACTCTTATACTATTGACCTATTCTTTCCTATTTGGAGATGTAATCTATGTGTGATTGATTATGTTAATTAGAGTCAGATTGTGAGATATCGAAAAATTTAATAAATAGGGTTATTTGAGAAATAACCTTATAAAAAAATTTTCAGAATTTTTAGAAATTTTCTGAAAATTTTTTGGAGCTCGTACGACAGATTTTGAGGGGATCAATTGTGGGTTCGGATTAAGCCTGTTTAGGATATCCGTTTAAGTGAGAAAATGTTTATTTATATAATTCCTTTTCCTTTATTTCTTTTTCCCCCAAATCGCCGAACCCGTGCCAATCCCGATCCTTTCTCCCCTTCTTCCTCCTCTGTTCTCTCTTGCGGACGATCGACGCCGACGGGAGAAGGCTTCAGCTCCGACGATCTTTTCTCTGCCGGCATCGACCCTTTAGCTCATATCCAGCCGAAGTTTTCTCCTCCTCGCTCTAATCTCTCTGTTCTCTCACGGGGACGAATCGACGCCGAGCGTGGATGAACCGACGCCGACGGTCGCCGGTGTAGATCTATTCTCGGAGCTTGCCGGAGATCAATCAAGGAGGCACGGATCATCTTGATCTCCTCTTCTCAACCCATCCCCGAGTTTTCCTCCCAGTTCTGCCGATCCTTTCTTCCCCGATCCGTGCACCGGCTTGAAGATGCCCTAGGGTTTCGAGGGTAAGCAACCGAAACCCTTCTTTCCTCTTGATTCATTGTTGGATTCATGTTGATTCATGGATTTGTGCTATGTTCTGGTGTTGTTGGATCCCTGTTGGCTCCGATCAGTTGTCGCGAAGACAAAGGCGTGCCCTAGCTGTGGATTTGATTTGTGATCTTCAATCTTAATCTGATCAATGAATTCTTGTGTGATTCCTTCTTGATCCGAATGATTTCCAGTGTGGTTCTGTTCTGATCAGTGATGTGTGCTAGATGGTGATCTAGAAAAGCTTACACTTCTTACTTCTCCAAATCTAGAATTAAATCGTAAGTTAGATTAAATTACAGTTACTTTATCATTTCTTAGTTTTTTTTCTAACTTACATTTGCAATATTTGCATCTCGATTCATTCGATTATGTTCACTTTGTATTCAACATGAAGCTAAAAGGTGTTTTGTACATATTAAAGACTCTTTGATGGTTTTTTTAGTTTCAATCTACTGTTCTTTTTAGCATCTTTATCCTGCTATAATGTTATTCTTTAAGATTATGTTGCATTGATTTCTAAAAGTTGCATGACGTCTCTCTACTCTGCCTTCAAAACTAATGATTTATGTTGTTTCAGGTAATTACTACAGTCATTCCTACTATAGTTGGTGAAAACCTTAACGTGTTCATGACTTTAAAATAGTATATTCCAGATTTTCTTAAAGTGAGGACACAAATTTAATGAGGAATATACTTTATAAGCTGTTAACATCTAAATTGGTATCCTATGCATCAGCTTGATGATGTAATAGATCTTGAGATTCCAAGAGAAAGAAAACTTGTTTCTTTAAATGATGAAACTTAAATTAAAGATTAGAAAGTCAACTGATGTAACATGCCACTCCACTTCTCTTTTTATGATTTAGCTCATGATCAATGTAAACTTAAAGTGTTAATCCAAAGTCTATGGTTAATTTCTGGATTCATTTTTATTTAAGGCATTCTTTCCTTTAATGGTCTCTTTTAGAATTTAATCTATGACTTACTCCTTAGCATCATATGGAGTGTGTGGGAACATTTGCATTAGATTGTACCTTTTAGAATTAATGCTGCTTTATCACTGGGAAAAATAATGTTTGCATGGTTTATAATAGAAGCTTTTTATGCAGTGACATTGAATGAAAATTCTGCTTAATAAGAAATTTAAGAGCCACCATATTGTTTCAAGGGGTTACCATTTATGTTACATAAATAACGCTTTTTGCACTTCTGTTAGATGACTAGATCAAATGGTTTTTATGGTTATGTAACATTTATGCAGTGCAATTGGAATCACGTGTACAGTTTAGTTTCTAATTTGTAATATATATCTTTATTCGAATAGGTGTCCTCAAGAGTACTGGGAAGAATGCCGACAAGCTAAAAAAATGGAGAGACTTTAACAAATTAAGGAGCACTAGGAGCTGCAATCCCTCCTCTTCACCGACATCTAAGTAGAAAATCTTATGTTATATTGTTCTACCTTTGTTTTAATAGTATTATCATTTTGTTGGTTGCTTATGAAATTTTGTTGGTTGATTATGAAATTTCTTCAGAATATTATAGATATTATTTTTGAATGTTAGAAAATTGTATATTAAATTTTATTTTGAAATTTAGTATTTTGAATGATTTATAATATTGGAAAATTGTGTATTAATTTATTTTTTTTATCTAAAAAAGACAATAATTTTTCACCGTTGTCGTAGATAGTTTAAAACTGTTATTGAAGACCCTGTTATTAAAGGTAGACGCTCAAAGACAACGGTGAAAAACTGTTGTCTTTGAAGGAAAAGACAACAGTTTTTCACCGTTGTAAAAATGTTGTCTTTGCCTTCAAAGACAACGGTTAAAAACTGTTGTCTTTGGGCACCCCTTTTAACAACACGGCATTTAACAACAGTTAAAAAACGGCTACGACAACGGTGAAAAACCGTTGTTGTTAGGTTTTTTTTCTTGTAGTGTAAATCTACAACCATTGGTACATCAAGGATTGCATATTGATTCGACAACCATGTGATATATATTATAGTGATATCGCATGTGTAATTAAGAAACTCCTTTCTTGAAGTATATCTTGCAGCTCTGATCAGAGACTTTATTCATTATAAAATAATATATTACATAGGATATCCACACTTTGTGGGTGTGTGGTGAATCCCCGACTACAATACACTGACTCCTATATGTTTCGTTACTACACCCAATCTCACCACCTGGTGACCCTAATAGAGTCGATAAATGAGTCAAAGTGCAGTCCCAATATATAGAGTCTCAGTGTTGTCCCGGGTCATAAGGACTACTAGTGTACAACCACAACCAAAGACTTATCCACTCGATAAATAATAACCACTTGGAAAGTCTGTGTAAGGGATGTTCGATGAACTCATCATATAATCATCTATCTGTATGTTTAAACATCTCTATGTCCTTACCAATAAAATATGATACACTATATCACAGATGCTAGTCTCTAGCTCAAGCAATCTTTTATCCTTATTTATTAGGCGACTCAATTAACTAGGAATAAATTTAAAATATACAGTGAATATTAATGTATTTCATGATGACCATTATATGTACCACCACATCTCACTATAGTATATTTAAGGACTTTATCTATGCATATAGCATGTGTATAAAGATAAAGTAAATATCAAACGGAATTAAATTATATTAAAATAAAAGTTATTTATTTACAAGAGGCAATAAAGTCCTAGCCAACAGTTGGCTTTACAGGTACCTACTCTAACAATTAAATACTTCACGTGTAGTGAAATAGGGCAATACCGCACAAAATGTCCAAAGAAAAGAGAGCTCAAGAAGTTGGAGCATTTAAAGAAACGGGAAAAGAAGAAGTGCTCAAGTCGAGGGGGAGCTTCAAGGGTAAGGGTGATATATCCTAACTTGAATTACAATTCAAATTCTTATTCTCCCATGCATATTAGAAATAATGAGTATCATCATTTTCCCATGCTTAATTTTGGTTTTAGATATCATGATAGGAGTAGGGTAAATGTTAGAAATAACCCTAAGGTACCTATGCATGATAGACCTAGACATATTAGATTCTCATTACCTAAAAAGAATCCTTCACTAGTCAGGTTAGGTTCTATTAGTATTTGATCTCTGTGTCTAAGTGTGCAGAAGCTTAGAAGCACAGGAAGTTGAGCGGAAGACATAGCTAGCGAGAAGGATGGCACGGGAAGAGAGTCGACGGGCTCGGTGCATCCGAGGGACGAGGTGATGCGGAAGAGTACACTGGCGGACGAGAAGGACGCACGCGGTGGTCCGAGGGACAAGATGTCAGGGAGGAAGTCTGCTCAAGGAGAAGGCTGGTAAATGAGTTTGGGTGAGCCCTATTTCGGTTGGCCTAAATCACCCGAGCGATCGGAACAACAAGAGAGCTAAAAGGGAGCTGTAGAGCTGCTGGAGGCACCCTCAAAGGAGTTAAAGGCGCCTCTGTGCCTTTTAGTGGAAAGACGCCTTCAACCCACCATGGAAGGCGCTTTCAACTACTTGAAGGCGCCTTCGACTATGCTTTATCCTTTGGCGTCTCGATGGAGGTACCTTCCAACCCCGAATAAGATTTTCCAAGGACTATAAAAAGACCCCTGAACCTAGGAAATAAACATCAACTCTATTATTCATTTTCTAGCAACTGTCTGAGCAATTAATGAGTGTAAGAGGCTTCTCCGCCTTTACCGAAGGAGATCTTTTAGAGATTTTTCATTGTCCTTAGATTAACAACCACCTACGTTGTAACCAAATAAATCTTGTGCCTTGTCTTTTTAGTTGTTAATTTAATTTACTATTATTGTTTCTTTTAATTAGAGTTGAAAGAACGTGAAGGGTGTTATTTTTTGTTATTAGGCAATTCACCCCCTCTTGCTGGCCACCAGCAGTCCAACAAGTGGTGTCAGAGTCCAACCACCTCAGAAGGACTAACCGTCGACTGAAGCACCGAAACGATGGTCGGACAGACAATCTTCTAACCGAAGTTCGAGGGAGAATTTGCGTCATGGAAGAAACGCAGGGAGATATTTTTCAAAACTGATTTAAATTTTTTATTAATAATTAAATATGGTTTTGTAGCTCCCAAAGACCCCCAAGGAAATGAAAAAGAAGAGCATCAATAGATCAAGAAGGAGCAAGCAGATTTCGTAGCAAATGGATGAGCCGAGTTCTATCTACTCAGCGTACTTCCACCCCAGGAAGTAAATCGGATCGAAGATTACGAATCAGCAAAGGAACTTTGGGAGAAGTTTCTGGAACTGCACGAAGGAACTTCTGAAGCAAAGCTCGCAAGACAGGAACTGCTCCAGAACCAACTGACGAACCTCCAGATGGAAGAAAGCGAAACAGTTGCACATCTGCACTTGAAGATCAAAGAACTCATCACCAGACTCACGAATCTCGAAAAAAATGTAACGAACCAAGATTCATTAAGGTATGCTTTAAACGTATTTCCTAGGACACCTAAGTGGACCTCTATAGTCAACTCATTTTATATATCTAAAGACCTCGAAGTTAGTTCATTAGAAAATTTTTTCCCCACATTTAAACTTCACGAATCTAAATGTGCAGAGACGAAAAGGGAGCCTAGTCAGAACATTATCCTGAAGACAAGAACGGATAATCCAGACTCTGAAGCGTCATTTGAGGAAGACGAAATGACTCTAATGGTAAGAAAATTTAGTAAATTCATTAAATCTAATAAATTTAATAAGTTACGGGCAAAGAAGCACTTTCGAAGCAAGAGAAGGTCTGATGCTACAACTACCAAGGGGAATGACACATCAAAAATGACTACCCAGAACTAAAGAAAAAGGACAAGAACAAGGGACATAGACCAACAAGATCCAAGCACAAGAATTTGAAGGTCACATGGGATGAATCATCGTCCTCTGAGTTCGAGATCGAAGCCTTCTCCAAATTAGCCTTATTGGTCGACCACCAAGAAGAAGACGAAAGTACCTCAGAAATAAGCATCAATGAAGGGGGAGGATCATCAGAGGAAAGCTCTTATGAAGGGGGAGCATCAGTTCATGAGGTAAGTGAGGTACATGCTCTTTCACCCGAACAATCTTTCCAATTTATCAAAATACTTTCTATAAATTTATGCAAATTAGAAAATGAAAATACTGATTTGAAAAGACAATTGGCCAAGGCACGCCCATTAGAATTATTTGATAGTTTAAAGTTAGAAAATAAAAAATTAAAAGAAAAAGTAGAATTATTCAAATATAATTTTGCATGCACAAATACCTATAATCATTCAAATGTTAGACCTATCAGTAGGCTAAATCGGTATTTATGATTTCATAGGGGTCAACTTAGAAAAATTCTCAGAAGTTATATACCCCCCAAATTTTTAATTAACCCAGTAGGAAGGAACCTATATTGGGTTCCAAAATTATATTTGGATTGAATTATTTTTTTGAGCTTTCAGAGAGAAAATTAAATGTTTAATTTCTTTAAGAGACTTTGTCTAAAAAGCGGTTGTTGATCCAATAACCAAGAAGACTTAGTACATCTCTATAGCCTGGAAGATAATTAATAAAATTAATATTTAATTGAATAATTGTTAAACATTTAAATTAACTAATGCTTTCAATGCATGTCAAAAATTCTATCAGAAATTATTTAGAAATTTTTTATTCCATCACTTATATTTTAATAGTTAGAAAATTTTTTCAAAGTGTTTTGGTTTGACTCAAATTTTTGGGCTTACACCTTAGTATTTTCCTGAAATTTTTTCCTTAGACTTTTTACTAACCTTTTTCTTTTAATGTGATCAAAAGGGGGAGAAGTGAAGAACAAGTCTAGGAGAAGGGTACTTGCAAAACTTAGAAAAAAATTTCTTTTACGTAGAAAAATTATTTTACTTAGAATTTTTTTTTACAAAAATGAAAACTATTTCTTTTTGTGGTTTACCCTAACTTAACTTTGGTTTGATCACATCAAAAAGAGGGAGATTATTGGAACCCCGTGGTAGTTTTGATGCAATCAACCAAGTCAGGTTATGTCCTGTTAGTATTTGATTTCTCTGTCTAAGTGTGCAGAAGCTTAGGAGCATAGGAAGTCGAGCGGAAGACGTAGCTAGCGAGAATGATGACACGGGAAGAGAGTCGACGGGCTCAGTGCATCCGAGGGACGAGGTGCTTCGGAAGAATACATCGACGGACGTGTGCGGCGGTCCGAGGGACGATAAGCTGGGGTGGAAGTTTGCTCGAGGAGAAGGCCTGAAAATGGGTTCGAGTGAGCCCTATTTCGGTTGGCCAAATCACCCAAGTGTTGGGATCTAGCACGCCAAAGACACGGAAACACAACGAAAAAATTACTAGATCCTCTTATCCAGCAGATCCATGCGAAGGGAAGAAACATTTTTCTGAAAACTATACTAAGCTACATAATAGGATTATACCTTTGTTGCGTGCCCTTCGCAATCCAGACAGCAATCTTTTTCTCTGGATCCATATCTCAGCACGTTCAAGCGTCCGCGCCTCTATGGTATCCACACGAACAATCTTTGTCTTTGCTTGTCTCACAAACAAAGCAAGATGGAGAAGAAATTACAAGGTTGTGCTAGAAACTACAATGGTGATTTCAGCCAAGAGGGGAAGGAGGAAGAAGAAGAATGCCAAGGGTCTCACCACTTGTTCATCTACTCAAAATTATCATCCAAATGATATTTATAACCATCCCATGGTATACCAAGAGTCTCCACCCTTTCATGTTCTAATCTAATGGCTCAAAATCAACATTCAATCCAATGGTTCAATTTTGACCATTCAACTTCCTTGGTGAACTCAAGTTCACCCAATGAGTCCAACCCATTGATTCTCAAGCAACTCGACTTAATCCAACAATTGGATCCCTTTGAGTCTAACTCAATGAGTCAAATTCGGATTACACTTAATCTATTGATTCATCACATGAACCCATCTCCATATCAACTTGTTCTTTGTGTGTGACCCTATAGGCTCTCGTAACGTTGGCAATGTACCCAAATCAACATTTGTGATACACGAACAATGAGTGACATCTAGCAAGACATCATTGCTACCCAAGTGATGAGAAAGTCGAGATCCGACCTAACCTGTCCATGGCTATCATCATGTATGACTTGGTCCCTCTATCCTTGATATCTAAATTGATCAATGAGGCATAGACCGTGTCATCCTCTTATCAATCTTTGTGTTTTTTGATCTCCAAGTAGACACACTTAAACAAATGAACTCAATATCTCATTTGATTTATTTACGCATGGTCATGCTTTCTTGTGTCCTACTAATCAAGGGGCCCACAGATAGGGATGTAAACGAGCCGAACCGAGCCGAACAGTATCAGGCTCGAGCTCGGCTCGAGCTCGGCTCGGCTCGAGCTCGGCTCGTTTAAGTTATATTCGGGCTCGAGCTCGGCTCGAGCTCGAATCGAGCTTTTATCACAAGGCTCGAGCTCGGCTCGTTTTAGAATTATCAGGTTCACGAACAGTTCGAGCTCGGCTCGTTATTAGCTCGATTATCAAAGTTAACGAGCCTAACTCGTTAAGCAAGCTCGGACTCGTTTTCGGGCTCGTTTAGAGCTCGTTTTTGGCTCGTTTTAGAGCTCGTTTTTTTGCTCATTTTAAGGCTCGTTTTAGAGCTCATTTTTTTGGCTCGTTTTAGAGCTCGTTTTTTTGGCTCGTTTAAGGCTCATTTTTTTTTGGCTCGCGAGCCTATAAACGAACATGTTCGCGAGCTCATAAGCCGAATAACCTTAAGCTCGAGCTCGGCTCGATAAAACTGTCGAGCTCGAAATCGAGCTCGAGCTCGGCTCGATAAGATAAACGAACGAACTCGAACGAGCTTTTTACCGAATCGAGCTCCGAATAGCTCGCGAACCGTTTGGTTCATTTACATCCCTACCCACAGATATCGCTTCCGTCATATGGAAGGGATAGATCTCATCTACAACACTCACATCCCTCCGTATAATTCATTACATACACAGTGATCGACTTTATAGTCCACCCTGTTACGGGTAACGTTTGACGATACCAAAGTATACAACTCCTTATGTAGGGAACCATAGTGACTTCAGGTCTAAGGACTATTCATACCAGTAGTCACATGAGAATATTTATGGCACTCATACGACGATCCATGAAATATTCTCATGGCGGGTCATTCAATATATATTCTCTAATATATACTCATGTGTCAACCTGATATCTCATATCCATGACTTGTGAGATCAAGTCATCCGCTGACCTACATGCTAGTCTCAACGCATTAATATTGTCCTTGTATATTAATGTTCGACTATGAATAGTTAAGAGTAGTGTTCTCTACAATATCTCACTATCAATTCAACCAATTGATATACTGTAGATAAGAACCTACTACCCAAGGGCATTATTATACTTATTCAATTGGCACTGAACTGAAATAAACATAATAACCAAAACCTTTGTCTTTTATTAATAGTAATATATGATACAAAATGTGTCCTTTACAATCATCTCATAATTGGTACTAGGACTAATACTAACACCAAGCGATCAAAGCAGCAAGAGAGCCAAAAGGGAGCTGCGAAGCTGCTGGAGGTGCTCTCAAAGAAGTTAAAGGCGCATTTGCGCCTTTCAGTAGGAAGGCACCTTCAACCGACCATGAAGGCGCCTTCGACCAGGTAAATATTGTCGTTGCCAAAGGATAAAGCTTTATCCTTTGGCGTCTCACCGGAGGAGCCTTCTAGGCTATTGGAGGCGCCTTCCAGCTCCGGATAAGATTTTTCAGGGGACTTAAAAAGACTCCTAGACCTAGTAAATAAAATATCAACTCCAGTCTCTATTCCCTAGCAATTGTCTGAGCAATTAACGAGTGTAAGAGGCTTCTTCGCCTTCACCGAAGGAGATCTTTTAAAGCTTTTTCATTGTCCTTGGATTAACAACCACCAAGGTTGTAGCCAAGTAAATCTTGTGTCTTATTTTTTTAGTTGTTAATTTAATTTACTATTATTGTTGCTTTTAATTAGAGTTGAAAAAATGGGAAGGGTGTTGTTTTTTGTTGATAGGCAATTCACCCCCTCTTGCCGGCCACTAGCGGTTCAACATATGAAAGTATCTATAGACAGCAGAAAAGAAGGGGTGGATCAAGAAGCACAGACATGCCAAAAATTAGTCTTTAAAAAAAGTGAGGCAGTCATCCGGCAGCATATGTGGTCGCGCATATGTGGTGGGAATAATTATTTGGTGGTCACTGGGAATATTGTAGGACATTTATATCTTCGTTATCTTGTCGCCGTTGAAATCGACTTGGTGTATATATACCACAAGCCGACGATAGGCGGTGTAGGGGGAGAAAAGGCGGCCATGGAGAAACAATAAAAAGTAGAAGCGAGAAGCTCGACGAAAATCAAGGAGCGGATGAACAGAGGGGGAGAAAGCTTACAAAGAAGTTTAGTCGGCAAAGAGCGACGGAGAAGAAAATCGGTGAAGAGCGATGGAGAAGAGCATGCGCGAGGAAGAAGACACAGTAACGTAAAAGAAAGACGGTGAATAAGGGTATATAAACTCGGAGGAGGATGGCTATTCAGAGCCTTCCAATAGAGGGCTATGCAAAACAAGGTCGAGATCTGGCCGTTGAATTTGAAATGGTATCTGTCACATCAACCGTGGATATCCGCCTGTCACATCAAACGTGTGGCGACAAAAAGCAGGACACATGGCGGCTGACGACAGGGAAGCATTAATGAGACTTAATTAAAGGACATGGGCAGCGTGCTCGGCATTAATAGCAGGAGATTTGCATAGTCTTCAAGAAATTAGGATGATGTCAACGACCATTATGAAGCACTCACTTGGCAAAGGAAGCGGCGGGATGTTGAAAAATCGCTAAGTGTCATCGTCAAGCATCCCAATCAGCAAAAATCTCTAACTAAGAAGTGACCGAGTGGAAACATCGTCATAAAATGACTCACGGCGAATAATCATTTTGTCTCATAGCCAAGCGACGGCTCTAAACACAGGTCAGTAAGTGACAGCCGAGCGACAACTTTAAACCCATGGCAGAAAGTAATTTCAACATTCACCATAGTCGAGCGATGACTCTAAACCCAGAATGCAACTTCATAGGCATCATAGCCGAGCGACGACTCTAAATCCATATCAGCAAGTGATAGCCAAGCGACATCTCTAAAACCTAGAATGTATGATCGACTGTGAGGTCACTAAAGACACTGCTCATCGCATCTAGTCAATCGGACTTATAACCTCCTTCAACTAGATTTGAGGGAAAGACTTGTGATGCGGCGATAAAGGGAACCCACCAAGCGTGGGTCAAAGGCAAAGACAACAGCCGACGTGAATGTCAAAGTCAAGGCGGCCAAAAGAAGGAAAGAGCTAGCTGAGCAAAGTCAGCCGAGCGAGTGGCAACGTGCCAACCGGGCATGAAGGATCTTGATTGGCACAAAGGCTTATCTGAGCAAATCGCTCATCCAGCCGGGACGACCATATAGAGGACATCAGATGCTCATAATAATGACTAAACAAAGACTAGTCTGATCGGATCGCCTGTCTAGCCAGGGGAGGAACGATGTACTAAGCCTGAGCGACCATAGAGAAGAACATCCTTGAGCAACAGGATGGGGAATACTGGCCGAGCAGCTCCCCCACTCGCCCCAACAGTGGAGTAGCTCATCATATCCCTCTGGGAGTTAGTGTCGTTGACAACAGAGCGTGGTCAATGGCAAAATTGTACGACGGAAGCTTCTATTGTCATATCAGGGATTTGCGAGCCTTGTTAAGGACTGATGTTAGAGACACTTTCCTGACATGTATTTTCATAGGTCAGTTGGAAAATTTTGCACATGTCTTGAGAAACATGCACGTCTATTACCAGAACACTATATAATGAGAGGGTCCATGTACCGAGAGAAGTATGCGTTATCTGTGCTATAGCTTTTGCTGTTGCTACAATTTTTTGCTATCTTTTTTACTATTACAGTAACTGACTTGAACATCGGAGGGCCAACGATGTAGACCCTTTCCTTGTCTCGGCATCGACGTTCTTTATGTTGCAAAGTGGAATCGAGTTTTCACACAATCAACCGAGGAGTCACATCTTTAGTTAACCGTCTTCATCATTTTCGTATAGGAACATCCATATTAAAAGTGTCGAGAGAGAGAACCTTACCCAAGCAACAAATCAATTAATTAAAGCCAATGAAAGAACAATTGGAGAGGTAAACTTGAATTGATTTGAAAAAAAAAAAAAAAATCTTCCTGAAGTATGATCTTAAATGCAAATCTCAATAAGGAAGCAACAAGCTACCATAGCATTACCTGCATTTGTTTTCTTCTTCCTTTGTGATTGCCACTCTGAAGTGGCGTTCGTTTTCTTTCCTCTTGTATTTCATTATATAAATCATATAATGTTTCATACAACCATTTAGCATTTATTTTATTTTATTTTTCATAAGTACAAACCTTGTACGTAAATTACTAATAGATTCATGCTAAATGATACCAAATGCCAATGGGTACTTGTCTTTTATTCCTTTACTTTGGAAACCTCAAATTAGGTTTGATTTTATTGCTGTAGCATTAATTCCTCTCGGTATCCAATTTACTTTTGAAGAAGGTGGAAAATGTAATAAATAAACTCAATGTTCTTAATTCGAGTTAAGGTTAGAGTTTTAAGGTTATTTAAAATGTATATCATTTGCACTAAATTAGCTAAATTAAAAAAATCATATAATTGATTAATAGACAAATATATTTTAAAAATATTTATATAATTTGTGGTTCTTTCTTCACCGTTCTATCATCATAACGATTAGTTTGCGTTTGCTTCACCGCACAGTCAGTGGGCTCCACCGTAGTTTTTGTCAATGATACAATGCCAGCTCATCTCGTCCCTGTTTTCCCTTCCTTTCTTCGTATATCTATCTATCTTCGTGTCAAATCAAACCCCTACCATAAACCCAAATCCATGTCGAAGTTCTCACCTTTCTCCTCCCTCGTGCCTTGTTTTCCCTTCTTCATCCTTCTTTTCCTCTTCTTCTCCTCTTCCTCCTCTGCCGCCGGCGTCTCCGCCTCGATCGGCGACCTACTCCGGGACCACGGCCTCCCCGGCGGGCTCCTTCCCAAGGCCGTCGAGTCCTTCGCCTACGACTCCGTCTCCGGCCTCCTCGAGGTCCGGATCGACGGAACTTGCTACGCCCGGTACGAGGACGGGCTGGCGTTCTTCGACCGCGAGGTGCGCGGCAATCTCAGCTACGGCGCGCTCCGGGGGGTGGTCGGGTTCTCGCAGGAGGAGCTCTTCCTGTGGCTCCCCGTGAAGGGGATCGTGGTGAAGGATCCGTCCTCCGGCGTCATCGTGATAGACATTGGCCTCGCCCGCAAGCGGCTTCCTGTCGCCGCGTTCGAGGACCCGCCGGACTGCCTCCCCGGACTGGAAGAAGCGGCGGGCGGGCTAGGTGAGTGGATTAGCCTAAAAAAGATGAGATCTTGGTGGACGTTTCGCTTCTGGATGGGGAGGTTTATACGATCTTGATTGCCCCCTTCTTCGTTCTTTTTGCCTCTCGATTAGAAAGTTCCCGTTTCTTGATCCATGTCAGACCTCCATTTTCCGTTTAAAAAAACTTGCTTTTCGTTGGCTGTTCACGGCGCTTTTGATCAAATCCCGATTTCACCTCTCAGAAGTCTAGGCAAATCAATAAAATCATTATTTTTTTCTTCTCATTTTGATCTTATGCCACTCAAAATATTTGCTAAAATTGCTGTTTCAAGTATTGAATTGTGGGAGCGAAAATTGGAGACATCAGTAATAAATATAATAAAACTAATTTTATGTTGAGGAAGAAATTCATGCAACTGAACTAAATAGCTTATATATTTGATGATGACAATGGCATGCCGTTTGCATGATTACATTCAATTTCATCTCATTGGCTCTGTGACCTTTTCATTCTTTATCTTCTTTTTTTTTAATCTATGAATCTTGCATGCCAAGTAGTGAAGCTTTTCATCTTGTTTCCTTCTTTTCTGCACTGGTGTTCCCCTTTTCTCAGTATGGGTCCTTTCTCGTGGTATGCTGGTGACTGATAGCATTCTTTTTGTCTCATGTCTATCAATCACTACCTGCGCATTTCATTCATTAAGTAACTCAAGCTTCACATTCTAACAAGTTGTCCTATTTCCGTGCAGTTACAGTAGCCACATTTCATCTTCATGATGTAACTTACTCTGCACGTTCTAACTTTCTTTTTTTTTTCAGAGTTGCTTGGCAGGAAAGGCTTTTGGCAGGAGAGATAATAATTAAGTGGTAAATAGAAGAGAAAGCTCCAAAATCTCCTCGTCTTTTCTTCCTGTAATGTAACTCATGGAAAGTGGAACTAAATACTTTAATTTGGTCATGGAACCAAATCAAACGACGAACTTACGGAAATTAATGAGAGGCGAACAGTGGAAGCTTGTGGATTTTATAATTTAGATTGAAGATTCCATGTCACAAACTTAAGGATATCATTGGCAGTTGTTGGATCCAAGAGTTTTGCCATCTTTTGATTTTGACATTTCTCTTTGAATTATGAACTCGAAGCTTCTGCGTGCGTTAATGGCGTCATGTTTCCTATCAGTTTGGCAGTAGCAGTTCCTCGTGCAAGCGAATTGTATCTGTTTCCATGACATGATCAAGGAATCTTCACTATTATTTACCAAGTCCAATGCTTAAAAATCTAGGTGTATTCAATCTAGATTTTTATAAATTTTACAGAAATCTAGTGGTATTTAGGTGTATTCAATCTAGTTTTTTATAAATTTTACAAAAATCTAGTGATATTCAAATTAGATTTTTATAGAGTTTTAAAAAGTCATATGGTATTAAATTTGACTTTTTAAAACTCTATAAAAATCTTTTGGTATCCAAAGTTTCAATAGATTTTTATGGATTTTTTTAAAAATCTTTAGATATAAATTTTAACCAATAAGAGCTTTCCAAAACACTTGGTACAATTTTAAAAATAAAATAAAAAGTCTTCTCCTCACCCTTGAGATTTCTATAGACTTCAAATCGCTTTAATTTTTTACAAATAACTCATTTCTCTTCCCGCTCCTTGATTTTGATTATTTCTTTAATCTTAAAGGCTCTGTCCTTGTCCAACCTCTCGGTGACCTTCATCAACCTCTCAGCATGCATTTCATACGAAGTTGAGAGTCCTTTGAAATGTCGTTATTCGACGTTATAACGACAAAAGAATAGATCAGAACGAAAGAATAGATCAGAACGACTGTAACGAAACAACAGCCACTTGTAGCCTTTTCTCCGGCAACGACTCATAGCGACGACTCACGGCGGCGGACTATAGGTGGAGATTTTTTCTCCAGTTGCTCGTGATGGAAAACAATAAGTGTCATTCGGTGAAGCATGCGTGGGCCGGAAAGGAGGAAAACAAATAGAAAAATTATTTGAGGTGGTTGGTGATGCTTCCGTCAACTACTTGCGAGCAGGTCAAAGTCAAAGTCGATTTGGACGGCAGCGCTGTGCGTAAATGGAAGAGAAACTTGAGACATAATTAGGTTTTAATATAAAATATATATTAATAAATCAAATTAATTCTCAATTTGATTAATAAATAATTTAATAAAGTCTAATGAAATTTGACCTAAAAATATTCTATAACATTTATTAAATTTTAAAAATTCCTAAATAAATTTTATATATTTATATTTATCTATTTTAATAATATTATTACTAATCAAATTTCTCAATTTAACATTTTATTAAAAATTTGACCAAATTAAAGGGTTGACCAACATTTTGGATCAAAATTATAAATAAAAATATTTAAAATTATTATAATATTGTTGGATTTAAAATTATATTATTAATTTTTTTTTTAAATGAGACGTTATCTTTTCTTTATTTGTAGTCAAAACAAGATTAAAGTATAACAAGTTGAAGAAGTTTTTTATGGATAAATATGCTATTTATTATTTTATTAAAAAAATTAATTATGTATTTTATGTTTTCTTTGAAAATAAATATCGTGTGAGATCATGACTGCCTACGTTTTTCCAAGATTGAATACATCCCTTTAAATCCACACGTTTCCATGAACTTTATAAATATCTGTAAAAGTCTTGTAAAAAAAGTCTATAGAACTCCATGGAATTCTTTTCACAACTATATGGGATTCTATAAAAGTCAATAAAAATCTATCAACTCTACAAAATTCTATCATTAAATAAAAATCAATGAAAGTCATTCAATCTCTTGATTGAATACACCCCCGTAAGTAATGTTAGCTGTGAGTATAGACATTTGAGTTAGAGAGGCAAGTACGTGGAGGTTTTCTCGTCGGTCGAAGAAGGAATTCTGTCCAAGTTTCCCGAGATCTTCCAGTTCTCATCTACAAAATTCCATCTTTTAGCGACAGAGGATTAGGGTGTAGGATTAAGTTGGCTTATTCTTTAACATAAATAATTAATTGTCATTAAGAAAATTAGATCTCAATTAAGCGAGCTAATATTTTATTACATATAAAGAAAGTTTGGATTGGATTTAATTTGTAGATTTATTAACCCAGTTCATTAGCATTGATGCACTGTTAATGATGGATGAGTTTTATGATGTATCTAGTCCCCGTAGGTTGGGCCAGGTATATAAAGGAAGAGATATGGTTCATTAGGCTATGCTGAATTTTGATCTCTTCCTCTTACTTCTTCTCCCCCATTGAGAAGGACCTAGGCCTAGGGTTGCCTACTCAATCCTATGGAAGACATCCGTTATGCTTGCTGGATCTCTGATGACAAGTAAGAAGCAATAGTCTTACGATGGATTCATGTCAGCTCTTCGCTAGCTATTGTTTCAGTTTTAATATTACTTTAGAGATTGATGATAGCTAGATTCTGTTGTAGATGTATCCTTTAATTCATTATTGATGTATCACAATTTTTACAATTAGCTAGTATCAGAGCTAAGGATTAGCTTATTGTCAGTTTTTAAGGTGTAAGGATTATTTTCAACGATTTGGAACATATACATTAATTTTTACATTTAATTTCATATGGATGAGCGAAATCGAAGAATATTCGTTGAATGTAGCATGGATAGGTTAGGATTTAATCTATGAATCAAGGTTTTCGCATTATCCGCGAAGAACACGATTGGCAATGTGGTTTTAGGGTTCTTTGGGCTGAAAAATCATGATAAAAAAAATTAGATTTTTCAGTTACCAATCAATGGGTAATCGATTGATGTTCACTAATCAATTACCATACGGGTTCAATCGATTAAGATGCTCAAAATCACGAACAGAGAGTTTTCAAATCGATTAGGTTGATCAATTGGTGTTTACCAATCAATTAGCATGAGAGTCAATCAATTGAGATTGCCAGATCGCGATGAAGGTTCCCAAATCGATTGGGCTAATCGATTGGTGTTTACTAATTGATTAGCATGAGGGTCAATCGATTGGGGTTGTCAGATCACGACAGTTTCCAAATTGATTGGGTTGTTCGATTGGTGTTCATCAATTGATTGAGCCAATCAATTACTTGAACTTGATTTGCGAATAGAGAGTCTCCAAATCAATTGGGTGATTGATTGACGTTCATCAATCGATTACCATAAGAAGATAATCAATTAAGGAATTTGAGGATGCCCACAAAGAGTTTATGAATCGATCGGCTGATCAATTAGTTTTTGCCAATCAATTTGGCAATTGATTAAGATTTTGGGTTGTCCATAGAAGGTTTCTGAATCGATCGGTGAATCAATTGGAGTTCATCAATCGATTAGAGTAGATGAACTGTAAATAGTAACCTTCGAAATCGATTAGGGGATCGATTGTTGTGTACTAATCGATTACCAATGTTGGGCAATCAATTAGTGCATGTGTGAATCAATTCTCATATATTCTTAATCAATTAAGAAATGTGTCAATCAATTGGTATTTGATATCAATCAATTGATAACTGAATTTAGCTCAATTTTTAATAGATTTTTCCTAGATTCTTCTTCGTTCTTGCTACTTAGTCAAACCTATAATATCACCAAAGCGGGATCTATTGGGGAGACTAGGAGTATTAGTGTAGAGGGATATATTGTTGGATCGAGATCGCGCTAGAGGGGGGGTGAATAGCGTTCGTGGCTATTTTAACTGAATCGAAAAACTATCGGAGTAAAATACGTAGCAGAAAGTAAATGCAAACACACAGAGACGCAAGTGGTTACTTGGTTCGGAGCCTGTGGCGACTCCTACTCCAAGGCCCACGATCTTTGATCGCTTTCGGTGGGCAACAACTATAAGCTCGTTAAATGTTTACAATTTGAAGTATGATAATTAATAACAATAAGATATACCAACAACAATGGAAAGGTGAAAGAACTGAGCTCCGGGTCGTCGGGATGATGTTGCAGCACTTCGGGATCGACTTGTTAGCAGTAGGAAGTAGAAAGTTTGCTTCTGAAATCGTTGATCGAAGCTGCACCCTAAGGCTCCCTTTTATAGCTCTGCAGACGATGATCCAGATCCCCAAGTCTCGGGATCAGGTTTGACCCGAGGCGGATCGGTCGACCGATCCCCTGTTCGGTCGACCGATCAAGTGATCTCTTCCTATCTGATCCGCCCGATCCTCTCGCTCCTCTTTGTTCTGGTCAAACTCCATCCGAGGTTCGGTCGACCAATAAAACGGTCCGGTTGACCGATAAGCTCTTCTGACTCAGCCCAGTTAGCCTGATCCAGTCGACACCCAACCTAGGTTCGGTCGACCGATCCCCTGGTCGAGCCCGGTCCAACCTCTAGAGATCTGATCTGTTGATTTGTGGGTTCGGTCGACTAATCCCAAGGTTCGGTCGACCGATCCCGGTCACTTCTAACTCTGCATAAAAATGTTAGTCACCTGCAAAACAGAGTTAGAACACAATAGAATATATAAACGAATAAACTGACAGCCTTCGGACTGTCCGGGTCTGACTTCGGGTTTCCGACCGGAAACCCTAGGTCGACCTGACGCCTACTGTTCCCTCTTCGGGGAACGCGTCCTCACCTACTCCACTCAGGAGATTTACCTGTTGCCAGTGCGATCCTCCAGATGGACTAGACTTTTGCTCGGCGCTCGTTGCCTCCGGACTTTCTGCTGGACGCCCACTTCCCGACCCGTCCAGTCTTCCACCTGGTTCGCGACACCAGGACTTTTCACCTAGGGTTACCACCCCCTAGGACTTTCGCCTGAAACACTCGACCCGCCAAGACTTTTCGCATAGGGTTACCACCCCCTATGACCTAGGGTTACCACCCCCTAGGGTTTTTCCCTTGCCTAACCGCAGCTAAGATCCTAAAACACTCAATTATACACATTAGATAACAATTAAACTTAACTTTGAATCATTTTGCCATTATCAAAACTTGAGTTCGATCGTCGGATGCTTCCCGCACCAACATATATATCCATGCTAAGGGTGATTGACCCAATGGAAAGTCATTCTTATGTCGGATGTATGTTTAAGGAAACTCATGAATTAAGTTAAACTTCTAACTCATGTGCATGGTGTGTCTACCCAAAGGAAGGAGCATTATGTGGTCGATTAAAAGTATTGTGAGTGATGGTTGAAAACATAAGCTAACTAAGGAAGCTCATAAATAGAGTATCATGCGCATAATACGTCGACCCAAAGGAATGCGAGTTATATAGCAGATGAAGGTAATTATGAGTTGTTTGGAGAGTTCCAATAACAAGTTACAATTTAGTCTAAAGACTTAATGTAATATTATACAAGGTATCTCTATTAATGCTCATATAGTTGCATGTTTTATTTGTTGTATTTTATTATTGCACAACTATAGAGATACATGCCTTATTTGTTAAATTGAGCTATGTTCTTTATTTTTGTTTATGTAGTACTCTCAATGTTTGTTAATTTGAACAACATCTCTGTGCTTACTAACACAAATTTTGGATAATGGAAAGAGCATATTACAATTTTATTGGGTTGCATGGATCTAGAGTTTGCATTTAAGCATGATCGCCCTGCACTTTTAACTAATGATTTCACTGCAAATCAAAAAGTGATCTTTGACAAGTAAGAGTGATCAAATCACATGAGTCTGATGATCATGAGGATGTCTATTCTGGAATCACTTAGGGGGTTTAATAACTGATAATGAGGATGCCAAAACCTTCCTTAAGGAATTAGCGAACCGATTTGCCTTAAATGAAAAGGTCTATATTACTACACTTCTCACAAAGTTAGTGCTCATGTGGTACAATGGGAAGGGTAATATTAGGGAGTATATCATGGAGATGTCCAACTTGGTTACAAGGCTTAAGGCACTAAAGTTAGACATGTCTGAAAGTGTCCTTGTAAACCTTATCCCAATATCTTTGCCTACATAGCTCACTCTTTTTAAGATTGGCTATAATACTCAAAAGAAGAAACATCTACTAAATGAGCTCATAGACCAGTGTATATAGGAAGAAGAGAGATTGAGGGGTGACACATCTCATAGTGCTCACTATGTATCCTCATCTCAGTGTTCAAACAAGAAGAAGAAAAAGGGCTCAAGCATGCCTTCCCTCATGCCTTGGCCAACTGCACTAATGGATAGTAGTCACTCATGATTTACCTCCTCCGTATTAGCCTAGGGACGGATTGACGGGGGTGCTGGGGTCGAGCGAATTGCCTTTTGCGACACAAGAAGAAGAAAAAGGGTAATGGTAAGGGTAAGGGTAAACAATTGTAGTGACTGGGGTTTTAGGGATTAAGGTGCAAAAGCAATAAGATCTTGACCCAACTTATTTTTTTTTTTTTAAAAAAGAAAGGTCATCTGAAGAAGGATTGCCCTAAATATGTCAACTGACATATCAAGAAAGGCAAACTTCTTATCTTTGTTAGTTCAGAAATCGACCTAGCTACTGTACCTACTAATACTTGGTGGATAGATACTTGTGCAACTACTCGCATAAGTGTAACTATACAGGGTTACCTCAGGAGCTAGATGTCAATTAATGTTAAAAGATTCATCTATACGATAACTGGCAAGAAGATAAAAGTGGAGGCATGCAATAGGTGTCTTTTGAGTTGTTTAGGGAACAATGTCCTTTTGAATTTGGAAAATACATTTGTCGTGTTGCCCTTTAGACGAAACTTAATTTTTATTTCATTTTTGGATAAATCTGAATACACTTGTTGTAGTGTCCAAATTCAGTTTACGCAAAACCCCAATGCATAATTAAAATAAGTTAAAATATTTAATCTAAATCTTGAAATATGCCTACTAAATACACTCCCATTATGGTTAATAATTACACGAATAGGAATTAATACATTGATATTAAATCATTTAATTATTAGACCTAGTCTATATTAATAGGTGTTTGATAAATCTTTATTAATTGCACATAGAGGATTTAATATATCTTATAGGATTTAATATATTTGGTATTAAATCAGTGAACCTAGTCTTTGAGCCATAAAAAAATAAACTTGATAATAAATTATTTAATTATTAGACCTAGTCTTTATTAATAGGCATTTGATAAGTCTTTATTAATTGCATGTATAAGATTTAATATATTTGGTATTAAATCATTGGGCTAGTTTTTGAGCCATAAATGAATAAACTTGGTAATAAATTATTTAATTATTGGACCTAATCTTTATTAATAGGTGTTTGATAAGTCTTTATTAATTGTACATATAGGATTTAATATATTATATAGTGATCTGGTAATGATGGGGTCCCATCGAAGATGGGTCAAAATAAGGAAGATTGGCTGACGTGGAAGACAAAGTTAAGCAGGCCAGCCAAATGGGCCGAGCAGATCGTGTATGGCTGAGCGGATTAGATATTGCCTAGCAGATGGTACTAGATCAGGAGGCAAGTACACCGGACTCTCCTCGGCCGGATAAAATTACCCTCCGATAACAAAGAGAACTAAGCAGCAGGTGGTCTTGTCGACCGAGTTTCGCGTCCGGTCAAAGGGGGATAACAGATAAGGGTTAGGAAGCAAGGAAAGAGATTGGCCGACAGACCCTAAGGATACTGCTAAGTGGAGATAAGCCAGCTCCGACCGACTGCACATGACTTCACCAAATATTTTATCATATCCTTTTGAGAGTTTGTGCCACTGACAGCTGAGCATGTCTAGTAGGGAATCATACTTTAGAAGCTTCTAGGTTGTCACATCAGAGAACTGCATGATTGTTTAAGTTATAGTATCAGAGATATTTTTTGACTTATATTTTTCTAGGATACTTAGGAAATGTGCCTACGCTTTGGGATACGTGCACGAACATTATAGTGACTCTATAAAAGAGGTTTCCCATCTACTGAGAGAAGTATGTACAACTTCGTTTCTACACACTTATGCTATAGTTTCTGTTGTTTTACACATCGCTAGAATTGACTTAAGCGTCAGAGAGCCAACGACGAGAACCCCTTCCCGGCCTGACACTAACGTTCTCTATTTTGTAGATCGCGAAATGTCTTCATCGGGTCAAAGAGAGCCCACATTCCCAGTCCACCATCTTCGCTGATTTTGGATTTTGGATAGGATCATATAAGATTTAATATATTTGGTATTAAATCATTAGACCTAGTCTTTGAACCATAAATAAATAAACTTGGTAATAAATCTTTTAATTATTGGACCTAGTCTTTATTAATAGGTGTTTGATAAGTCTTTATTAATTGCACGCATATAATTTAATATATTTGGTATTAAATTATTAGACCTAATCTCTGAGCAATAAATAAACAAATTTGATAATAAATTATTTAAATATTGGACCTAATATTTGAGCAACCAATAAATAAGACATAGGGGAAAAAGAGAGATGTCGTCCCCTACCCTAAAGGAGAAAGAAGGCGTGGGTTTTTGTGGTGAAAAATCGAAGTAAAAGGCATGCCCCGATCATGCCCCTAGTTCTCTCGCATCCAAAGTGGATTTTACAGGCGTTTAGACACAAAAGGCACGTTCAATACCTCATTGTTTATTTTCTTGATGTGTTATCCAGAATATATAGGGTGTAAATACCATGCTTAAAGAATGTTTACGCATTGACTTTTATGTTGCTTAAGTACCTATTTCTTAATGCGTTATCCAAAACATATAGGGTGTAAATACCATACTTAAAGAACGCTTATGCATTGAACTTTTTTATGTTGTTTGTTGCTACCGAAGTGATCCGGTAGTAAGAGCGGGTCCCCCCTTGTGAAGTCAACGCTAAGTGGAAGTCACCGGGACAGCCGTCCATCCGGGTCCGACCGGATGGACGGCCGGCCGGTGTAATTGAATACCCGGATGGGTCCGGTCGGCTTGCCGACCGGACGATATACACTGATGGTTGGAAGGCACCCTGTCAAATCAGGGTTCCGGCGCTCAGTTGAAAAGGTCATGGGCCGAGCTGACCTCTAGGCCGACCAAAGCCATAAGGCACCACTGCTTATTAGTCTCCACAAAGCACAAGTAAACCCCTGCGGATGTCCAGCCGGATGTTGAGGGAGCTGTCCGCCCGGGCGACAGGTTTGGAGCTAAGGGGAAAAGGACAAGGGACTTCTTTTTCTGACAACTGGTAGGTTTCACGTGTGGGCCATGCTCCAAATTTTGTGACAGTGGATTCTGCTGTCCCATCGAGGACATGCTTTGACTGTAGCGGTATGGGTCAGGTGAGCTTTCTGACAACCGCATACCGAGGAAAGGACAGAGGACACATATGCACCTTGGTATGCGTGCCCTAACCCTTCACAACTCTATATAAAGAGTCTCAGACTTCGCCGGAGGTACGTATTCTGAGACTTTGGGAGCCACCTTTTTCATCGTTGCTTACCTGACTTGAGCGTCGGAGGGTCGCCGCCGGGAACCCCCTTCCCGGCTCGACTTCTATGCAGGTTCGCCGGAGCTTCGTTCCAGCAGTCGAAGAGCGCTCCGTGCCCAGCGCCCATTGATTCAGCCTTCGGACAGGATCAATTTGGCGTCGTCTGTGGGAACGCTCCTGCATCCGACCGGAAACAATGGATGAGGCTGGACGACAACACACGGTGACGCTTTCGACGGAAGAACTCGACGCTCTGGTCGAGATAAGGGTCGCCAAACTTGTGGAGCAAAAACAGAAAGTATCTGCCGAGCGGCCGGAGCAACAAGCAACATCTGCGTCGGGTGGCCGAGCGGAAGCACCTCAAGCCACCGCTGCATTCCATCGGGCGCGTATTATTTGGAGGATGAGGACGGTCGACAGCTAGATAGGCCGTGGAGCGCGAACCACCTCCAGCCTTACCGGGCGGGGTGAAAGGTGTGCCAATGTAAATCATCCTGTGTACTTTTTTTCGACTGAATACTTGAAATGCAGAAATGAAAAATCAAGAGAACAAATATAAGGCATCGTCAACAAGGAACGAAGGCCCCGAGCCTTTCGGCCGGAGGTAAATTAATCGAGGCAAACGCTCGAGGACCGAAGGCCACATGCAGGAAGCAAAGTGGTATAATATGGCGCTAATTCTTTGTATATTTCCTGTTAGCCTGTATCCTCATAATGCAGGAAGCAAAGGTGATAAAAAGGATGGCAAAAAGCTTTGCCGAACGACAGAGTCAAAATTAGCCTGGAAGACCGTCGAGCTCCAACGTTAAATATCGAGAGACGAGCCGGCGTCTATAAATAATCCGAGCGGAAGACCATCGAGCTCCGACGTTAAATATCGAGAGACGAGCCGACGTCTATAAATAATCCGAGCGGAAGACCGTCGAGCTCCGACGTTAAATATCGAGAGACGAGCCGGCGTCTATAAATAATCCGAGCGGAAGACCGTCGAGCTCCGACGTTAAATATCGAGAGACGAGCCGGCGTCTATAAATAATCCGAGCGGAAGACCGTCGAGCTCCGACGTTAAATATCGAGAGACGAGCCGGCGTCTATAAATAATCCGAGCGGAAGACCGTCGAGCTCCGACGTTAAATATCGAGAGACGAGCCGGCGTCTATAAATAATCCGAGCGGAATATCGTCGAAACTGCGATTATCCGTATTCTCCGCCGATATCGTTCGACCGATTCCAAGTTCCGCTCGGACTCGAGGCACAAAGGTTCTGGTCGGTTTATATCGAGCGACTCTTGATAGCAACACAGAATGATAGTCGTCCGATCGGAAGGGCTTGGCAAAGTACTTGCAAGAATGCCTCTCAAATGCCGCAGGTGTGATAATAGGCGAGCGGGTAACACACATATTAGCAAAGGGACAAAGTGCAAGAAGATAGAGTGCACGAAAGGAAAGCATTTCATTGAAATTAAAACCTTGGGCCGAGTGGCCTAAGTACAAAAAGGTTCATATTCAGCCGAGCGACCAAATTACAAGAATTACTCAATATAGTCGTAGAGGTCCCTCGGAATATTGCTCAGGAGCTCCACCTGATCGCCGGCTGGAATATTGGTGGACTTCGGAAGAAGGCCCTTCGACTTCAGATAGGTCATAGTGGCCGTAATGGCCAAGTCGAAAGCTGAGTACATCCGCTCGTAAATTTTCTCCGAGAATTCAGGCTATCGGATGTGGTTTTGTCGAAGAGCGGCCACTCGGCTCGGCTCGGCATCCTGGTATTCTTTGAAGGCCGCCTGGGAGCTTGTGAGGGCCTCATTCAGATGCTCAATCTTCTCCGTGTCGGCCGAGCGGCCCGCCTTCTCCCGGTCAAGCTGCTCCGTCAGCTCCTTTATCTTCAACTCCAGGCCTCGGGCCTCAACATTCTTTTTCTCCAAGTCGGAGATAGCAGTATTCTTCCGAGTGGTGGCCAGAGTTATTTTTGTGTCAAGCGACTTGACTTGTCGCTCGGACTCGGCCAGGGCGTGGGCCTGATCAGCTGTTTTCTTCTACTCGGCCGCCAGTAGAGTTTGAGCTTTCTTTAGCTCCTTTTGTAACTCGGCGTACGAGGGGCCTTGAGAGCCGCTCGGACCGCCTGCCGCCTGCAGTTGCCTTATCTCCTCGTCCGCCATAGCCAGGCGGCTGGAAACCGCTATCTCTTCCACCCATCTCTGAAGCAAGAAGGCGCAGTTGTTAAAAGCCGAGCGGAAAAAATACAAGCGAAACCTCAAAAAAAAAAAATGAACTTACCTCCGTAGCCTCCTGCATGTGGCTGTTGGCTAAGTTCCGAAGGGGGATCATTGCAACTCGCGCCCGAGCGTCGGCCCACATCTCGGCTAGGGGCCCTTTCAAAGTAATGGTGTGCTCGGGCACGGTTGGTCGATCGGCTTCTGGTAGCAACTCTTCAGTCGGGAGATGAAGAGTGACCCGTATTGTGCGGCCGTGACCAGGGATCGCTCGACCAGGATCAGAAGCCGGCGCGGAAAATCGCGAATGGATGGTCGAGCGTTGGACTGAATGGCGAGCAGGGGGGAGAGTGTTGACCGGAGTGGCCTCAACCGGAGCAGTCAGCTCATCCCAGTCAGAAGGAGTCCGGTCGGACGAAATGGTTTCTGCCATAGGCGCTTTGCCTCTAGCAGTCTCGGCGGCCCGGTCGGAGGGTTGGACCGCTGAGGTAGCCGAGCACAGCGGAGTCTCCACCCGGCGCCTCTTTTGCAGGGGTTGTTCCTCCTCCCGAGCGGACCCTTCCTCGAGGGTCGTTGGTTCCCCAGAGGGGATAGTTCCGCTGGCCACCTGCTGTTGAGAGGCCTGAGCGGCCGATTCAGCCTGGGTGCCGCTCTCTCCTTCGTGAGAACCGACCGGCTGAATACCCAGCGCTTCCATTTCCTTAGCCGCAGCGGCCTCCAACGCCACTGCCTTTCTCTTCAGAACGCCGGCCATCACCGAGTCCATGACAATGTTAGCTGCATGGAAAGGAGAAGAAATCAGTTAGCAATTAAAGCAAATGCCCAAGCAAAATTCTTACCGAAGCCGGTCGGAAGTGGGATCCGTATAGGACTCAGTCCGAAAATGTACATCACTCCCTCGTGAAGAAGTTTGTTGATGTCAAGTCGCAGACCGGCTAGTACATTTGCGGCATGAAGATAATCCGGTCGGGTCTTGAATTTCTTCAACTCAGGAGTAGGAGGCAGACTGACCTGCCACTGGGTCGGGAAGTTTGGCTGACTGGGCATGCGGATGTAGAAATAATAGTCCTTCCAATGTTTATTGGAGGTGGGTAGTTTGTTGAAGAAGACCAAGCCGGGTCGAGCTTGGAACATAAAGGTGCCCGGCTCGGCTTGCTTAGGGTAGTAGAAATAAAAGAAGACCTCCGGTCGGAGGGGGATGTTGTGAATCTTAAACAAAACAACAACGCCGCAGAGGAGACGGAAGGTATTGGGTACTAAACTGCCGAGCGGCACACCAAAATAATTACAGACATCTACTATGAAAGGATGTACAGGAAACCGTAGACCGACGGTAAATTGGTCGCGAAAGACACAGAAAGCGCCGCGCGGCGGTCTGTTTGGCCGAGCGGAGGGACCAGCTAGGCGAACTTCGAAAACCTCGGGGATTTCGAAATTGTCTGTCAAAATATCGAAATCCCGTTGTTCGAATCGGGACCGCATGGTAGTGTACCATGGGCCGAGGGATTGTTCTTCGGGATGAGAAGAACTGGCCATGATCCGGACGGAAGAAATCAAAAAAGGAGCGGAAAGGCCAGAGGAAAACAACCGACGAAGAAAAGAAGTTTCAAAGATTGGAGCTAGGGAAAGAAATGCGAATGAGACACCGGAAAAGAGGGAGGAAAGATATAAAACCTTACTGCGGGGAGAGGGATTAAGGAAAGGCGCCGGAGAGCGTCGGAGGGCCGAAACAGGATCGCCGGAGCTCCAAAGCGCAGAGGGCAGTAGCAGAAGTCGCAGAGGCGAGTGAGGGAGAGAAGGAAACGAAGAATTTATAGGGTGAAGGCCGGGCGGCCTCAACCGTTGGATCCAGGTCACGGGAATCAAAGCATGCATCTAGCCGTCCATTTCGAATTGCTTCGATCATGTCAAAATATCATGCTACCGCCGCCGTACTCTGATGGCATTGCTCCACGTGACATTCAATCATTCGGAGCATTTAATGAGAGCATGATCAACCTTGATGTCGAAGATTGGTGCAGAACACGAGGAGATCCGATGAAGGTCATCATTGATTCGTTCAAGGATATCTCTACGGCTGACCGGACGAAGAGTACTAGCACGGAGGGGCCGTTCGGCTAGATTCACAGTCCAGTCAGTCGGACTATTCGCCTCCTTCGACTAGACTTGAAGAGGAGGCAAGTGATCCGGTAGTAAGAGCGGGCCCCCCCCTTGTGAAGTCAACGCTAAGTGGAAGTCACCGGGACAGCCGCCCATCCGGGTCCGACCGGACGGACGGACGGCCGGCCGGTGTAATTGAATACCCGGATGCGTCCGGTCGGCTTGTCGACCGGACGATATACACTGATGGTTGGAAGGCACCCTGTCAAATCAGGGTTCCGGCGCTCAGTTGAAAAGGTCATGGGCCGAGCTGACCTCTAGGCCGACCAAAGCCATAAGGCACCACTGCTTATTAGTCTCCACAAAGCACAAGTAAACCCCTGCGGATGTCCAGCCGGATGTTGAGGGAGCTGTCCGCCCGGGCGACAGGTTTGGAGCTAAGGGGAAAAGGACAAGGGACTTCTTTTTCTGACAACTAGTAGGTTTCACGTGTGGGCCATGCTCCAAATTTTGTGACAGGGGATTCTGCTGTCCCATCGAGGACATGCTTTGACTGTAGCGGTATGGGTCAGGTGAGCTTTCTGACAACCGCATACCGAGGAAAGGACAGAGGACACATATGCACCTCGGTATACGTGCCATAACCCTTCACAACTCTATATAAAGAGCCTCAGACTTCGCCGGAGGTACGTATTCTGAGACTTTGGGAGCCACCTTTTTCATCGTTGCTTACCTGACTTGAGCGTCGGAGGGTCGCCGCCGGGAACCCCCTTCCCGGCTCGACTTCTGTGCAGGTTCGCTGGAGCTTCGTTCCAGCAGTCGAAGAGCGCTCCGTGCCCAGCGTCCATTGATTCAGCCTTCGGACAGGATCACGAAGGATGTTCACATATCTCCACAATGACATGATATTGTCCACTTTAGGCCTAGACCCTCATGGCTTTGCTCTTGGGCTCTCCCCAAAAGGACTCGTACCAATGAAGATATCATGTATCCTTTTAAACCCATGATCTTTTCCAAATCTTTCCAATGTGGGACTTTGATTGAACTCCAACAATCCTCCTCTTAAACGAAGGATCACAATTACTCTTATGATCTGGGCCTCCTTGCAAGTATCTGGTCACCCTGACCTGCTCTGGGTCTCCCCACAAGCATCCGCACCCGGTCACCTTGACCTACTTCGGGCCTCCCCGCGAGCATTCAGTCACCTTGACCTGTTTCAGGCCTCCCTGCGAACATCCGGACGCCTTGACCTGCACTAGACCTCCCCGCAAACATCCAGTCATCCTGACCTACTCCGGGCCTCCCCGCGAGCATTCAGTCACCTTGTCCTGCTTCGGGCCTCCCTGCGAGCATCCAATCACCCTGACCTACTCCAAACCTCCCCGCAAGCATTCAGTCATCCTGATCTGCTTTAGGCCTCCCCGCAAGTATCCAGTCATCCTAACATGTTCCAGGACTCCCCGTAAGTATCTGGTCACCTTGACCTACTTCGAGCCTCGTCGCAAGCATTCAGTCACTCTGACCTTCTCCGAGCCTCCTCGCAAGCATCCGATCACCCTGACCTACTTCGGGCCTACCCTCAACTTCGTTCAAGGTCGCCCACCATGACATCTGGTCTGGACGATGCTCTGATATCATTTGTTGCACCCAAAGGATGCCCACATATCTCCACAATGGCATGATATTGTCCACTTTAGGCCTAGGCCCTCATGGCTTTGCTTTTAGACTCTCCCCAAAAGGCCTCATACCAATGAAGATATCATGTATCCTTTTAAACCCATGATTTTTTTCAAATTTTTCCAATGTGAGACTTTGATTAAACCCTAACATTATTTAAGTACTTTTCTTGATGCATTATCCAGACCATATAGTATATAAATACCATGTTTAAAGAATGTTATGCATTGAACTTTTTATGTTGTTTAGGAACTTGGAGGTCGCGACCAACATTTTGGGTCTCGACCATGTTTTAATGATTATGTATGCTATGGATTATGAAAAAGTTATATGCGCATATGTATGGGACTAAGAAATGTTTCTGAGGAATGTAATTTGACTGTGGCCAAACTATGTTTACGTATGGGTAGGGTATGAACTGGGGACCTAAGCCCGGAGTGCTTATCAAATTATGGATGAGTTGAGTTATGAACTGGGAATCTAAGTCTAGGGAGCTAACCAAATTATGTATGTGTTGAGTTATAAATCGGAGACCTACGCTCAGGAAGCTTGCCAAAATTATGTATGGGTAGTGGTTTAATTCCAAGATTCAGAATTCCTACCAACCTAGTACTAAGGTAAATGTTTGATTAAACGTTTATGTTACAGGTCACTTTCATTGAACTGAACTCTATTAAGGATGCTTATGTTTATGTCATTTTGCATTTATGTTAAACTCGAAAGTAATATGATTTGCTTTATATTTATGACATACTGTATTTATGTTAAACTCATTAATAATACGATTTATTTTATGTTTATGTCATGCCGCATTTATATTAAACTCATTAATAATATGATTTACTTTATGTTTATGTCAAGTGGTATTTATGTTAAATATGTTAGTAATATGATTTGTTATGTAATGCCGCATTTATATTAAATCCGATAGTAATATGATTTGTTTTATGTTTATGACATACCGCATTTATGTTAAACTCGTTAGTAATATGATTTATTTTATGTCATGTCATATTTATATTAAAACTGTTAGTAATATAATTACTTTATGTTTATGTCATGCATCATTTATGTTAAACCCGTTAGTAATATGGCTTATTTTATGTTTATGTCATGTCGCATTTATGTTAAATCCGATAGTAATAGATTTGCTTTATATTTACGATATGTCGTATTTATGTTAAACTCGTTAGTAATATGATTTGTTTTATGTTTATGTCATGTCGTATTTATGTTAAATCCATTAGTAATATGATTTACTTTATGTTCATGTCATGCAATATTTATGTTAAACTCGCTAGTAATATGATTTACTTTATGTTTATATCATGCTGCATTTATGTCAAACTGATAGTAATATAATTTACTTTATGTTTATGACATGCCACATTTATGTTAAAGTTAGTGATATAATTTACTTTATGTTTATGTTATGCATCATTTATCTTAAACCCGTTAGCCATATGATCTACTTTATGTTTATGTCATGCAAGTATGGTTTGAACGTGTTAAATCTTTGGACTCGATGCAGGAGGTGAGACAGATGAGATAGGAGGCCTTGATAATTGAATAGACTCAGAATGCTGGCAATTCAGGTGTTTCTACTAGAAGATTAATCCTAGAATTTGTGTTAAGAATTTAAGAACAATTAGTTCCTTTACGACTTAACTTGGGTTGTTAGATTAATTATTTATAAAAAGTTAATAACAAAGAAAATTGGCATTAATTATTTAAACGTAGATTTAGGGATGTTTCACTTGTTCATTTTTAATGGAAAATTTAGTATTTTTTAAAATTTTATCTTGTATGATACTGGTTTCTTAATTGACAAATTATATAAATTGAACACTGAAACTCATACAGAAATCTTATGATGCATAGTATAGGTGTGAAGCATAGTGTGAAAAATGAGAATTCATCTATATTGTGACATAAGCGTTTACGACACATTTTTAAACAACGCCTAGAGAGGTTAATGTCACTAGGAATTCTTAATTCTCTCGATATGTCTTATTTTGGAATCTACATTGAGTATATCAAGGGAAAAATGACTAACAAAAGTAATAAGGGTACAAGGTGGAGGAATGATGCCTTAGAGCTTATACATACATATATATGTGGATTGTTCCCTAAGATTTCTTGGAATGGTCAAGCATACTTTATAAGCTTTATAGATGACTATCCTTAGTACGAATACTTGTACCTTATTCATGAGAAGTCGTAATCCCTGGACCTATTCAAAACCTTCAAAGCCGAAGTTGAAAATCAACTTGGTAATAAGATTAAGATTGTAAGATCAGACCGTAATGGTGAATACTATGGTAGATCTGACGGATTATGTGAACAATGTCCTGAGTCATTTGCGGATTACCTTACTGAGTGTGATATCATGGCGCAATACATGTCTGGAACACCTTAGATGAATTGTATAGTAGAGCGACGAAATTGAACCCTCAAAGACATTGTGAGAAGTATGATTATATTTTCCTCTCTACTAGAGTCCTTGTGGGGTGAGACACTCAAACTACAGTTTACCTATTCAACCGAGTTCCTAGTAAAGCGATAACAAAAATCCCATACGAGTTGTAGATAGATAGAGCGCCTAGTCTTAAGCATCTACATGTCCGGGGTTGTTCAGCTAAAGCTAGGTCGTATAGGTCTAACGAAAGGAAATTGGACTCAAGAACCATTAGCTGTCATTTTGTATGATGCTCTGAAAACTCAAAAGGTTTCAAGTTTTTCAACCCCTTGAGTAAATCCTTTTTCAAGACGGGAAAAGTTAAATTTATTAAGGATGGTGGGAGTGATATAATTAGGAAAATATCATTTAAGGAGAACATTGATAATCCTAATATGGTAACAACTGATGCAGAATATAGTGAAATAATTACCATTCCATATACAGTTGAAGTTATACAACCAGAAGGGGTAGTTGACCACTATATTTCCATGCCCCCTCTAATTCAATTGGAAGGTACGTCATCTCAAATGGAAGAATTCCCTCCTATGATTGAGAATGACTTCCAATCACCTCAAGATAAGTGTCACTAAGGAGATCCATTAAAGAAAAGTGATCTACAATATCTTGTGATTATGTATATCTCCAAGAGCATAAGTTTGGCATTGGGTTAGAAGATGATCTTACATCATTCTAAGAAGTCAAATAATACCTTCATCCGGAAAAATGGATTGAAGTCATGAAAAAAGAGATGAAGTCTATGGCGGACAACGACGTTTGGGAACTTATCAAATTGCCTAAAGGTGTGAAACCTATTGGTTGTAAATATATATTTAAAATCAAACGGGATTTACATGGTCATGTCGAAAAGCATAAGGCACGTCTAGTTGCTAAGGGATTCACATAGAAAGAGAACATTGATTACAAGGAGATTTTTTGTTAGTTTTGACGAAAGACTTTGTTAGGATAATCATGACACTTGTAACTCATTATGACCTAGGGCTACACCAAATGGACGTCGAGACTGCGTTTCTCCATGGAAATATTGAGGAAACTATATATATTGTGCAACTAGAGAACTTTGAGTCAAAAAATTCAAAGCACCTAGTATGTAAACTAAGGAAGTCTATTTATGGTTTAAAGCAAACATCTCATCAATGGTACCGGAAGTTTATTCAAGTGGTTTATTCATACGATTTCAAGGAGAATCCAATTGATCAATATTTGTATATCAAGTTAAGTGAGAGTAAGTTTATTATTACTTGTTTTGTATGTAGATGATATATTGCTTGCAAGCAATGATATGAGTTTGCTACTAGAAACCAAGTCATTTCTATCAGGTGAATTTGAAATGAAGAATCTTGGTGAAACATATTTTGTCTTAGGTATACAAATTGTACGTGTTCAAGGATCAATTGTGATAATAAAACTACAGAATTGTATTCCAAGAACAACCATAGTTCGTCAAAGTCTAAATGCATTGACCGAAAGTTTTTGACAGTCAAAAAAAGAGTTCAAAATGGTCAAATAATAATAGAGCATATAAAGTCAGATTTCATGTTAGCAGATCCACTCACTAAGAGCTTGTCACTCAAGGTGTTTCATCAACATGCGCTGAGGGTTCTTCTTTTTGATGAAGTATCCATTATGTAGAAATTTGTATTTTGTATGATGTTTAATATTCATGAATATATATTTTGTCTCATTGTATATACTATAGATTTTCTATATATGTGCTTGATTCTGATATATGAATATCATATATACTATTGTGATTTTGTATTTGATTGTTGTAAATATGATGTGGACTTCATTTTGAGTCATAAAGTTGAATTATGATTTACTACTGTGGTTTAGCATAAGATTTTGATAAATATGATTTTGACCTGGTTTAGGTCATAAAAAGAACTTATTGAGAATGAACACTTATAGATCATATTTCGAGTCATTCTTGTACTACATATCCACATTTGATCTATATCGTTAATGATATTAACACTATAATTACTATTAGGTCTTGTTACAATTATAGTAATTATGACTTTTTTTAGTCCTGCACTAATTGATTTAATGGATTAGATTGTTTAATGGGATATTTAACACATAAAGTTTGTCATGTTGAGTTTACTAAGAGGTTGTGTGGTATATAAGGAATCAAGTATGGTCCAAATTGGATATTGTAGGATTAAGTTCACATGGGTGGACAAATCCAATTAAGTCCACATAGATGAACTTAATCTCCATAAGATGAGTTTACACTTGATTAACACACACAACTAATTGTCACTAAGGAAACTAAATCCCAATTAAGTAATCTAATGCTTTATTGCATATAAAGGGAGTTTGGATTAAATAGATATGGATTCAATGTGTAGATCTATTAACCCAATTCATTAACATTGATGAGATGTTAACGAGGAATGAACTTTATGGTGGATGAGTTCATATGTTGGGCCAGGTATATAAAGGAAAAGATATGGTTCATTAGGGCATGTTGAATCTTACTCTCTTTCTCTTGCTTCTTTTCCTCCATTGAAAAGGATCTTCGATTGCCAACTCAATCCTGTGGAAGGCATTCGCTGCACTTGCAGGATCTCCAGTGATACGGAAAAAAGTAATAGTCTTACAATGGATTTAGCTCAGCTCTTCGCTAGCTATTATTTTGGTTTCAATATTACTTTAGAGATTGATGATAGTAAATCGTGTTGCAGATGCATCTTGTAGTTTATTATTGATATATCATAATTTTTACATAGGGCACTGGATCAACGATGGAATTGGAGGACAACGCGATCGGATTCTTGCCGACGGCTATAATCCACCCAATATTCGTCTGCTACAACTTGTGGAACAATATCATTCTTGTTACCTAATTTCGCATTTCTTATTTCGTATAAATCGTAGGTGAATGGAAGTTGTTGGGGTTCAATCAAAGTCCCACATTTGAAATATTTGGTAAAGATTATGGAGTTAAAAGGATGCATGATATCTCCATTAGCATGAGACCTTTTAGGGAGAGTCCAAGAGCAAAGTCATGAGGACCTAGGCCCAAAGTGGACAATATCATACCATTATGGAGATATGTGGGCATCCTTTAGGCACAACAAATGGTAACAGAGTTATAGGGAGATTATGGTTGTCTCAACGTAGCTATGTGGAGAAGTTGCTGGATAGGTTCAATATGAAGAATGCAAAGTCGGTGAGCACACCCCTAGCACATTACTTCAAGTTATCCAGTACACAGTGTCCAAAGACGGATAATGAGATCCAAGAGATGTCAAAGGTTCCTTATGTCAATGTAGTTGGTAGTCTGATGTATGTCATGGTTTGCACGAGATCATATTTGACGCAAGCAGTTAATATGGAGTGAAATGAATTTTCATATACTTGAGAAATACAATTGATTATGACATCATGTTCAGTAGACAACCGAAAGATCCTTCAGTTGCTAGGTACGTAAATGCAGATCATGCAGGAGATTTAGATAACATGAGGTCTACTATAGGATACGTATTCACTGTGGCAGGAGGACCTATTTGTTGGAAATCTATGATACTATATATTGTTGCATTGTCTAATACGGAGTCCGAGTACATGGTAGCAGCTGAAGCAACGAAGGAAACTTTATGGCTTACAGAGTTGGTCAGAGAACTGGGTGTTCAGCAAGGTGGAGTCAAGTTGTTATGCGATAGTCAGAGTGCTATCTATTTAGCGAAGAATCAAGTGTATCATGTAAGAACCAAGCACATTGAAGTGAGATTTCACAAGATCAGAGACTTGATTGCTTCCGGAGAAATTCAACTTGAGAAGGTTCACATTGCAGACAATGCTGCAGATATGCTGACAAAATCAGTGACCACAGAGAAGTTTAAGCATTGCTTGAACGTGATCCATATCTCTAAATGCTAGAGGAAGGAAGCCCAGACCCAGAGATCCAGATGAAATTTTATTCAGATACTCGTGTTCTTCGAAGGGGTGAATATTCGCCAAGGTGGATATTATTGACGGGTGGCCCATATTTGGATGAAGGTTAATATGAGGGATGTTATGAAAGAAAAATCTATTAAGTCTGTTAAGATTTTATATAACAAAATTTTGTTATGATTTTTCATAACAAAATTCTATTACGATTTTATCGGGTCTGGGGTTTAGCATTATTTATAGAAATCATTGTAAACCTATTGTACAATAACAAACACAAAAATCATTAGATGTGATTCTTTTGTGTAGAGAGAATTCTAATAAAGTTTCGATCGTTTTTGTGGAGTAGGCACGTCGCCGAACCACGGTAACTCTTCTTCTTCTCCTTCTTCATGTTTGCTCTCCTTTTGTGCGTCTTTGTCTTGTTGCTCCGCGTGATCTCTTTTCTCTCTTCCTCTTCTTCCGTGTTTTAGAGATTGAGATATTTTCCCTCTTTTTGCGCAATAATTGGTATCAGAGCGGGGTGACTGAATGCTTGCACCCTTCCCGCAAACATTCAGTCATCTTGACTTGCTCCGAACCTCCCCGCGAGTATCCGGTCATCCTGACCTGTTCCGAGCCTCCCCGCATCAGAACATGTCAGGATGACTGAATGCTTACGGGGAGGCCTGGAGCAGGTCAAGGTGACCGGATACTTGTAGGGAGACGAGTAGGTCAGGGTGACCGAATGCTTGCAGGGAGGCAGAAAGCAGGTCAAGATGATCAGATGTTCACGGATAGGCCCGAAGCAGGTCAAGATTAACCAGATTAAACTACATACGGGGAGGCCCGGAATAGATCAGGATGATCGGATGCTTGTGGGAAAGGCCCGGATGCGGATGCTTGCTGGGAGACCCAAAGCAGGTCAATGTGACAAGATACTCGCGGGGAGGCCGGAACCATGAGAGTAATTATGGTTCTTCGTTTGAGGGGAGGATTATTGGGGTTCAATCAAAGTTCCACATTAGAAAAATTTGGTAAAGATCATAAGGTTAAAAGGATGCATGAATCATAGGGTTAAAAGGATGCACGATATCTTCATTGGCATGAAATCTTTTAAAAAGAGTCCAAGAGTAAAATCAGACCCAAAGTAAATAATATCATATTATTATAAAAATATGTCTATATTCTTTGGACACAATAAAAATTATAGTCTTTTTCTGCATCATTTCGTGGACACAGATTATTTCCTTCCCGGCCGGAAAGTTACCTGTTTTCGCCGGCGTTGCGCCGCTGCTTTTATCTTTGTGAGTATTTGTTGGTTACGTGATGATTAAGTCCGACAAAAGGAAGAAATCTGTTTGATGGAACGAGAAAAAGTAGCCGACTGATGCGGCTTTTCCCAGTTAAAGTCCAAGGCATCTGATAGACTTTGATTCGTTCAAGACATTAATTCCGATGAAATAAAACACGCAGTATAAATCAATCTCCATGTGTCTAAAACTAAAAAGGCTCTTCCTGTGTCTGCTACATGTCGACGATCAGTGCCATGCAGACGCTGAGATCAGGTTCCTGTTCTTCCATCCTAAGAGCAATGCCCCACCCTTCTCCACTGTTGTATAATTATCGGAGTAATAGCCCAACATAGTCTTTATGACTGAGTTCACATACGAGCTCAGTGGATAGGGCTTGAAGCCTGCCATGGTGAGCCTGGATCTCCACTTCCCCAGCAACTCATGCCTCTCCACCCTCTCCTTACCGTCACAGGCAATGATATTAACTATGTCCTTCGCCAGGAAGTGCTGTTCCACGCTTATCCTCTCCCTCCTCTCCCTTCCCAAAGTCGCGTCGAGGGATTCAAACATCGCGGAGTAATAATCCAACGTCTCCACGAATCTAGTCAGAAAAGGCGTCGTGTTGGTGTTAGATTCTTGCTCCACCAGAGTGGTAACTTTCGGCGACAATCCCTTTACCAGCCTGAGCAGCCCGTCGCGAGGGTTGTTCACATCGACGCTCTCATCGGGGGTGTGGTGTAGCTGGAGAGTGAAGTTCACAGCAAGCGCCTCCCCAGGTTTGATGTCCAGCATTGCTCTTGTGACCTCACCTCCATGCACTGTTAGGCCGCAGAACTGAAGAGGAATATTGAACTTCTTTGACGTGTGAGAAAACAAGTCCCCGACCAGACGGAGATTTTCTCGTCCATGGTCTGCTGATGGATCGTTTATCCCCGTGATTCGCAAGTGTGGTGCGCCCCTGGGTCTTGCAGCGAATGCCTGTATTAGTGGAACCCATTGGGTTCCTTGAGCAATCTCAAAGTCTATGATGTGGATCGTGTCCTCATCCTTTAGAGCATCGGCAATTGCTCCACTTGCTGCCATGGACCCGAACTTGATGTAAGGGCAGATGTCATGCAAGATGTGTGTGTACGAAGGAAGGCCATCGTCGTCGAGCTCGCGGTACCTCAGGCCACGATAGATGTTGGTGCCGGAAGACTCCTGTTTTGCCACAAGGCCTTCTAGCATATAAGCACCAAGACGCTGGATAGGCTCTCCGGTGATGGAAACAACATTGCGGACTTCTTCAGCATATGACTTGAATTCCTCCAATTTATTCTCTGATAAAGCTTCGGCACACTGAAGCAAAAGCTGTTTCACATTACCACCTAGAGGGTTCATTTCTCGAAGTTTTTTCTCCAGACGGACTTCATGGCTTAGACTCATCTGCTTGCTTTCAGGAGAATCCAGTTGCGTTTCATGGTTCCATGTCCTAGACCGCTGCTTCACAAGCAAGGGCTGTGTGCTTTCATTAAACTCATGACAAGGGCTAGTAGTCGGTTCGACGGCATCATGATCCATCAAAGTTGTCTTAATCTTTTGTAGTGCATTCCTCGGTGAGAGGGCAGTTTGATTGTAGCTGAATACCCACTGGAAGGATTATTTGAATTCTCTGTCTCTGGCACTCTGAGAGGATTCAACTGGCTAATGCATCGTGAAGTTCTTCTATGGGACTATGCTGCTTCTGTCTAATTGCTTGGCCAAGACACAGGCGCTCAAACGGTTAGAAGGGGGAGCTAGATGAATTGCAAGAGCCAATTTGATCGTATCAAATTTCCATTGTGTAAGCAAAGTTTTAGGGGAAGGACTTCCGCAATTTATGTAATGCCTGCAGCAGACGATCAACAAAATAGGTTAGTCTCATCATCAAAGGATCAATTACTCGTGAGATATCTGCACATAAGAGGCGAGTACATATAACACTTAAATAAGGAGGGCAATATGCCCAAGCGCCTCCTATTAACATATTGGCATCTAGCTCGCCAAGGTTACAAGAGAAAAACCTTAACAGAACACCAAATTCTGCCTTGCAGCTATAATTCCTAATGTTTTTCTTTAACGAATCCTAAAACAATAATCATTTATGGAAAGGAAGACCAACAATTGAAAATCTCCAGATCTTTTAAGGACAAGGCAAATTTATGGGTACTTCTAAGAATATCCAAATCCTCCCTTGATGTACTCCCTCACGCTAGGAGTCTAGGACCATGCAGAATAGAAGCTATACGAGATATTCTCCATGGCATATGTAAAACAACACATCAATAAAAATAATCGTAGATTCTGAATATCTTTTTACCATTGTTCTCCTATTGAGAAATGAGAAGCATTTATGCAACAATTAATAGAAAACAAGGTTGGATATTTTCTCATTGAATGACTGAGAGATTTTCAATTGAAAATTAATAAACGTGGTTCCAAGTTAATTCCATATAAAAAGGATTTTGGTTATAGTTTTACTTGTGACGGGCAAGGGCGCAGCAGTACTTGTGATATTTATGTTTGGGACGCATTTTATTTGATGTTAAATATCAATATCATTGGATGGGTTACTTTTTATTGGCATTGGAAACACATATTTGATCAATCAAATAGGAATATTTAGCTAGTTATATTGTAATTTGTCACGTAATTTCTTTATTCTGGAAGAGACAGTATGCTATCTAAGAATCAAAGACTGAGTGAAAACTTATCTAACATACTGAAATAGTGAAACATTGTGAAGAGCTTTTTTCCTTGTGAACTATTTACTGAAACCCTAGTAACTGGGCTACTGCAGAATTAGAAGGCTTGAATGACGTCAGTCTAAAAGATGGTATCAGCACATGGAGTAGCCATCTGTAATTCTGTATAAAGAGGGTTTTCATGGATACATATTCCAAAATAGAATAGTTACAAACTGACATCATTTGCATCTGCTAACTCTTTTCCAAACACAACCCAAGTGAAAAAGGGAGTAGTGAGTAAACATGCAAGCGACTTCTGAAGGTTTTGGCTATATTGAACAAGAATAGATGGAGAATATCTCACTAGTTTAAGTTTTATTAAATATCAAACAAAATAACCAACCTATAATCTTCACTTGCTACTGAGAAAATCACAGAGACAAAACAGAGACAGAAAGAAAATAGCATTGAAATACTTGTAACCAAGAAATCCTAATGATTCTTCAACAGAAACCTGGAGAAATGTAATTTTGCATGGCAACTAGAATAACCCAAACTTAATTACACAGGAAGTAATGTAAATGAAACCTGTTATAGTCAAATTGCATATCAATCACTAATCCCAGAATACTCCTTAAAGGATAAACTATCTCCCATCAACCGCCCCAACTGTGACAAATCAATATATCAGTCAATGGATGATTTATCACAACATAATTTGCAATATCCAAAATCAAACCATATGAAGATTTCGGCTAATTGAGGTGCATTGCAAAGTCAATTGAGTCATAAATCTACTACAATTGGTATGTTCTTAAGCTTTATCTGCCAAAGTTTGGGCTTATGAAGTTAACAATTCAATTTTTCATTGGCTCGGATCAAGATTATTTATACTAGAACTGAGTCCAATATTTGGTGAAGGGAATCAGTACGAAAGGGCTAGGGCTATCTATGATGATAGAACATTCTATCTATTATGTGATGTGATTTAGAGATTAGGCTTTGAGGACATCAAGTCCTACATGGGAAAGACTGAAAACCATAATTTACTTCACAATTGGCAAGTTTATAAGGCTTCCTGAATCTACTATCACCACTTTGGGTTTAAATATTCTATGCCTATAGTTTAAGTTTGTCAAGTCAGTAAATTTTCTTATGGTCTCAGATAGGGATGATTATCAACTTAACCAACAAGAAGGTATAATTCAAAGACAGATATCAACCTCCATTTCAAAACCAAGTCGTGTTTTGATGCTTAACAGGATAAGTCTTTGACATAAAGCAAACTATATGGCCTTTCTTTCCCATTTCATTATCATCAAAGTCAAAAACGTACATCAAACTCTTCAAGTCTAGGTCCCCGATTCCAGCTTTGACAATAGTTAAAGCACATTATTTATTTGAGTCCATGCATTTAAACCTTATTTGACTCCATGCATTTAAATTCAAAGTCTGAACCCTCATCAAATAATTGCTAGATCAGTAAGGTTGAATCAAGGCAGAATCAATATCCATCGTGCCCCCACGGGTGTGATGCAATGGTAAAAAAAAAAATCAAGATTCAAATCCCAATACGAATGAATATTTTGGAGATATGCTTCTGAGTATGCATAAAGTGTATTTCGAATTTACCCAACAAACCAGAAGAGAAAATTGTCTACTTATTATCGAAAAAAAAAAACCTCTTAGAACAGACAATAATCACAGCCTCATTCATTTCCTGTACGTCCATAAAAATTTAAGAACATCTTTAACCGTTGAAAGAATCCTTAATCATGAAAGTAAACGATTTTCCTTCTGCTTTAAGTAGAAAGTCTTGCTTTCAGACATAACCTACTTGTGAACTATTCTATTGTCAGGCTCATGATTTTTCACCACACATTCGATAATTTTAGTGACACCTTCAAGAATACTGCAAGTTCGATTGATTGTTTATCAAAAAAAATAAAAAAAAATAAAAAAAAAAATCAAGCGATGCAAAATTGACAATTCAATGGAACAATCACATGGAGCTTAACAAGCAACGATTAGTGCAAATTTTTCATCTTTTCTTCATTTTTTTCCCCCAAAACAGCATTTAGTAATTAGGAAAAAACAATTAATGAAAAATCTAAAAAGAGGATTAAGCGTATGAAACATAAAATATTTTTTTTCTTTGGGAATCGATTTTTTTTTTTCATTCCACAAAACTCTTACTACTTCGAATCAGATGCATGTCAAAAGCCTTTTACTGCTGGTAGACAATTCAATATCGGATAAATAACAAATCAAATACAACACTTAGAAAATCCACCAAACCTTCAGTAGTAAGAGCAAACGAAATCAACGTCCGGGGACGAATCGAAACTTGCCCTAAGGAACATAATAAAAGAAATTATTAACGCACAATCTACCTTGTTCCTGCGACCTAGAGTGCTTCAAAATCCCCTCAGCTTGCGTGTCTGCTTTCTCCACTTCTTCCGCCAAAGTTTACCGACGAAGGATATCGAACCTTTTGTCTCCTTACCCAGCTGATTTATACGGCGAAGCCAGAGATGCGGTGACCGTACCATTCCCATCAAAAGATTCCTAAGTCATTTAAAAATCGACCGTCCAACAAGACAGATCACGCGGCCATTGATCACTATTCCCCATTCCACACACGCTTTCATCACGTACGTGAGGATCACGTGATGTGCGTCGTGAGAAACCCTCCGCCGGACACAGGGGGGTGCCAAGTCGGACCTCATGCGTCGGGCTGGCGATCCGACTGATGTTGATAGAGTACCACCCATTTTGACTCCATCCTGGTCGTTCATTATGCCGCGCCCCTTTCACACGGAGAATGACGTGTAGCTGGGTCCATTTTTAGAGGAAAACCTTTCTACGTAATGCATCCACGGTGGTAAAAATTATTGGAGAGGTATTTTTTTTTAATGATTCTTACGTTATCATATCCATATAAAATTAAAAATTTTCATTCATTTTTCAAAGGAATCTCTCAAAATTATTTTTTCTTCGTCACAACAATAACGTATCCAAATATACCCAATCAAATTGGTTCCAAGATATAATGCATTTGACTATATCATAATTTTTTTCAAAGATATTCTTAGAACTTTCGAATGGATTTAAAATATTTGTGGCAAAGAATCTCCTGTTTTTCTCACCAATTGATTGTTACTTATTCTTAATAATATGTTGTGTAAAATAAAAGACATACGTAGTTGAAAAAGTCATATTTGAAGAATAGATGATTCTAGTTTTCTGGTATATATATAGGATGGTTTATAACGATTAATTTATAATAAATATTTTATAACAGATCCTTTTAATGTCTATTTAGAATAAATAAAGTATTAAAAATATATTTATAAATATTTTTAAAAATTAAAAATTAATTGTTGAACAACCGGTAAATTGTAAGTATAAAATCATTTTAAAATTAGCAGCTCCCAAGCCGCACCTCCTTCTCACTATTTGATATCATAATTGTGGATGAATTTAATCCTGTATGTACAAAAAAAATATAACCACCTCACATATTAGAGTGATAGTTATTATATATAATTTTAGTTATGTAATTACAAAATTATAAAGAATAAAACATAACTAACTAGTTGTTTGATTCAACCTAGATAATATAATAAAAATTTATTTATTTAAAGATTTAATGAATAATCTAATTTAATATTTTACTATATTACCCTCGATTATAAAATAAATTATATTATTATTATTATTATTATTAAACTCTATTTCTTTTTTTTTTTATGTTTGTTTTACTTTTTCATTTTCTATGTTTTACCCTTGTTTTTTTTTCCTTTTTTACAATTTTTTATTTTTTTTTGTTTTTAAAATTTTTACATTTTTAAAATTTTTTACGGTTTTTTTTCCTTTTTTCACTTTTTGACATTTTTTTGTTTTTTTATTTTTCTTTATTATTAAACTCTACGTTTTTCTTTTTTTTTAATGTTTGTTCTGACCTTTTCTTTTTCTTTGTTTTACCTTTTTTTATTTTTTTTATGTTTTTTATGTTTTTTAATTTTTTACATTTTTATTTTTTTTTACGTTTTTTTTTTCCTTTTTTTTCACTTTTTGGCATTTTTTTTTCTATTTTTATGTTTTTTATTTTTAAAATTTTTCTTTATTTTTAAATTTTTTTTACGTGATGTTTTTACTTCTGTAAAGTTTTTTTAAATATATTTTCCATTTTTTTCCGTTAAGTTTTTCTTTTTTGATTGAGCATGAAATGAAATCATAATTATCTAAATTAAATAAAATTTTCATTAATAATTTTAAATTTATAATCAAGATTATCAAAAATAACGTCAACCAAACATCCCTTAAAATGAATCTTATCATCCCAACGTGAGAGGAGAAGGCACTGTCACAGGGTCAAATTAACCGTAATTATGAATGCTATGGGTTCCGTTTATCATTCGCGCCCGCCATGCCATTGGAGCAAATGCACAACCTCGGCCGGGGTCTAAAAATTATAAAGACGGGTATTTGCCGAGTAATTGGGAACGCTAGCAAAGGAGTTAGGATGCGGTAGAGAACAATGTCACATTAACCATGGAACTAAAACGTTCACCCAACTTTTCACTGCCGGAGCTGAAAAACCAAAAGCAGTATTATTCAAAATAAAAATCCATCAAAAGATGAAATGGTTGTCCTTCACACGATCGCATCCAAACCCAAAGACGAAAGGATCGATGAACTCAAAAGAACGGTAATGTTTGATTTTCACCTTCAATTTCAATATCGCAATTCTCGTCATCTTCGGCTCGGTAGGGTCACGCCAAATGAGATTTATCTCAGTCCACACACAAGAAAATCCATATCACTATCTTCCTTATCTCCAACTGCATCGCTGCAAAACCCTAATCCTCTTTAGTCTCAGTCTCCCCGATGGCTTCCTCCGCCTTCCACCTCTTCTCCTCGCCCTACTCTCGCCTTTACCATCCCCATTCTTCAGGCCAAAAGATTCCCGCTGGCTCCTTGTCTGTCCTTCACTGCTCCTCTTCTTCTTCTTCTTCCTCCAGTGCGAACTCTGATCTTGACGTAAACTCAAACCCGACCGCTACCACTGAACCTAGCCCATCCGAAGAGCTCCCGGAGATCCCTCCGTACGCAAACACCTCCTTAGAGATCGAGAAGCGATGGAAATCGGCGATACTCCGCGATTCCCGTCGGAGCTCCGCGCTACAGCGGCCGGAGCCGCCCAACTTCGAGATCGGGTGGAAGCGGACCAAGGAGATCAAGGTCGAGAAGCCCAAGGGGTGGGTCGTCGCGGACTTCCTCGACAAGCTGGAGACCTTGATGGGCCGGGGGCAGTTCGGGTCCCCGGCGCTGCTGGCGAAGACCGGAGAGATCGTGGCGGAGCGGGCTCGGGAGGAGGCGGAAGTGCTCCTCGCCGGAGGCGAGGTGGAGGACCGAATGGTGACGGAGCTCAACCGCGTCCTGCGCCTCATGGAGATGGATCTGGCCATGGTGCGCGCCGCCGTCAAGGAGGAGACGCTGGCGGAGCGGGTCGAGCAAGCCCGCGCCCGCTGCCGCCAGGCCATCCTGGTGGCCCTTTCCTTCTGACACCGCCCTATCGTGCACTCAACTACCCAACGCAAGCGAGGTGTTCGACGAAATGCCAAGGTCAAAAGATCACTGTCTTATAATAATTGACTCGATAGGGGCTTGTGCATAACTCTCTGTAAAACAAAATTTTCAGAATTATTGATCTCTTCTCGGTTCAAAATCATGTGATTCAGATTCAATTCTCACATCAAAATGAGTACAATCCTCAGCAAGTTTGTTCTTGTTTAGGCACTTCACCAGCTGTGTTCACGCTTGATGCTGAAAGTGAGAGAGACAGTAGTTCTCTATTTCGAGCTTCTAAAATTTGCATATCTTTTGTTGTTCTTAAACTTCATAAGAGAGGCTTTTATTTATCATTGGCACGACATCTCAGTACTCTTGCTAGTTCCGAAATACAAGTTCAAAAAGTTACAAATTCTAGTTTACATGAAATAAATAAGAAATTTTATTAGTTCACATGATTTTTCTGGCTGTTAAAATATATTTTTAAATTTTTTGTCACACCAATTTAAAATATATTGGATGCGATCGGAGTATCATTGAATGGAAACGTTAACAGTTCGCCTCTCGTCCCAGCTCACATTTCCTCGCTTTCAAGAATCACCCCACCTCCCTAACGAACACAGCAACAAAATTCTCTGTCTCCCTAATTATGAAGTCTTCTTGTTGCTGCCGCCGCTGCTGTTACCCTCTTTCCTTCCTCTAAAATCCTCTCCAAATCAGTGTTTGAATTTTGTGGAAACGATAGCAGGAGCAGTGCACCATCCCTCTAAAAGAACAATGGCAACCAGGGTGAAAGGACTATTCAGGGGATTCAAGCACATATCAAAGATCTTCTGTAAATGCTTTAATTGGCTCTGTTGTTATTTTCCTTTCGTTATTTTAAATTTGTGTTTCTCTCCTTCTCTGGTTTCTTCTGGTTTGGTAGCTGCTAAGGAGGATGAAATGGAGATTGGACATCCAACAGATGTCAAACATGTAGCACATATTGGTGGGAATTGCGACTCTGTCCATTCTCCAAGTTGGGTATGAAGAATAATAATTCCTCTAATGTTACACATTTTTCTTTCATGAATAGCGATGTTGTGAATGTGATCTTTGCCTTGTTCAAATGCAGATGAAAAGGTTCAATTCCACAGCTGATTTCTCTTCTCTCGGCAATGTTGGGCAAGCTAGACGATCGCTTTCGGGTTCTCAAGGTACAGTCTTCATTCATCATCTTCATCAGCAGAATACTAAACATGACTGAAAGTGCCATGTTTTGCATTGTATCAGGATCCTATCGAGCAAGAGGCATCGAAACATCGTTCCAAGACAGTAATAGCTCTGAAACTGGCACTCCCAGAGCTCCAAAACAGATGAAGAGGAGAAAACACCGACCTGAATCCTCCTCCTCAAGGCCTTCGAAAAAGGCATCAAGAGTCAGAGCTCCATATGTAGCTTCACTGGGAGATGATAATGAAGCACCAGACCAGCTCCGAGGAATTTAGATTTCATATCTGATGATAAGGAAAATCATATAAATGCATTGAAAGTTGCTGCTCTGTTCAATGTCTTTTTTTTTCCCCCCTGTTTTGCTTTTAATTATGGTGACAAAAGACGATTCGCTCACCCAGTACCTTCGTCAGCCCGTCCCCGAGCTAATTCGGAAGATGTTTTACTTTTAATTATGGTTGTATATTGGATTGTGAATGCAAATGAAGCTTATGTAATACAATTCCGATGAGCAATTCCTTCAATAATTCTATTTTCTTCTCAAAGAATTATCATAAATTGATTGTTGCATTTTCTTCTCCCCCAGTGATGGAAACATTGCCCATTCGCTCTGGCCCCTAGACCAATTATGCCAACTGCCAATCAACATAGATGGGCCTTAAGCTCATGGATCACCTCCACACCACCATGTAAAAAAACCCAATCTGCATGAGGTTAATATGTGTAGCTTTATTTGCAAGACATGAATATTCTCATAGCAGGAGCAAACTGGAAAAGTATAACTTGCAAGGGCAGTCAGACAGGTGGGGCAAAAGCAAAAAAAATTATTCAGCAAAAAGACTTGTGCTTTGCCTCAGATAGCAGTCTTCTAATGGCACATCCTGGATGAGTTCTACAAATACCATCATTCGTGATAGCCTACAACATATCTCAGACTCGAACTAATTCAAACTTCTTCCTTAATGGCAAACTCGTCGCTATGCCTGGTTTTAGCCTCCTCCTTCATGGTTCTATCATTAGCTGCTGGGACACAGTTCAAGGTAGGTGGCTCGGGAAGATGGAGTGCGCCTGACAACAATGCCATGACCTACAATCAGTGGGCTGAAAAAAATAGATTTAAGATTGGTGATTCCATAGGTGAGTTCCACAACAACTAGTTCAAAATTGTTGCTTTCTATGATTAATTGGCCATTTATCTTAACGATTTCAATTCGAATAATTTGAATGAAGTGTTCACGTACCTCCCGGACGAGGACTCTGTTTTGTTAGTTGATGACGACGTTTACAAGAGCTGCAACACCTCCTCCCACATAGACCAATTCAACGACGGCAACACGGTGTTCACCTTCACCCACTCCGGCAACTTCTACTTCGTCAGCGGAGTCAAAGACAACTGCGACAAGAACGAGAAGCTACACGTGGTCGTCTTGGGCGACAGGACGAATAAGAGTTCGCCGGCGCCCGCTCCTCTGCCTGCTTCGCCTCCGGCGGAAGGAGCCACCGGGGAACCATCGCCGCCGCCGAATGCGGCCGCTGCCAAGGTTGTCGGCGTGGTGAGCTCACTGGGGGCTGCTGCGATCGCAGCTCTTTCGTTCACTTTTTGAGATTTGCTGTTGACTATAGACGTCTTGCGTGGTGTGCGGTGTGTTACGTTTGATGAGATTGACTTATTCGATTGCTGAAGCTTGAGTTGATTGAATAATTTAAAACAATGTAAATTATGATTGGTTTGAATCTTGTTATCATCATCATTATTATTAAATACTCTTTCTTTTTAACTCCAATATAATTACTAAAAACTATGAGAGTTGATCCTGTCTGAAAGCTGGAGAGATGACACGCTAGATAGATGATTGTGAGGTTGACTAAATAAAGGCTTTAGATTGGAACAGGGGCTATGAACAGGAGCGAAAATCCTTCCTGTGTACACTCGAGAAAGTAGACAAATGTTGTGCCAAAAACCAAGGGTCTTTGGCGAAGTTCATTCGACGGTCAAGTCAATGTAATATTTCAGCAGGAAATCGAATAGTAGATGTGTTGCAGAGCGTGTGCGTAGTAAATATGTGTTCTAAAGCGTGTTTTGCCATCGGAGATGACCCCCTTTATATACTACCTCTAATAACCTCTGCAATCATAAAATGACAGAGAATGTTGAGTGTCAGAAGTTGTCGAGTAAGGAAATATGTATAGCTTGAGAGGCGTATAGTCACCGCCCAAGGAATCTTCTGTTATCCGTGTGTACCCTTTTTGTAACTTACGTCATTAATGCGACGGTTGAAGGAATATACTGTCATAATGTGTCGGTTGATAGAAAGTGCAGAGTTGTTTTCAAGATTAATAAAAGAATATTCTCTGACAAACAGTTATTATTTTCTGACAGACTATTGTGATTCTCTGACAATGTGGTCTCCGAAGATAACCCGGCTGTATATTTAGCCGACCGGGTATATTTACATAAAAACAGAGTATTGAGTATAATACGACGTTCGACCCTTAAAACTACTCGAACATATGTTGTGTAATGCTAGAGATTTGATTATGAATAGAGAATCAAGTCTCCTAAGTCCGGACAACTTTATGACCGACCGATTATACACAAGGATATTTATTTTTGGAAAATGGGAAAATAAGCCCTGAGAGGCTCGACCGGTGCTTTCCGCTGATCGTCCTTGTACTGGAAGGCTTGTCCCTAAAGTGATATCTAAGCTCTAGAAATTCGGTCAGATTCCTTCTGATATTTGTCTTGTATGTTTGCTCAGCGAAGATAAGAATAATGAGCCTTGTAATTCTAATCAATTGTATACCCGATTGCTCATATACAGAGGACGGCGGAATGAACAGTGAAAGCTCATATACTTGACCGGTTGCTAGATTGACCCACTGTATACTAGTCACCCAAAGCGGGATGCTAGGTCCCCGGATCCTGTTCGAATATTACTCCCAAACTAGCTTGTCGTCGGTCAGAACTCTCTTGAACCTGAGCGGATGATGGTTGGTCAAGTATATGCTAGATGTCTTACCATAAGCAGGGAGCACTAGGCTCCCTTGGTTTGAACGACCTATTGGTCGGTCGTCCTTATATTGAGAGTCTTAGCGTTGGGCCAGGAGCTAAGTCTTGTTGAGAGTGAATCGATCTCTTGACTGTCACCTCCCTTTGACTTTCATTTTGACTTTGATTGCAATATCATATCTGGGTTCATCTGTAACTGTCCGATCAAGTGCAATTGCAAAATAACACTGTAAATCAGAAGGCAAATATCCTTGATTACACATATTGATTAAAAGATCCATATACATCGAATGTCCACAACTTCATGGGCACGATTAGAGTTTCCAGGCTCGTTAATTATCCAAAGTGAAGGTTTATCCCACATGTAGTCTACTAACATGGACAAAGGAATTAAACAAATCCCTCTATTCTTCAGCATTGAAGATCCATTTGTACCATCAGTAAACTTGAATTCATCGTCAACTTCTTTCAGTTCTTGCTCATTCATGACCTAAAACCCCAATTTATTTAATCAAAATTATCAAAAGCATCAAAACTAAATGAAATGGGGAAAAATAAAAATGCCTGTGGTGTGCCTTTCTGAAGGGTGTGATAATCTTTCTTCGTTGGATTGATAGTCAAGTAACTCTCAATAACCTGCTTGTAGATTAAAAAGAATATATTGTCTTACATAAGAGGGATCATGAGGATTATAAATAAGTACTTAAATTCACGTTCTATATATGACCTTGGGGCTATTAAGAGATGAGCTAGCAGTATCTTCCAAAGAATCAGCATTTGTCATTAATCCTTTCCTCCTCTTCAGACACAGTTTTCTGTAATCTTCTGGTGCATCAGCTTTAGCTGATGGCTGCTGACATGCAGCAAAAGTGGATGAAGCAGCATCAGAGATGGTGGATGAGAAACTGATATCACTGGAGGAGCTGCAGCCACCAGCAGCCGGTGATCTCTCCTCTAATGCCATGAAGTCCTCCAAGTACATGGTCCAGCCACTCTCCTCTGAACCATCCATGGAGCAGGAGAAGGAGCTGCTCATAGATGAGTTAATTGATTCCTCCATGCCTCATATGGTGGAATTTGAATGGCCTTGTGGGGTTTATTTATAAGTATCAACAAAGGAGAGAGAGACAGAGAGAAGAGTTGTGCATTTGAAAGAGTGAAGGCAGAGAAGCTTGAAAACAAAAGGTTGGATTGGGACGTGAGAAGAGAAATGGATGGTTGGACCATCACACTCTCAGAACTTTTCACTTTCTTATGTTTTACATATAATCCATCATTATTGGTTGCCGATGATTGATTCTCAACAGTTTGACTGTTATGTCTCTGGATGAAATTGTATAAAAAAACCATCAACATCACACTTCTAATTGCAATTCTTCTCAAAGAATATCTCCAAGATTTCCTTCTAGATCTCCATTAAACATTAATAATGCATCTGTTCTTTTGAGCTTTTATGAAATAAGATTATCTATTCACTTCGTTTTCTTATTGAGTCGATACCGCAGCAACAAAAGTCACAGATAGGTAAAACTTGACTGAAGTTTTAACTGTTTTTGTTTTCGAGTTTCAGACCCTACTAGTCCTAGCCTTGGATGATCATTGATCCTCCATGACACCGAAAGGCGATATCGACATGAAGGTGGCTCTGCCCACATGGGGGCTGCTATTGGATTGCAACAAATGCTCGTGAACCAGTTGACACAACTTGATGTGCTATGTATTCTCTCTACCTACAACAATGGATTATGGGCCTACTCCACACAATTTATTCTGAAAAATACCTATCTTCTTTTGGTGATTTCGACCCCCACACTCCCATGTTCCTCTACCCATCAGCATTTATGCACTCAGGAAATTTATTGGATTATATTTTACCAGATTCATAAACTCTTGTCTGATTCATGATAAAGGTGATGTATGATTTTTCAGTAGGGGGAGACTGTAGGTGTTGAATATTGAAATGGTCCCTGCTAATAAAGGGAAACTGTGCGTGCAACTTTGACAATGCCATGCAAGATACTGTTTATGAACGAGATTAAACGCAGCTTGATTCTACAGTCACATCATGAGCCTTCATACGATTGTGTGAAGTGTTCCCCCCACAGATTCGTCCCCGAAGTGAGCCTATGGGATTGCTGTTCACTGAACCTTACTGAAAAGGAATATTGACGGACTTGAAGTTTAGTTGGTTGGAGGGCAAAGAGGCAGGGGATGCATTTATGGCAACCGAGAATCAGATATCTTGTCACAATGACAGAACTTGGCAACATCATCTTTTCCCCTCCCTTATCTGCAGAAGACAGACAAGGTCTCTTCACACAGTGAATTTTCATAAACAAAAGTATTTCCCATCTTGACATGGATAATGAGATGAGGCACCAGGATGGCCTGCTTGACTTTTACAAGAATATTTATCTCACTGAATATTATAATAGATATTTAATCATAAGCTCTCTTGAATATGCATTACTAGATCATTAGCATCATTGAGTTTGGCCTCTACTTGTCCTCCTCTGCCCTCTACCATTGTCTTCTAAGGACAAATCGAACATTTGGCCCCCTACATCTTAGTATTTCTGCTAAAATAAAAGGGTAAAGGATGGAAAAATACATTCAAAGCTGGTGAATCGACAAAAGATTCTGTCGGAGGATAAACAAACTCTTAATTTCTCATTTATTAGTCTTAATTCTAAAATAGCAATATCATTAAGAGGATCAGATGCGAATCCTAAATAGGATGAATATTTGAAAGTTGGCTTTTGAGTGTGTATAAGTTGTGTTTTGAATTTGTGTAAATGGGAAGACTTGGCAGAACTCAGATGTCATTCTTGCAAATGTATTCTGTCATGAAACCTGAAACTGGTAAACTTGTTATGGGAAGACTGCTCAGACTTCATTCTTGCAAATATTCGTAGAAAGCTTGGGAATGGGCAAAATACTTATGGAGTGATAAATGATCTCCACATTCAGCCCCTTTCACAAAATTCCAAGAGCTGTTCGGATCTTGTAGTACCCCCGATATTGCAATCTCTCAAATCAGCAAGCAGTCATTAGATCTGGGCCTTGATTTATCAGAAAGAGTAATTCAACTTCATCAAGATCAACTGAATAAAATCATTGACTGCAATCCAGAGGGATAGGATGATCGATATTGGAAGAGCAGATTAATGACAGTTCCAGTGTCAATTCAACCTACAACATGTCTGAATGGGTTTTTGAATCATCAAACTTCTCTAACATTTGCATTTCTTTTGCTCATAGAAGAACAAACTCTTTGCGTGACTATACTAAACAATAACCTCAACACAAAACAAAATCTCGGCAAAAAAGGTACGACTATAATCGATACTAATTGTGTCTTCTTTTGTGGGCAGTTAGAAACGGTTAGCCATTGATCCTGTCCGAAATCGATAAAGGTAGTGAGCTGGGATGTAGCTCTGTTGTTGACTTGACGAAGATTTCGCGTTGTCTTGCAACACAAGGAGCGTTAGTGCCGAGCCAAGAAAAGGATCCCCGGCATTGGCCTTCCGGCGCTCAAGTCAGTGCTTGATTTTGGAGATGAAAGCGGTGAACTGTAGCAAATGGCGTGTGAAAGTAAGAAGTATAGCATACCTCCGCCTGTAAATGGAAACTCCTTTTATAGTATCATCGTTGCATTGTGCATGCATCTCAAAGCATAAACACGTTTTCCAAAGTTTTTCTAAGAAAGGACATGCCATAAAGTCCCTCTGACATCTTTCCTCAAGTGAGCCCGCAAATCGCTGTGAGTTGACAGGCTAGAAGTTTCTAAAGGATGATTTCCTGGTGGGATATTTTCTGTCCTCTCGGGCGCAAACTTCCAAAAGGGTACGGTATGACAAGAATATGAGTTCCGCTATAGGTCGACCGGTGACCACTCAGCCAGTTTATCACCAGCTCGGCCGTATAGAATGTAGCCACTGACTTGTTCTTCCCTCGGCTTTCATGTGGTTGGAGAGGTGCACTGTGGCCGATCGACCCAGACTGTTCGATCAGCCAAGACGGTAGGCCGGGTAACTTAGTATTTAGATCTCAACCTCATCTGCAGGTTACGGAGGGCGGCCGATCGAACAGTCTGGTCGGACATTTACGTCCGACCGATGCTACAATCTCGCTCGGCCAACATTGCTTGGTCCGCAGTCTTCAGTTTCGTCTGACTTTGTTACTTTGGCCATTTGACTTTGACCTCTATGTCAGCCGGTCTTCACTACTTTGACCCACTTTTTTGGGGGTCCATCTTTATCATCATATCAGAAGTTTTTAGTCGAAGGAGGCTACAAGTCCGACTGACTGGACAATTAGTATTTTTCATAACTATCCTTCCCAACCAGGCACTTTGCTATCTGAGCCACCGCTCGGTTGAACAATTACTGCCCTTACAGCTCCTAAGGAAACTTGTTTCTTCCTGGTCAGGAGGCTCCGAGATTGACGTCACTCGGATCGAATATGGACGACACTTAGCTGTTTGTTCTCCCTTTTCTGATATCTTTCCCAAGTGGTCTCCCATACTCATAGTGTCTTTTAGTTACTACTGACGCCATCCTGATTTTTAGAAATAGCTCAAATCCTTTGTCATTAATGCAAAGCATGTCAAGCATGCTTTTTAATCACGGGCCTACTGATCATTTCCAATCCTCATTAATGCCACCTGTGATTGATTCATCGTGTCACACTTTTGTGCCGCTGAATGTCTGATGTGACAGCCAACTGTTAAGATTCGATGCGACAGCTGCCTTTTAAATTGGGATGGCCCAGATCAAATATTATTTTTTAAATCCTTGATCGGACAACTCTGAATAATCAGCGGCAGGGTTTTTAAACCCTCTGCTCTCATCGGCATAGGATCACTCTCTTCCTTGCCTTTGTCTTCGTCTGCTTCTTTGCTCTATGTTCTCGTCGTCGGCGATTCTTGTCCAGTAAGTTTCTTCTCCTTTTCACTTTCAATCTTTGATCTTCATGCTTCTCCCTATGGCCCATTCTCATTCTCCCCCTCCGACTATCCCTAGAATATGGTACACCTCCACTTCGTCGGATTTTAATGGCGACAAAGTGGATTAGATGACCATGTCCTACTATATCCCTCCTAACCACAAGCTTGCCATCTCGTCTTCCTACGATCGCCTCCACACCCCTCCTAAAGGGTTTCTAACTTTTTTCAAGGATCAGTTTTATGCTGGCTTCCGTTTCCCAATTCATCCTTTCTTCGCTGAAGTTTAGAGATAGTTCCATGTTCTGTTGTAGCAACCAGTGTCTAACTCCTTTAGTTGTAGGGAGTAGTAATACTGTTCTGTATGTATAGGATTCCTCTTAATTCTTGTATTTTCTATTATTTTAATTACCCAAAGAAGTCCGAACTGGGCGTCTTCCTCTTCCAAGCCCGGGTCGCGGGGTCGGTGTCATGTACTTCAATAAAATGCCCTCCTCCAACAAGGGTTGGAAGTCCCACTACTTATACGTCCATGGAGCCTCTACTTGCTAATGTCGCCGACCGATTTGATTCTCTTCCACACTAAGTTGTTGATCTGGAAAGATCTTAGAATAATCCTTCTGTTGTAATTTTACTTCGCCCTCTGCCGGTATGCAATCAGTCGAGCTGCTGCTTTATCTCTGATTTCTTCTATTAAGTCTAGCTCCATAAGGCACCGCTTGAAGTTTTCTTCATTGTATATCTATCTTCGATCGGACTCCGCCCTTATTTACACCGGCACTACTGGTTCTCCTCCATACACCAAGTAGAATGGGGTTATGTCAGTGACTTCTCGGGGTGTGGTGCGGTACGCCCATAGCACGCTCAGCAGTTCGTCGACCCAACTTCCTCTAAGGTGATCAAGTTGGATTCTAAGTCTTTTGATAATTTCTATGTTAGTGACCTCCGCCTGACTATTGCTTCGAGGATAGACTACTTAAGTGAAGGCTTGCAGAATATCATAGCTGGCACACTATTCTTTAGGTTTCCGTTCTTGAAATTGTCTTTCGTTGTCAGTAACGAGCTTGTGAGGAACGCCAAACCAACACACAATATTTTGTCATAAGAATTTGTTAACAATTTGCTTAGTTATCTTAGCAAGTGGCTCGGCTTCCACCCACTTATAGAAGTAATCCAAGGCTACGAGGAGAAATTTTCTCTGACCACTCGCCATGGGAAAAGGTCCAATAATATCCATGCCCCACTGGTTGAATGGGCAAGAGACAATTGATATCTTCAACTTTTCAATAGGTCGGTGCTGTATGTTTTGGTGTCTTTGACATGATAAGCAAGTGACTACTGTCTGAGCTACATCTACTTGCAGGGTAGACCAAAAATATCCAGCTAATAAGATTTTTTGGACCAGTGAACGACCATCTGATGATTGTCACAAGAGCCTTGGTGTACTTATTACAAAATATATTGGACGTCTTTCGATCTAATGCATTTAAGTAATGACCTTGAAAGACTCTTTTGTATAAATGATCCCCTATAAACATGACTCGACTAGCTCTCTTCTTTATCAACTGGGCTTGCTCCCGATCTGCTGGTGTGTTTATTGATCGGAGGAACTCTATCACGGATGTCCTCCAATCATTTTACACTTCTATTTTTGCGGCTCTCTCGATATGAGCTATAAACAATACTTGCTCGATCGGCCTATTCAACGCCACTAGGCTTAAAGAGCTTGCTAGCTTGACCAGCTCGTTCGTATATTGGTTGTCCGTCGTAGGGATCTTTTGTAATGTTACCTCTTGGAATCTTGCCTTTAACCTGTCGAATGTCTCGGTATATAATTTTATCCTCGCGTTATTTATTTTGAAGTTGCTTGAGAGTTGGTGGGTCGCCAGCTATGAATCAAAATAGATAAAGACCCGGGTGACTCCCACATGTTTAGATGCCTGCAAATCGACGATCAACACCTCAACATCATTATTGTTGGCCCAATAGTCTAGCTGGACGAACAGCTGCACTCTATCTTCGCGTGGTGATATCAAGAGTATCCCCACTCTACTACCTTGTCGAGTGGTCGATCCATCTACGTAGATCCTCCAAGTTTCCTCTGGCTTGCATTGTCGTCCTGTCGCACCAACACCGACCCGACAACCCACTCTGTGGAAGACAAGTAGATCTAGAGTGGCTTACTGGTGGTGGACTTTGCAAGTACAGGTAAAGAAGATAAATAAATTTTGAGCCCCTTCGGTGCCTTGTGACATTCGACGCCTTATTGGAATTTGGTGGCTCGACAAAGAATCTTGAAGAATGGCAGGCTCCGATTGGACGACTTGGAGATGAATCTTGATAAGCCTGTAATTTGTCTGGTTATCAAGACTGTAATTTGTCTGGTCAGACGCTGAACTTCCTCCAGCTTGTGTGGAGGGAGCATATCTTGGAGTGCTTTCACCTTACTAGGGTTTGTTTCAATTCCCCACTCGGTTACGATGTAACCGAGGAAACGTCCGCTCTTGGCCCCAAATAAGCATTTGTCAGGGTTCAGCTTAACTCCATATTTTCTCAAGGTTTAGCACGTCTCCTTGATATTTACACAAAGATTAGCAGCCCGGAGGGATTTTGTTAGCTTGTCATCAATATATACCTCCATATTCTGGTCGACCTGCTGCTGGAACACCTTGTTCATGAGTCTCTAATATGTCGCCCCTGCATTTTTTTAGTCCGAATGACATGATGTTGTAGCAGTAAGTCCCGTCGACTGTGATGAAGCTGACTTTCTCTTTGTCCTCCTTGATAAGCGGAACTTGATGGTATCCTTGATATGCATCCATCATGCCTATCAACTCACAACTAGTAGTAGAGTCCACCACTTGATCGATGCGCTGTAAAGGGTAGTAGTCTTTCGGGCATGTCATATTTAGATCTATAAAATCGATGCAAACCCACCAATTGCTCCTTGGTTTGGATACCAATACAACGTTGGCAAGCCAGCTCAGGAATTGCACTTCCCAGATATGTCCAGCCTCAAGCAGCTTTTCCACCTCAGCTTGGATAATTTGATTGCTCCGCCCCAAAATCCCTTTTCTTCTGCTTGATCGACCGAGTGTTTAGTCGGGCGTGCAACTCATGTTGTATTATTGTTGGGGAGATGCCTGAGAGCTCGTGGGTCATCCATGCAAATACATCGTGATTCTACTTGAAGCAGTCAACCAGTTCAGACTCCTTCTCAGGGCTCAGATCGGCCGCGATGAATGTGGTGACCTCCGGTTAGCTGGAATGAATCTGTACTTCTTTTTTCTTCATAAACTAGAGTTGGGGGAGCCTCCCGAATTGTGTTGACCTCAAGTCGTTGTGCCTTCTAGATGACTCGAGACTCGACTCTTACAACCTCCACGTAGCATCTGCGTGTCACTAGCTGATCATCTTTAACCTCACCCACTGAGTTGTCAACAGGAAACTTGATCTTTTGAAAAAAGTGTAAATACAACGACTTGGAACTCATTCAGCCCCAGTCGGCCAAGTATCATGTTGTACGCCGAGGGGGTGCCCACCACGATGAAATTTGTGCGGTGAGAACTTGGCCGATCGGCAGAACCTCATTGCCAATGAAACCGTACAATGGAGTTGTCGTGGGTTGGTGCTTACTTTTTTCTATTTGCAACTGGTCGAACGCCTTCTTGAATATGATGTTGACCAAGTTGCTTGTGTTAACAAAAGTCCGGTGGATATTATAGTTAGTGATTACCACTTTAATGATTAAGGCGTCATCATGAGGGATTTTAACTTCCTCCAAATCTCGAGGACCGAAACAATTTTATGGTCCTTGAGCCTTTTTTGCGCTGCACCTAACTACATGGATCTTCAACCTCTATGCATGTGATTTCCTAGCGCGGTTGGAGTCATCATTGGTCGAGCCACCTACTATCATGCTGATATTGCCACGAGTTGCGTTACCCTGATTTTCTTCATTGCGATTTGACCGGCGCATTGGCCATTCGGCTAACGCCCTTGTGGACCTTTAGTTGTCTCTCTGTTGGGGTTGTTGCTGGTTCCGCTCAGCCGGGGTGTTGTCTTGATCTTGGGCTCTCGGTCAGCGGTGATGTTAATGGTTGGAGAGGGAAATCGTCGACGATATCCTTAAGGGGTCGGTCGGCGAGGCATAGGACTTAAGTGGTAGCAGTCCTTGATGTTGTGAGTCGCCGAGCGATGGTAGGAGTAAAACATCGGGGTCCATGGTCGAGGCTTGATGGATCTCATCTGTTCAACTTTCACATGCTGGACTGCATGTGGTCGAGACTCCTAATGTTGCTGTTGAGCACCCGGTCGGGATCCTTTTGGGTGCACATTGTTGTTGGTCAATCGGCGTTGTAAATAGCAACATGCTTAAGGATTATTTCTTTCTTCTGAGTTGACTGGACTTTTTTCAAGTTGATATATTTGGTAGCCCGTCTGAGTAGATGATCAAAGTCTCTTAGAGGCTTCCTGATGAGGGATCAAAAGAAATCATTATTTGTAAGTCCTTGTGAAAATGCACTTATCAGAATTTCTTGAGTGACTGACGGGACGTCCATGACCACTTGGTTGAATCTCTTGATGAATGCTTGTAATGTCTGTTGGTGCAACATCCCTCAGGTCAAGGTTGACTTGGTTGACCAAGCTGAGTCTTGGTTTGGGTTTAGATGTTTGACAATAAGATATTGTTTGAAGAAGAGTCAAGTAGGTCAAGGATGACCGGATACTTGACTGGGAAGTCCTAACTGGGATGTTAGGCAGGAGGAAAATCCTGGTGAGTGAAGCCAGGTGAAAGACCTAGTGAGTGAAGCTAGGCAATTGGGAAGTCCTAGTGAGTGAAGCTAGGCAGGAGAAAAATCCTGGTGAGTGAAGCCAGGTGAAAGACCTAGTGAGTGAATCTAGGCAATTGGGAAAGTCCTGGTGAGTGAAGCCAGGCAAGAGAAATCCAGATGGGTCAAGGTTGACCAGACATCTGGTGAGAGTCCAAGTAGGTCAAAGGGATTGACCGGATACTTTGCACGAGGAAGAAAAGTCCAAGTAGGTCTTAGGGAGTGACCGGATACTTGGCAAGAAGAGAAAAGTCCAAGTGGGTCAAAGGAATTGACCAGACACTTGGTGAGAGAGTCCTAGCTGGCCAAGGGTGACCGGATGCTAGGTCTTATGTACCAACAAGTCATGGTTGACTAGATGTTGGTTTAGGGGGCTTTGGGCTTGGTTTTGGGCAAAAACCAAGGTTTGGATTGATCCGTGGATTGATCCAGCAGGTTTGGATTGATCCGTGGATCGATCCAGAGGTTGGATCGATCGCTGGATCGATCCAGAAGATCTGGATCGATCCGTGAATCGATCCGGTGAGTCCCCACGAACCTCTCCGGATCGATCCGTGGATCGATCAGAGGTCCCAATCGATCGTGGATCGATTGAGACGCCGATGCTAGCGCCGGATCGATCCGTGGATCGATCCGAAGTTTTTCCAGCGATAGGCGCCGGATCGATCCGTGGATCGATCCAAAGCCTCCCAATCGATTGGGAGCAATCCAATCGATTGAGATTCGACCGTTGGCGTGGTTATAGTCATTGGCGTGCGATTTCTTCAGCAGAACTTCACCGATTCATTCCAGATTCAACACAGCTCCTCCCCAGCACTCTCTAAGCTCCTCACCGCCAGTTCTTGAAGGTTCTTGGAGGTTCATCCAAGTCAAGAGGCGAGTTGCAACGAGAAGAAGAAGAAGCTAGGGTTTTTACTGCATTTCTTGTAAGCTTTTGCTTATTCTTTACTACCCTTTCTTCTTCTTGTACTGAGAGTCTTGTAGGGCTTCTCCGCCCTCGGTAGTTACCGAAAAGGAGTGTTTTCATAGTGGAGGGTGCGTGCGTGGTGTGGATCCTTGGATTAGTCATCTCCATTGGAGGTGGATACCAAGTAAACTCCTAGTGTTAGCGTGTTTGTGTTTGTTTATGTATTTTCCGCTGCGCATTCTTGAAGAAACAAGCAACACCGAGCAACGAGCACGCGACGAGCTATTCACCCCCCCCTCTAGCTACTTTTGGTCCTAACAAGTGGTATCAGAGCGAGGCCGCTCTTCACCGGAATCATCGCCGGAAGGGTCAAGCATATCAAGAAAAGCTAGAGGGTAAAGAAGTTGGAGCAAATTCTTCAAGTTCAAGACTTTATCAAGCTCAACTTCAAGATGCAATTCCAAGATGGGCTTGGATTTGACACAAGGGTGGCTCCACCATACACTTCTACGAGTTTCGATTCTTGGAAATCAAGAATCGAAAATTTTCTTATGATGGAGATAGAGCAATGGTTTGCTCTAATGGAAGGCTTCAAGGCTCCAAGAAATTCAAAGGGCAAAGTTCTAAAGAAAAGCAAATGGAGCCCGGAGCAAGTCCAAAGGTGCGAGGCAAATGACAAAGTGACCAAGCTTTTGGTCAATTTATTGCCAAGCACCATCCTTTGCAAAATTGGAGAGTTTGAAGATGCAAAGGAGCTATGGAGCAAATTGGCCAAGCTTCATGAAGAGATCCCCTCCACTGTACAAGATCATGAAGAATCCAGAGAGGGTGACTCTTTGGAGCAAGACCAAGAGGAGGACTCCGAGGTTGAGAGATGCTCAACCTCCGAAGAAGAGGAAATCCAAGAAGCTTCATCCTCAAGGGAATGCAACGAAGGGAACAAGGAGGGAGCATACTCCTTGTTTCATGTTCAAGATGATGAAGCCTCCACCTCTAGGATTGAGGGGGAGCAATCCTTGGTGACGCCGGATCAAGAAGAAGGAGAAGCTTCTACATCCGGGTCAAGTGAAGAAGAAGAAGATGGTGCCACCTCCGAAATTCAAGAAATAGCAAATGGAGGAGCAAGTGTCATCCCTACACAAGAAGGTATAAATGTTTCAATTAAAAATAAAAATCATATAATATGTTTTGAGTGTAGGGAAAGTGGGCACTACAAGAGCAAGTGTCCCAACTTGGCCAAGAAGAAGGGTCAAGTGACGCAAAAGGGCAAGGAGAAGCCCGAGGAGACCATTCCCGGAACAAAGAAGAGCAAGGAGCATATCATATGCTTCTCTTGCAATCAAAAGGGGCATTACCGGAGTCAATGTCTCAAGGGGAAGAAGATGGTCAAGGCTCAAGGAGGCATTAGTCAAGGGGGAGCCTCCAAGGTAAAGAAGAAGGTAACATTTATTGAGTCTACTCCTTTACATTATGGTAAAAAGCATGATAGTTCTAATTTTTATCATTTTAATGCGATTTACCATAAGAATAGGAAGCATGAGGGCTTTAAGGAAAAGCATGTGGCCCTACATGCCAAAACTACTACACCTAAGGCTAGGAATGTAGGTAAAAGTCTAGGCAAGAACTCTAAGGATTGTAGCTACAAGCCTAGAAACAAAAATGCTCATGGACTTAATGGAAAACCAAAACCTAAGGACTTAGTGATGGAAAATCAAGTCTTGAGGTCAAGACTTGATAAAATGGAAAAGACCCTAAGAAGGATGGAAAATATCTTATTAGGCCAAAATGAGCATAGCCTAGGTCTAGGAGCACAAAGGTCATCCAATGGTCATAGAGGTTTGGGATACAAACCCAAAGCTAAAAAGGATGTGCCTAGTTATCATAGGGTTCCATATAGCTATGGAACAAACCCTAAGTCTAGAGGTCAAGTCCAAGATACAAGGGAAGATATCCCTAGAAGTATCTTTGCAACCAAAGTGACTAAGACTTCTAAGAAGTCTAAGAAATTCACTAACAAGGTCACAAGAGAGGCTATCCCTAGAGTTGACCTAGAAAATGTGACCAAGGCTTCTAAGAAGCTCAACAAGGTTACTAGGAAGGTATCTAGGGAAGTTATCCCTAGTGAGTACCTAGAACATCCAAGGAGCACCAATAGGTGTTGGGTTCCTAGGAGCATCTTCTCTACCCCATAGATGGGTTAGAGAGTGTCAACTCTGATTAGAAGGGTAGTTAACCCAACTTTGAGGAAATTGATACTCAATGAGCATTTTCAAGGTTTTTGTTAATCTTTGAAAATGAAATGGAATTATTATTTACTCCTTGAAAGAGTAAAATGTGCCTAATGGTGGAAAATTGATTTTATCTTAAAAAGGCATAAATTGGGAAAACCTAGAGAAATCCCAAGTTGGGATTTTGGTATTCTCTTATAAATTTTAAGGCACTCCGGGCCTTGATTTATGTGATTACTCTTGAGGAAAAATGGAATATGCCAACATTTGAGGATAAGCTTAATTTCAATTGGCATAAATTAATCAAGAGAATTAGAAATGCCCATTTAGGTTTTGGCACTCTCTTGAAGCACTTTGGGCAATCTAGGGTTTAAATTTTAGGATTAGCTAAGATTAACGATACTTAGATAGGTAATCTAGGTATATTTTATTTATGCTAAACCTTGCCATGATTGTTTGCTCATAATATGCCATGACATCATATTTTATCTTATTTGTATTTTGCATTCATGACTTATCATGAAAAATACAAAAATACCATGTCATGCCATACATACATCATGTAGTTATAGGAATCTTTCTTTTGAAAGCTATTTTATTTTGATGTATGCTATAACATTATCATGCATTATGTTTATTTCCTTAAAAAATAAGGACATATGGCATTAGTTAAACAAGTGGTATTTGTTTACAACAAGTGGAATAAACAAGTGACATTTGTTTAACAAGTAAATCAACAAGTAACATCCTTTGTGGATGTCTACCTCTCAAAATGCCTAGATAGATATGCATGATCCCTAGAATAGGGCAAAACCAAAATCTTACATCTCACAAAGACCTATAAGATGACTTGTATGTGTTTCAGTGCACATTAGATACAAGTGAGATGTTAGGATGATGAACAAAACTCAAGATGTTGATTTAGTGCATTCTTTTGAGTTTTAAGTTCATCAAAACACATAGTTATGTGTTTTCCCATCATTGGGAAAGCTAATGTACAAGTCATGTGCATTATGCCCAAGGAACATGATGGGATATTGGTTTTGAAAATGTTTTTAAAATGTTTTTGGAAAACTTTGGTGAAGGCTATCTTTTGATAGTAATCACCAATGAATAGTTAGACACAAACTTGAAGAAAACGCTAAAGTTTTTGCAATTTTTCAAGTTTGTGTCAATCTTTGAAAATATAAAGTATTTTCATAGAAAGCTATTTTTCCATGATTAAGTATGCCCTAAATAATGTCTACACGAAATTTCATGATTTTTGAATTTTTGTAGAATTTTCTAGGGGTTTCTGAAGTTGACTGAAATGGAATTTCAGCAACTATCAGAACTCCGATCGATCCATGGATCGATTGGAGTTCCTGAATCGATCCGTGGATCGATTCAGAAGGTAAATCTCGCGAGCAGAAGCTCGCTGGATCGATCAGTGGATCGATCCACACATACTGAATCGATCAGTGGATCGATTCGGTTGGTTCAATCGATTGAATCCCAACTCCAATCGATCCAAGTTGCTGATTTTGGCTGGGAAGGCCTGACTTCAGCATCTTTGAACCATGGTTAGTCTATGTAACCATTCCAAACCCTTAAAATACATTTGTATACATAAAAAGGGTGTTTTCGTGTTGAAAACAAGGATGGAATGGTTAAGGAAGACTTCATTGAAGTTTAGGTTGAGGTTTGTTTCAAATTTTGAACATTTGAACCTCAAAACTTCTAAATCTGGGTTTCCTAAAGGTTTAGGGATTCCAAGTCATTGTTGGTGCAATGACAGAAGTTACCACCATGTCTTTAGGGGGAGGGACTCTTTAAAGGCATGAAAATTATTTTTCATGAACCTTGGAAGGTGGTTAACCTTCTTTAAAGAAAATGCTCATGGACGAGCTTTTGAACTTGAAATGGGGAGTGGATATCCTCATTATTTCAAGTGGGAACTCAAGATGTTAGAAAATGCTCAAGGTTGGGTATTTGTCTACATTGAGGAAGAAGTTAAGGATAAATGAAGGGTATGGGACCTTCATTATCATGTTGGTTCAACGAGTGAAGTTGTAACCAATGATGAGCAACTCTTCAGGGGGAGAGTTTTCAACAAATGAATTTGTTGAAGTGTGCCCAAAGAGGGGGCATAGGTTGATGTGTGCCAATAGGGGGAGAATGAAAGGACGTGTGAAAGGGAGTAAGTTAGGCTTTCATTATCTAAGAGGGAGTTTTCCCTCTTAGGGGGAGAATGAAAAGCTTAACTTATGCTTTCATTACCTAGTGGCATGAAGAATGAGGCTATGGGATTAGCCTAACTTACATGTGGCATTGTAAGTGTTATTGTGGTATTGTCAAACATCAAAAAGGGGGAGATTGTTGGTGCAACATCCCTCAGGTCAAGGTTGACCTGGTTGACCAAGCTGAGTCTTGGTTTGGGTTTAGATGTTTGACAATAAGATATTGATTGAAGAAGAGTCAAGTAGGTCAAGGATGACCGGATACTTGACTGGGAAGTCCTAACTGGGATGTTAGGCAGGAGGAAAATCCTGGTGAGTGAAGCCAGGTGAAAGACCTAGTGAGTGAAGCTAGGCAATTGGGAAGTCCTAGTGAGTGAAGCTAGGCAGGAGAAAAATCCTGGTGAGTGAAGCCAGGTGAAAGACCTAGTGAGTGAAGCTAGGCAAATTGGGAAAGTCCTGGTGAGTGAAGCCAGGCAAGAGAAATCCAGAAGGGTCAAGGTTGACCAGACATCTGGTGAGAGTCCAAGTAGGTCAAAGGGATTGACCGGATACTTGGCACGAAGAGAAAAGTCCAAGTAGGTCTTAGGGAGTGACCGGATACTTTGAGAAGAGAAAAGTCCAAGTGGGTCAAAGGGATTGACCAGACACTTGGTGAGAGAGTCCTAGCTGGCCAAGGGTGACCGGATGCTAGGTCTTATGTACCAACAAGTCATGGTTGACTAGATGTTGGTTTAGGGGGCTTTGGGCTTGGTTTTGGGCAAAAACCAAGGTTTGGATTGATCCGTGGATTGATCCAGCAGGTTTGGATTGATCCGTGGATTGATCCAGCAGGTTTGGATCGATCAGTGGATCGATCCAGAAGATCTGGATCGATCCGTGAATCGATCCGGTGAGTCCCCACGAACAGAACCTCTCTGGATCGATCCGTGGATCGATCCAGAGGTCCCAATCGATCAGTGGATCGATTGAGACGCTGCTGCTTCGCGCGATAAGTGCTGGATCGATCCGTGGATCGATCCAGAAGTTTTTCCAGAGCACAGAGGCGCTCTGGATCGATCCGTGGATCGATCCAAAGCCTCCCCAATCGATTGGGAGCAATCCAATCGATTGAGATTCGACCGTTGGCGTCGTTTATAGCTGTTGGCGTGCGATTTCTTCACCGATTCATTCCAGATTCAACACAGCTCCTCCCCAGCACTCTCTAAGCTCCTCACTGCCAGTTCTTGAAGGTTCTTGGAGGTTCATCCAAGTCAAGAGGCGAGTTGCAACGAGAAGAAGAAGAAGCTAGGGTTTTTACTGCATTTCTTGTAAGCTTTTGCTTATTCTTTACTACCCTTTCTTCTTCTTGTACTGAGAGTCTTGTAGGGCTTCTCCGCCCTCGGTAGTTACCGAAAAGGAGTGTTTTCATAGTGGAGGGTGCGTGCGTGGTGTGGATCCTTGGATTAGTCATCTCCATTGGAGGTGGATACCAAGTAAACTCCTAGTGTTAGCGTGTTTGTGTTTGTTTATGTATTTTCCGCTGCGCATTCTTGAAGAAACAAGCAACACCGAGCAACGAGCACGCGACGAGCTATTCACCCCCCCTCTAGCTACTTTTGGTCCTAACAATGTCTCCTTGGTTCTTGCTTAAGGGAGAACAAAATTATAGTCGTCTTCTGATATCGACGACTATTGAAGGAAGGTCGTTCAGAAATCCTTAAAACTACGGATGGATTCAGTCTGCGATTGTAATATACAAAAAATATAGATAAAGATGTAAATAATTAAAATTTAACTTAATTGGAATAATTTATCAAAGATTAAGTTGATATAAATTTATTAAATTTTCTAGATTTTAAAGAATTCCTTTTATGTTTTATTGGGATAAACAGGTAAAAGAAAAGTCTGTTTTAGCTATCCTATTTATGTGTGGAAATGTTGATTTTCCAAAATTATTTTTGTTTTTCTCCCTAACCTTAAAAGTCAGGTCGACTCCCCTCTTCCTCGTCGCACATGAACATGTGCACGGCGCGGCCTGCGCACTGCATCTGCCAGCATCATCGGTGCATCGGGTGTACGGAAGACGTCCCAACCTAATCCAACCTATCGAGCAGCCGTCACGCCAACTCTCCTTCCCCGTGCTTCATCGCTGACGCAATGGCCGGCTAGCCTCTCCACGCCCGAGTTCCACCGTTGATGTCGGGTCTATCGAAATGGACACCATCCCAAAGTCTACACACGCCCTTGTGACGCCGCCACTGGTGTCGTAGCAAGTGCCCGACCGCCAGTGCCGCAAACCTCTCCTCCAGCAGTGCTTGTTGTTGCCGAGAGCCGAGAGCAGTTGCGCTATCCCACACAGCGCCGCACTCTCGACGGGCACTGCTCTTGCATGCCTGGCCATCACCGAGGGCGAGCTATCCTAACAAGCAATCAACACCAGCCGACTCCTCTCCTCTGTCCACTTGCGCTCTTTGCCACCGCCTCGCGCGAGCGAAGCTTGTGCTCGCATGTCCCAACAGTTGCATCTTCGCGTAGCTACCGCGTGTGTCGCTTCACGATCGCTGATGTTGCTAACCACCTCCACACGTCATGTCGACCACTGACATAGCCCTTTGTCTAAGCGAGCAGCCAACGCCAACGACTCATTCCTCTCCCCAGTCGCCACCACCGAACGTCGTGAAGTCTGAGCAGTCGCATGGTGCCATGCTATTCGCCACCTACAAGCTTAGCTCCTCATCGGAGAACGTCATCGCTGGAGGCTGCTGCTGCCACGAGCCGTAGACTATCGCCCTATACATCATCGTCGAAGAAGAAATGGAAATGATGAATAGTGTGAGATTCGAGCTAAAGACATACTCTTTGATTTGAGGACATCAAGGTATATTCTACATTTGAGGTGGGTAGATCTTGCTTATCTTCTTGATAACTTTGATTATAGTGCATGATTATTTACTGCCATGTTTTGATGAAGTCATAGTCACTCGCTTACCTTAAGTCTACCCTATATCACTCCTAAATTTGATACCTTATTGTTTGTCCTTATATGTTTTGATTTATGATTGATAGCTATGCAGTTATATTTGATATTCATGATGGTGTTTATAGATATGCATGACATTATCTTACCATAGTATATGATGTTGTATATTCTACTAGACCCCTTGGTAGATGATTTGAGTTTGCATTTATGGTTAGGATGATCATACTGTAGTATAGAATATTGAGCATCTTGCTAAACTTTTGTTTGTTATTTCATACCGTAGTGTAGGATATAGAGTATCCTTATAGACCCTTGCTGTTAGTTGGGCTTATAACTTATGTTCATGAAATTATGTTATAGTAAAGCTATATACTTAGGTTCGTACTTATAGGTCATTGATCTTATAGGTAGTATAGTTGTATGCAAGGGCATATATGTTAGTGAGGTTACACTGACCTATGCTTGATGGAAATCATTCCCTAGCAGAAGGGTAATGTATTCCACTAGGCTTTCTTCTTGAATCAACTCCTAGGATTACTTGATCTTGATCCCGTTGTCTATTATATCTGTGATGATTTTATAGAATTAGTCGAGATATTAATGCTAGGAGACTAGTAACTTGGGGACGTGATTGTCTATTTTCTGCCTATATACTAGTAGGATTATATCGTAATATAGGGTACTAAGTATCTTAGTAGACCCTTACTTGTTATATATGCTCATGCCTATACATTAGTAGAATCATACTATGATATAATATTTCGAACCTTTAGTTGTTATATCCTGTCGATCATTGTCTCTCATTCATGGTTGAGGAGTCGTCAACAACCGTTGGTATATCCTGTCGACCATTGTCTTTCATTCATGGTTGAGAGAGTTGTCAATAATTGTTGGTATATCCCGTCGACCATTGTCTCTCATTCATGGTTGAGAGAGTCGTTAACAACCGTTGGTATATCCTGTCGACCATTTTCTCCCATTCATGTTTGAGAAAGTCGTCAGCAATCGTTGGTATATCCTGTCGACCATTGTCTCCCATTCATGGTTAAGAGAGTCGTCAGCAACCATTGGTATATCCTGTCTTTTATGTGTGATTGAGAGAGTCGACAGTAACCGTTGGTATATCCTGTCTTCTATGTGTGGTTGAGAGAGTCGTCAGCAACCATTAGTATATCCTGTCAACCATTGCCTCCAATTCATGGTTAAGAGAGTCGTCAGCAACCGTTGGTATATCTTGTCTTCTATGTGTGGTTGAGAGAGTTATTAGTGACCATTGGTATATACTCTGTCTGCCCACGGGACCATCCGTGATAGAACGTTCTCTTACAGACAGTGACTAATTATTTACCCTATCCGCCCACGAGACCATCCATGGTAGAGCGTTCTCCCGCGGACAGAGAGTAGTCATTTATCCTAACTGCTCACGGGACCATCTATGGTAGAGTGTTCTCCCACAGTCAGTGTTTGTTATATACTTGCTCTATGTTGGTCATATATTTGTTCATGCAGGTTTGATTGTATTGTATATACTCTCGATTTGTTAGTCATACTCGACTGAGCAGGTTAGTGAAGTGCTATGTTATTGATTATACTTTTGGTTAGCTGGTAATCATCTTGTGACCTCTACATTGGTTAGTAAGTACTTTACCTGAGACTGCATCCTTTGATCTCCTGACAGTATGTTATTCATGTACTATCTTCTTCTACCCACTGAGTTGTTGTACTCACTATCCTTTGCTTTTCCTTTGACTTTCAGGTTAGCAGATAGAGGAGGTGTTGTGTCGCTCATAGGTCTTGGCTGTCAGTCCTGCTCGAGTTGGATTTATGTTGAGTTACTTCGTTTTATTGCTTCCATTGCTTATGGTTATAGTTTCTTTTTGTTCTGGATTTTTGAGTGTCTTCGCATGTATATGCATACATACACGTATTATTGTGACTTGGTGTTATTATATTACATCAATATTTTTTGTGTTGACTTGAATTGGTTCGATATCATAATTCTTATATTGTCACTAGGGTGTACCGTCCAGTTTAATAGACAAGTATACCCTCGGGGCATGGCAGCAGTCGTTTGAACCATCTTTGCACTAAGTCGGACAATGTAATGAGAAACACTTAGCATTTGACTTCGTCAGTGTACTAATGGAGTGTGACCATATTGTTAAACTTAAGTAAATGATCCTCTGGATCAGTCGATCCTCCATACTCCTCAATTGATAACGTTCGAAAGCGAGTGACAATTGGTCATGCAAGATTTCTTGGGAAAACTGTAGAGTTATCCACTCGGGGGAGTTATCTATTTGAGGTGCTTTGCCCTTATAAGCATCCCGGGTGGGTGCGTTCTCGGAGGGCGATCCTTGTGTCCTCTCCGCTCGGTCGTGCTCTTCTGAAGGCATTCTGAATAATGCTCTATGGTATGAGATCAACGCATTGGGCACTGGTGGCAAATTGGTCGACAAAATGGGTGCTTGGTGGAAAGCACTTGTCGGCTGGTGGTTCGACTAGTGCCCATCGTAACCCTCCACTTGGGTCCCATGTTCAGCATGCTGGCCGGTGGCAAACATGGTCAAGTCATTCAGTGTTCGGCACTCAGCTGTTATCTCCTATTGCTGTTGCACCATTTTCGTAGCTCGCGCGTTTATCAATATCTCTAACTCTTCTAGGTTTAATGTCACTGTGATGAGTTATCTAGCGCCCTCCATCTTCACATCTTGGATGTAGGTGAAGTTCCCATAGACGGCGCCAAATATGATTCTGTTCGAAATCGGTGAAGGCAGTGAGCCGGGATGTGGCTCTGTTGTTGACTCGACGAAGACTCCGCACTATCCTGCAACACAAGGAGCATTAGTGCCGGGCCAAGGAAGGGATTCACGACGTTGGCCCTCCGACACTTAAACCAGTGTGCGATTTTGGAGATGAAAGCAATGAACTGTAGCAAATGGCGTGTGCAAGTAAGAAGTATCGCATACCTCCGCCTGTAGATGGAGACCCCTTTTATAGTATCACTGTTGTGTTGTGCATGCATCTCAAAGCATGTACATGTTTCTCAAAGCTTTCCTAAGAAAAAGATAGGTCATAAAGTGCCTCTAACATCTTTGCCCAAGTGAACCGGTAAATCGCTGTGAGTTAACAGACTAGAAGCTTTTAAAGGATGATTTATCGGTAGAATATTCTTTGTCCTTTCTGGCACAAACTTCCAAAAGGGTACGGTATGACAGGTATTTAAGTTATGTTATAGGCCGACCAATGGCCACTCGGTCGGTATATCACCAGCTCAGTCGTATAGAATACAATTATTGACCTATTCTAGAGGCACACTGTATTCGATCAGCCCAAACAATCTGATCAGCCAAGATGGTTAGTCGAATAACTTAGTATTTGACTCTCAACCTCATCTGCAAGTTACGAAGGACAGCCGATTGGAAGGTTTTGTCGGTCATTTACATCCAATCAACGCTGTGATCCCGCTCGACCAACACTACCTGGTTTGCACTCTTGAGGTCCATCCGACTTTATTACTTTGACCATTTAATTTTGACCTCCATATCAACCAGTATTTACTACTTTGATCCACTTTTTTAGGGTTATCTTTATCACCTAATCAGCCATCTTTTCTGTCAATGAACTTTCACGAATGCTAGGTGGTTCTGTGTGGCCTCATTTAAAACGTAATACTGCATCATAACTTGCCAAGCATGGGAAAATTCAAGATCTTATAATACACAACCTTACCAAAGAAAACATACAAACACACAAAGTGAAAACCTTATAGTGTTGTTCAAAAAGCCAAAGTTGCAACCCGTATCACAACCAAGTGATCATAAAATGTCACTCGAGAGAGTCCCCCTTAGAACCCTTTATATTTTCAACTTCATTCATATTACATCCTCTGAATTGCTATCTTCTTCATTTTCACTCCCTTCACCAATGTTGCTACTCTTTCAACTTCACTCCTTAGCGGTAATTTAATTTCTTCCATTTTCACTATCGTCAGAAGCATTGCTACCTTTTTTAACTTCACTCTCGCTCCTTTCTCCTTCTACACCTTCAACTTCTGTGTTGCTACCTTCTTCGGATTGGCTTTCATCCTCGGCATTGTTACTTTCTTCAACTTCACTTCCTTTACTTTTTCTAGCTTCATCTTCAACCTCAGCGTTGCTACTTTCTTCAACTTCACTCCCGTTTTTTTTTCTAACTTCACCTTCAACCTCAGCCTCGCTATCTTCTTCAACTTCACTTTCAGCCTCATCGTCGCTGCTTTTTCCAACGTCTTTTTGCCAATACCCTTCTTCGTCGCAAGGCCAAGATGACAGCATACATTTGGATTTCTCCACGCAGATGAGGTCGGGAAACCAAATTCTTATGCTTTCCCAGTCGTCCTGCAGATGGATGAGGAACCTCACCCGCAGAACTTCCACCCCCCACCACGTCTTCCCCTGAGCATCTTCAAGGCTATTGAGAATTCCCCCTGATATGTACAGCTTCTTCAAATTACTCAACTCGTCGGGAACGATCCATTTCGGGAGCCTTTTCTCGTTGAAGCACCCGAGCTCCAGCTTCTCCAATTTCGATGGGGAAGTAGGTTTCAGTTTCTTATCTCCCGCACGGGGGTTTTCCTTCACAGATTTCACTTTCTGCGTGTTCTCCTCCTTGCTGAAGACTCCCCATGTTATCGCGAGGGAAGTGAGGCCGTTGATGAGCTCGCGCAATTTCACGACCTCGCGGTCGTTAAACTCGCGGCTTGTGGTGATGCTCAACTTCCTCAACTTGGTCAGCTTCAGCAAGTCGCCGATCTGGCAACAATCCCTGTTCCAGTAATCGCAGACCACGAAGCCCTTGAGCACCTCGAGCTCCGACAAGGAAGCGAGCGTCTTTGGCATCTGGTCCAGCAGGGTGCAATCCGACACGTCCAGGAACTGCAGCCTCCGGGCGTCGCCCAGATTCGGCGGCAGTTTCTCGAGGTTGTGGCAGGAGCGCAGGTCCAGCACCAGCAGCTTGCGGAGCTTCTCGACGGAGTGCTGAGGCAGCCTCTCTAATCGGGAGACGCCCCTCAAGCTCAGGTACCTCAACGCGCTGCATTTTCCCAGCCCCCACAAGAACTCTTTGTCGAAGAAGGACAAGAGCGGCCGCTCCTTGTCGTCCTTCCGCCACCTCCCCAGCTGCAGGGTTGTGAGCTCCTTCTTGTTGAGTAGCCAATCCGTCGGGAAATTGGGTTGAAGATTGCCGACGTTGTAGACCGTCATCAGCCGGCTATCCGCCGTCCCGTCCTTGGGAGACGCTATGCGCCCCTGGCGCGGGCGCAGGCACAAGCGGCGACTGAACGAGTAGTCGTCGGCGGGCTTCCCGGCCTCGTCGTAGTCGAGGAAGCCGTTCGCATTTGAGACGGCGACCAGTAGAGGGCGCAACCAGGACTGGACCTGGCAGTAGTGGTGCTTTCCGCAGTGCCGCTTGCCGACTGGGACGACCAAGCCCTTTTCCACCAGCTGATCGAAGCAGAGCTTCCCGGCTTCGATGCACCGGACGAAACCCTCCCCCATCCACCAGTGGAGAAGCAGCCGCTTCTGAATGTCGACGTTGGGCGAGAAGACGGTGAGGGTGAAGAGACAGTCCTTGAGCAACGGATCGAGGCTGTCGACCACGAGCTTGAGGTGCGCCCACGCCGGACTCTTCTGAAGCTTTTGCTCTACGACTGTCACACCCTCCTCCGGCTCCTCCCATTGATCCGTCGGCGTCGACGCCGACGGTGTGTCTTGTTTATCGGGGCCTGCGGCTTTGGTAATCGCTTCCTTAAGTTGATCCATCAGTTGGGAGCGAATGGCAGTTTTCGGGTCGGTGTCGATGATCTCGTCGAGAATGCGGGCTGCAATGTCGAGTTGCTCCATGATCTGTCTTTCTTTTCCCTGCCAGAGCTGACTTTGCAGGTCCTTCATCTTGGCCTCGACGTCCTTGAATTTGTCTTGCAAACCTTTAGACTGTACTTGGAGTTTGAGCTCGTCCAAGCGCGTTGACAGGCGAGAGAGCGTGTCGGCGATGAGTCCGCCGCAGGAAGCCATGGTGATCGCTTCCAGAAGTTGATCCATGCGTTTGGAGCTAATGGCGGTTTTCGGGTCGGTGTTGATCTCGTCGAGAGCGCGGGTTGCGATGTCGAGTTGCTCCATGACCTGGCTTTCGTTTCCCCGCCAGAGCTGATTTTGCAGGTCCTTCATTTTGGCCTCGATGTCCTTGAAGTTCTCTTGCCAACCTTTTGAGACGTCGACTTTGAGTTTGAGCTCCTCCAAGCGCATTGACAGGCGAGAGAGGATGTCGGCCATGCGTCCGCCGCAGGAAGACATGGCGACGAATTAATGCTTATTAATTATCTCTGTGAATGATGAAGCATCCACGATCAAGTTCGTGTTGTATATATATCTAGGACCTTTTGTGGTAATTACCATGAGATTGGCATATTTCGAAATGCCATACTTGATGCTGAGGAAACATTAAAGAAGAAAAGAAAAGAAAAGAAATGCACCAGGAGATTTAGCTTCGTTGGTAGGTTATTCGATTGTTCTTGTCTAGAGGATCCTCATTATATGATAACTGTGACTTTTTATAAAGGAGATCTAGCTTCGCTGGTAGGTTATTCAATTATTCTTGTCTAAAGATTTATTTTTTAATAAACTAGATGAGATATGCAAAGCCTTAACCTTGCACTCAGATCACTAGCAAACATTGCGAATAACATGCATACTAAAGAAATCACTAGTAAAGCAATCAAAAGCCATGGCAATTCAATCAGTCTAATGTTTGAATCCATAAGGTTGCATAGACATAAATCAATGCCTGATAATTACATCTTAGACCAATTCTGAAATAGATATAAAGATGACAGGGTGGGCAGAAACTAAATTTTCAATTTGACTCCTAATCCCGGATAAAAATTTAGTTAAATTAAACAAACTGATTTTAAAATTTTAGTTCGGTTAATTCAAAATTTTATTTTTATTTTTAAAATTTTAATTAATTTAATTTTTAAATATATTATTCAATAAAACTGAATTAATCAAAATAAAATTAAACCCAGTAAATCTCTATTCATCTCCTTGTTCCAATGGAAGTTGGACTTATTAGTATATAATATTTTTGTGGGAAAAATCCCCCTTTCTTTGAGAGGATAGAGGATTGGAAAAGAAAGGCGGAAGAAGAAAGACGAAGTGAATACTGAAAATTCAATTAATTCAGTCAAAAACTAATTTAACCAAAATTTTATCAATTCAATTTATTCTAAGTTTTACAAAAAAAAAAATCAATCAGTTCGATTTTCTAAAAAATAATTCAATATATTTGATTTCAATTTTAACCTAATCCTCACTCCTAATGAAATAAGTATTTTAACTATAAACAAATCATGTTGCTAGACAGAAACTAACAAACCAAGCAGACAATCATTTCAACATAACTCATGTACAACACTCATCTTAAAGTGAAATAAATGAGTAAATCAAAAGTAAGGTTCCAATGACACCAAAATAACATCACCAAGATGTAGATAAATAAAACAGTAAATAACGTTCATGACATCAGACTAATAACATATGAAAATATAACATCACCTAGAATTTGAGAAACAAACAAACTAGAAGAGCGAAGTTCCCTTGCCCTTTTTGTCTCCTCCAATCTCAAAGTGCTTGCATCTCTGAGACAACAAAATAGATATTAGCCACAGGTGGAAAATTTACAAAGGACAAAGAGGTAAAATATAAGTACAAACTTTTATGGGATGCTGTGAATAATGCTTGCAGCTCTGGCATTGAAGTTTCAACACAATCTTCTTTGTTGTTTTTGCCTGAAAAAGGAATTAGTTCTATTGCTTACGATTTTATACTGCTAAGCATTAAATACGACTATGAATTAGTTTAAAGAAACTAAGCTCAAAACAGAAACTTCAGAAAAGATCAAACTAAGACATCACATATTAAAATAAGGTCTTCACCTAGATCATCAAGGGAAATTCAGATGGGTACCCTATAAGAAATTTTGAGTACCTCAGAAAAGCCGCATTTGACCACATATGGCATGTAGCACCACATATACAATTAAAAAAAATCTTAATTAAGTCATTTAACTAATTTAGATTGAACTACACAGACCTAAACAACACAATTTTGTCATTCATAACTTATAAAATATTAACTTATGACACTTGTTATGAAAGAGATATTACTAATTATACAAACGTTATTTATATTGTTGATTAACATTAGTTGTTGTACTCTGAGTTTTACACTGTATGGTTTGAATTTCTCTATCTCTGTATGAATTTGATATACAGTTTAATATTTTTTTATTGTAAATATGTTGGTAATTTTTATCCATATCTTATGAGTAATTTTTTAGTAATTTATGTTGATATACTGCCACATACTGCAAATATGTTATGCAACTATCATCTACATGCTCTTTTGAAACCAATTTCATAGTTAGAAGTTGGGGAAAAAATCACAATTATTTCACTTTTGCCAGTTGTAGGAAAAGGTAAAATATATGATTCATTTTCTCAAGAAAATAAAACCCACAACCAATGATTTGGTGTCAATCAAGTAACCAAATATTTACAAACATAGCAGATAGGTATCTAACGGTAAAAGATCAATATTATCCCATTTTCAGGGCACAGAAAAGGCCAGAATACCTTCTTGTGGAAAACAGGCTTTGTTTGTCCACCATACCCAGATTGTTTCCTGTCATAACGGCGCTTTCCTTGAGCAGATAGTCTATCCTTTCCCTTCTTATACTGTGTAACCTTATGAAGGGTGTGCTTCTTGCAAGCTTTGTTCTTGCAGTAAGTCTTCTTTGTCTTGGGAACATTCACCTGCGTGACAAAAGCAAAAGACCAGAGTCAAGAAAAATAAACTAGGCAAAGAAATGCAATAAGAGCAAAGAGACAAAGGGCCTTCTAAAAGAATTAAGAGTCTCATCTCTCAAAGGGATCCAGTTACAGGAGAAAAATATAATCACAAACATAAACTCTGGAACTTCAACCACAAACCAATTCACACAAAGAAAAATGTGAATTGCAAGATAATATTTTTTTCATAATCAATACCATAAATATAACATGTTGAAGGTTCAGAATCTCACATGCTTTTTGTCATGCATCTGTTAGTTTATTTCTCTTTCAAATTTAAAAAAAAAAGGCTTGATTTAAGATACAGCGAATCACAATGGCATAATCTAACCATGTGGAATAATCAAGTGAGCATTTTTTATTTGATACGGATTAAGATAATAAATGTAAATCACGCACTACAAGCTACATAATGGAACATAGTTTTATTAGCTAGATACTGAACTTTCCCGAGCATAAATGACCAGTTACTCAGATATCCTCACAAGGTTTGTGTTCAAATTACTGTAGATCAGACATTTTTCCTCTAAGCACAAATCAGGTTCAAGAAGCGTATAGGATTTCAGCACCACTACATAATGGAACATGATCAAACTCGCATAACTCTCTAGCCTCTTACTTCGCCAACAAAGAAGTGCCCGATAGATCAAAAATTAACAACTAAAATCCAATTTTGACCCTTAATTTCAAAGAGATTGAGTGGAGATCGAATTAAAAGCAAGCACTGAGGTAACAATCACACACTACTTCAAACCGGGACAAGGAAAATGATTGATCAGTTTACCATGGTGCCGCAGTGCTGTTCGAAACCCGCGTGGCGGCGCCGGAGCCAATGGAGATAGGGCAATCCAAAGGAGAGACGGATAGGCGTTTTATACCAAGGACGACATTAGAATGTTAGGGTTTTACAGAAATCTTCAAATACCAGCTTTGCCCCTCGTCGTGCATGCCTTTCTGGGCTCCGAATTGGGCTTTATGCAATTACAGCCCATTTATATCAAGTCCTTAAATATGAAACCTTCCCTCTGCTTTCTTTGAAAGACATGTTCACTTTTGCTCATGTAATTTACAGCCGTATAGAAATATCCCTAGAGTTTTAGAATTATCTCAGTTACAGATTTGACTCAAAGGCAGTTAAACAAATCGATAGCACTGTTTCAGCATCAAATCTAGCAACACAAAGACAAATTGCAACCGCAAGCATGGAAAAAGAACCAGCATTTATGTGACAGGCAAGCACCGACTGCAAGCATCTCCATTCTCCAACCACAAAGCATACAAAGTGAAACCAACCAAACCAAAGCAGCATCCTGAGCTACTTACTCCATTTCCATAGCTTTAACTAGAAGAAATGGCAGCTGAGCTGCCCTGAGCTACTTACTCCATTTCCACAGCTTTAACTAGAAGAAATGGCAGCTGAGCCGCCGCCTCCGGCGGAGGTTGGTGCCCGGGGAACAATTGGGTCGCTGGTGTCGCAGGAGATTGAGTACTTTCGAAGGCTAAATCCAGACCACCAGGAAGCCTCCACCAGTAGGGACTATAAGCAAAAGCCAGGCTCAAGTAGAGAAGTACAGAGGAGGAGGAAGAAGAAGAAGTTACCAGCTAGAGGAGGGTTTCTTCCTAGTGTGTGCTCTGCAGTGGATGTGATTGACACAAAAGGAATCGAGAAAGCTGGAGCAATTGGCTACAAGAACTTGAGAACCGATGGGAAGTATGTGCCTGAAGACTAGATGAATTCTTGGACTCCTTTGGTTTGTCCTCTGTAATGTTGTCCGAGAATTAGCACTGTAGAGAATAAATATATACATTCTTTTGCTCTCTTATTCTTTGTTCTAGTGTATACAGTGGTGTTGCATTTGATGGTTGTTTAGTATGGAATGCTCAACAAATTGTGATAATCAATAAAGGTTTAGGGCTATTGGTCCTTGCCTCCTCTTGCAGACACATTGCAGCCACAGCAAGAGCTTGATACAGGGGGCCTTTATGGGGGGTATTTCCCCTCCAGCAGTGGATCAGCCACTGCCACAAACTTCCTCTTGTCCTTGAACAATGGCTCTGCCTGTGCATATGCCAACAGAAAGACCTCATCATGTTCTAAGATCAAGTTGAAACAACAAGATAAGTAAAGATACCCAGTGAACCAAATTTTGCTTGTAATTGCTCTCCTTCTGGTGATCAGCTCCACGAACACAACTCCGAAACTGTACACAACTGACATCTTGTCTCCAGTTGGACCAAGCTTCGCGAGGCCAAAATCTGATAACTTCGGGTTGTCATGACAACCCTCGTCGAGAAGGATGTTTGATGCCTTGAAATCTCAATAAATCACTGGTGGGTTTGCAATCTCATGCAGGTATTGCAATCCTTTGGCTGCACCAGCTGCAATTTTCATTCTTGTGAGCCAGTCCAATGGCTTAGCATTTGGTGCCAAATCTGATAGTTTCACACACTAAGTAGAACTGTAAAAGTTATTAAAACAAGAGATTAAAACATCGAATTTGGAATAAGATCTAATGCAACACAAACCTAGTAGATGATCTCCAACGAACCTAGTGGAATGTACTCGTACACTAACATCCTTTATTCTCCATCAGCACAGTATCCAACTAAATCTTCCCAGGTGCAAACGGTTAGAAATGGGAATGGAAAATAGACGAAAAGTAACAAAGAGATTTTAGTGTGAATGAGATTTTAGCAAGTTTATTGGTTTAAATGGTTATACATTAATGATATAAATAAATGAATGGAGAGAAACTCTTACACATGTTATATTTGGCTATTTACTATCGCCAAAGGCTATACTCCTTTATAAGGTCATTAGCAAAGCAAAGAAAAAAAGAGAATTTAGAGCAGACGCTCAAGCTTTCGTTCCATAACTTTTCTCTCTGTCGTACATTTATTCGGTAGATTCATCCGTGATAGCAATCGGATACATTTTCAGTTCGTCGTGATCCACCAATGTTCCGTGGCAATAATCTTAAAAAACAGATGACCCAAGAAAACCTCAAAAAATAGTCGGAGATAGGATGAGTATATTTCAAGAAAACTGCTTCAGGTATTAACATCTTCATTTCTCGACTCAGTGACTTGAACGCTTCTTCCCGACTCGACATCCACTCGAAAACACTCGGCATCCACTCAAGAACACTCGACATCCACTCAAGAACACGGCGTCCACTCAGGACCATTCAGCTTCCGCTCGACATCAGCTTGAGGGTGGTACTCGAATATTGACTTGGCGACTTTACTTCCCGACTCGGAACTGAGAGCATTCGGCCGACTTGACTTTCCACTCGAACTCAGCGGAGACTCGGACACAACGAGAAGTAGTCATCTTCCAAACAAACTAGCAACTGCGATCGGCCTAACTTTAAAAGCCGATAGTATGAAATTATCATTCAAGTTATCTCGACGGTTAGGTTGAAATTGACTATGTAATTTCAATTCAACTAAAATTCTCAAATATTTTCGGTATATTGTCCAACATAAACATCCAATAAAGTTATAAAGCAAGAAAAAAAACTCCTGGAGCACAGTGCAACGCGCATGATGGATATTCAAGAGCACCACGATTTGAATCTCGGTTGAAGCATGCACATACTCTATTTTAGTGGGGAAAATTATGAAAAGTAATGCAAAGTACAATTATCCAAGTGGGGAGTGGAGCAAGATAGTGAACTTCAACCTGAGCACTTTCTAAATTTATCCTACTAATGAAAATTTTTCATAAAATCTATCTCTAAAATTAGTCGGTTAACTAAAAACCTAGATTAAAAAAAACATCTCAAGACAAAAAGCAAATTGTTATAACAATATTGATATTTATCTCCACACAGGATAAGTTCAACTCGATGAAATTTAGTTCTTTCAAATTTTTGAGTGGATTAGAAGAGGGTAGTTTGCATCGATATCGGTCATGGATAACTTTGAATTATAGCCTAGAAGCTGTATCCAAAATTGATCAAATGTCTCTATAAAGAACTATTGAGATAAGGGCCAAAGGTGTAGGATTCTATTTGAAATTAAAGATCTTACGGCTATTTGCGTAAGATGCAAAATGTTGGAAAATTGGGATAATGATATAGTAGTCCGGCACTTAAGTGGTTAATCATAAATTTAAGATTTGAATCCTGATCTATTACAGGATATTTTTTTTATAATGAGATGACAAATTATAAACGCTGTCGACTCCGGATAGCCAACCGGGAGTCCTTTCTAATTTTCTCTTCGATGAAAAATTTTCGTAGAATCAAATTGGTCACCGTTAGAAATATATATTCGATTTAATTTGGTTATAAAAATAATTAAGAAATTAATATCTAAGATTATTTAAATAATGAAGAGTTAATTAGATATAATCGGATGGAAAATTTTAGCTGGCACATACGTTGGGTTCGCGAACGTGAATATATGTACACCAATTTGAGTATACCAGTGAAATCAGAATTAATTTTCAAAATTTAACTGCAAAAGAATGCCTCAACGAATTAAAATTAATTAATAGATATATTAATTAATTGATTAATTAAGAACATTAATTTATTTATAAAAAATAAACAATTAATGAATAGCTATAATATTAATTAATCAAAGTATGATTAATTAATATATGCTACACCTTATTTAATTAATTAAATAATAAATCAATTAGTTCTAAATTTGTTTAATTAAATAATTAATTAATTAAATGATGAATGATATCATTAATTAAAGACATCTTTTCACGAAGAAATCTTTCATCGCCCAGAGTTGGTACAGTTAAAATTTGTATGGTTATTTGCTTAAATAAATCTTGAAGTTAATTCTTAGCATATCTAGCATACATTGTTGGATGTCTTACCTTCCTCATGTAAAAGTCATTGCGCTAGAGTAAAATATCCCTCATAATTTACTTGTTTGTATTACCTGTTAGATTGTATATTAGATTATTTGTTTATAGTCTTTAGGGTAATTTAATTTTTTCTCTTTTCAATTTAGGATTTAGGATTTCTTATTCTAGCTATATAAGATTTTGTACTCTTTATTTCTCATATACTTTTTTAGATTCATCAAGATGGCTACCTTTTCCTCTTCTCAATTTTTATATGGTATTAGAACCTTCATCTTCATGGTTTTAGTAGTTTGATTAAAGAACTGCTAATTTGATAGTCTTCACTTTGATTGAAGAAAAATTTTTGATGGATCCTTATCATTTTTTGTTCTGAACCTTACAGTTTTGATTGAGCTTCTTTTGTTTTCACGTTAACTTGGTTTTGTTTATTATTCGGTTATTCATGAGCACAATTCATTTTGTCATCATGAGTGGTCATACAGATGATTCATTTCAATCGATTAGTGTCCGACTGAATGGAAAAAATTATTCGTATTGCAGATGTGTTATGAAAAACTTCTTACGAAAAAAATCTATATGGGGATATGTTTCAGATGTGTGAATTAAACCTAAGAATAACAATTCTAATGATTATGCAAAATCGTTGGATGTTTTGGAGGCCGATAATGTGAAGATTATTATGTGGATTAATAATTGTGTTTCACACTCCATTAGTGTTTTGTTGGCTAAGTACGAGACAATCAAAGAGATTTAGGATCATCTGACAAAATTATACACGCGGTTTAACTTTATCAAATAATATCAATTAGAAGTAGATATTCGCGTACTTCGGCAGCAAGATATGGGCATCCAAAACTTTTATTTTGCCATGTCAAAACTATGAGACCAGTTGGAACTCGCAGAATCCTCAGAATTGCGAGCATTCCTTGCTTATGTCACTCGTAAAGAAAAACAACGTCTGGTTCAATTCTTGTTGGCTCTTCATGATGATTTTGAAGGATTGCGTGGAATAATTGTACATCGAAGTCCTCTTCCTTCCATTGATTTAGTGGTACATGAACTGCTAGCTGAGGATATTCGTCTTAAGTCTTAGGCTGATAAGAGGACTATTGCACCATCTATGCCATCAGTTTTTGTAGCACCATAGTGGCCTTCGCCTCATAACCAAAATAAGTTGACTTTGAAAGTTTTTAGTGATGAGTGTGCTTATTGAAAAGACAAGGGACACTGGAAGTCTCAGTGTCTATTATTTTTGAACAAAAGTAAACTACTGCAGCAACAGAAATGACCACCGCGGTAATATCAATAGCAATGACCTCAATAGCAATCATTACTACATCAGAATGCTTCATGAAAATATGATAATCAACCACAATAGTTGTCATATGGACTACCTCAGTCTAATAATGCAATGGTTGTCTCCTCTTTAGATCCGTATATGCTTGAGCAATTTCAACAATTTCTTGTTTCATAGCCCTCTGTCATGTCTGCTTCTTCTCATATACATTTGCCATCCTCTGTATATCAGGTATACCTTCCTCTTTGTCAATCTTAGATTCTGGAGCCTCTTATCATATGTCATCTGACCTATCATCTTTTAGCTTCTTGTCTTCTAATTCATCTTTATCAATTATGACTGCTGTTGGTACTCCGATGTCATTAATAGGTGTTTGTTTTATTGTTACAACTTGCTTGTCTCTTCTTAATTTATTATATTCCTAGTCTTACACTTAATTTTGTTTTTGTTAGTCAATTGTATGAATTTGGATATGTAATTTTTTTTCTCCATCCAATTGTTATGTGCAAGACTCAGGATCTTAGAAAGTGATTAGGACAGGTCGTAGGCAAGGGAGACTCTATGTCTTGGATCAGCTCCATGTACCAGATGTTGTCTCTTCTAGTGTCGATATATCTATTATCTTTTCAATTAAGTCATTCTTCTTCTGATTTTTATTTGTGGTATACTTGTCTAGGTCATGCTTCAGTGTCTCGTTTATATTGGATCGAGAAAGATGAGAGAGTGGAAGTGAAGCTCGTTCATTCAAAATATTTTCTTTTCGTAACGTAAAAATAGAGTCAAGCAGAGTAAATAAAACAAATAAAGACAAAAGACAATTCTCCTTTTTACTTGGTTTGGAGCCCAGTCAACTCCTACTCCAAGGTATGTTATCTTTGCTCGCTTTCATTAGGCAATTCACTAAATGATGAAATAGTACAAGTATGAATACAATGTGCAAGTAAAATAAAGATACCAACAAAATATAAATGAAGATGAAGCTTGATTGTAGGTGAGCCTTCCGGCATCATAGCAGTAGGAGCTTGCACGCACAGTAGAATTATGAACAGAATGAAGCAGGATGAAGAATTATTGTCTCGGTTTGAACCTCGAGGCCTTCTTTTATAGGCATCATTAGGTCGACTAAAAAACTATTCGATCGACTGAACCTATCAACCGACTGAATCTCCTATCGGTCAATTGAACTCCACGCCCTTCCTTATTTGTCACGATCCGATCTGTCTGATCCCGTAAATCACGTTGTTCAGTGGACTGATCCAGCTGATCGATCGACCAAACCTGAATCTTGCCACTTCTGTGTCGATTTAATCTATTTTAATCTGATTGCTGTCGTTTACAAAAATTAGATCAGTTGATTGAACTGCTTGTTCGGTCGAACGATAAACTCGTGTTTCCAATTTTACAGAACTTGAGCGTAATTGTACCATGCTGGCTGGATCAGTCGATCGAACCTTCTATTCAGTCGACTGAACTCTCGGTCAAGTCAAATTGTGTTCAATTTGTAAAACAAAGTTAGTGCAACAATAATAGCCCTGTAAAATAAAGTTAGATAGATATATAAATACATAAATAAGACAATTAGGACTTTCTTGATCTCAACATAGAAACCTCCATTGGTTTTTTCAGTTGGCTCAGCTCCTAAGATTTGTCTCTATCGGGACCCGACCTCACCACATTCCATCCAAGAGCCTACCTCATTCACCTGCCAAGTATCTGGTCCTCCAGACATGTTTGGACTTTCCTACAATACTAAATTAGCATAACAACAATAATAGTAATACAAAATAGTGTTGGTAAAATTATACTTAGGTTTACTAAATTTTGTTTGTCTGGTCGACCGCTTACAGTCAACCAAGAACCATCTAGTCACACATGCTTGAAGTTCACTCCTTCAAGACTTCTTACTACCTAGGGTTACCTTCCCCTAGTGTTACATTGTCAGATTTCACTCATTAGCGCTTTCACCAACTAGCTTCACTCACTAGGGCTTAGTTTCACTCACTAGGACTTTCACTTTGCTTAGAGTTCACTCTTCCAAGACTTCTCATTACCTAGAGTTACCTCCCCTTAAGATTTTTCTCTTTGCCTAGGGTTATCTCCCTCTAGGTACCTAGGGTTATCTCCTCCTGGGGTTTCCTGTTGGTGCAACCTTAGGTCAAGGTTGACCTGGTTGACCCGACTCGAGGTGACTTGACTCGAGTTGTATTTTGATGTTTGACTTGGAAAGATTGTTGGTGCAACCTTAGGTCAAGGTTGACCTAGTTGAGTTGTATTTTGATGTTTGACACTCGTGGAAGAGTTGTATTCTTGATATGGGACAAGAATAGATGTTTGGGAGATTATTGGTGCAACCGTAGGTCAAGGTTGACCTGGTTGACCTGAAAAGTCCAAGTATGGAGACTTGGCACGCGAAAAGTCCAAGTATGGAGACTTGGCACTGGAGAAGTCCAAGCAGGGAGCTTGGCACGGGAACGCGAAAAGTCCAAGTATGGAGACTTGGCACTGGAGAAGTCCAAGCAGGGAGCTTGGCACGGGGAAAGTCCTGGTGAGTGAAGCCAGGCAGTGGGAAAGTCCTAACTGGGATGTTAGGCAGTTGGAAAGTCCTGGTGAGTGAAGCCAGGCGGTGAGAAAGTCCTAACTGGGATGTTAGGCAGGTGGAAAGTCCTGGTGAGTGAAGCAGTGAGAAAGTCCTAACTGGATGTTAGGCGGTGTGGAAAGTCCTGGTGAGTGAAGCAGGGAAAGTCCTAACTGGATGTTAGGCGGTTGGAAAGTCCTGGTGAGTGAAGCCAGGCGGTGTGGAATCCTGGTGAGTGAAGCCAGGTGAAAGTCCGGGTGAGTGAAGCCAGGCAAGGGAAAATCCAGATGGATCAGGGATGATCGGACATCTGGTGTGGAAAAGTCTAAGTGGGTCAAAGGGATTGACCGGACACTTAGCAGGGAGTGCTAGCAGGTCAAGGGAGTGACCGGATGCTAGGCATAATGTACCAACAGGTCAAGGTTGACCGGATGTTGGTTTGGGAGACTTGGGACTTGGTTTGGGCAAAAACCAAGCTCCGGATCGGTCTGCAGACCGATCCAGTGATACGTTTGTATATCTCGATCGGCCCGGTGACCGATCGATAACAAACAAGGCAAAGCGCATCAGGAGCATCGATCGGCGGGACCGATCGGATAAGCCCTGATCGGTCTCCACGACCGATCGAGACGAAGCCTCTCTCACAGAGAGGTGGGATCGGTCCGGGGACCGACATCTGATCGGTCTCGGACCGATCGAGATAGCCCGCATCGATCGGGCCGACCGATCGGTCTCTCAGAAGAAGTGGGATCGGTCCGGGACCGATCGGGCCCGATCGGTCTCGGACCGATCAGATTAGTGCCCGATCGGTCCACGATCGATCACCTAGCCGTTGAGAGACAACGGCTAGGCTATTTTTGGCTCCTGTGTTTCTGGCTTTTTGGCTTGCAGGTTCGCAGGTTATATAAGGATTCGAGCGACTCTACAGAACTTCTTCTTCGAACCTTCTTCTTCTTCCTGCTGCTGAGCTCTGCTGAGTTCTTGAAACTTTGAAGCTTCGCGTGAGCTTCCCTTTGGCTGGGTCACCTGCTGTTGTAGGCGCTTGGAGCTGCTGCTTCTTCCAGTCGAAGAGAAGGCAAGCAAGAGCTTTCTTACTGTTGTATTTCTTGCTGTCTTTCCTTGTATTTCTGTACTCTCCTTACTTGCTGTTGCAAGAGTGTGTTGTGGCGAGGTTTCTCCACCCAGAAGGAGATTGTATTAGCCGGTTCTCCGGGGACTCATCCACCAACGGATTGACTGGACTCGTCCACCTTACGGACACGCCGAGGAGTAGGAGCCCTAATCTCCGAACCTCGTTACATCGCTGTGTTAAGGTTTGATATTCTTCCTTTCGTTTCTAGTTTATTTTTCCGCTGCGCTAACACGTTTTGTAGAAAGAAACGACGATTTGGGGTCGGCTATTCACACCCCCCCTCTCTAGCCGTACGAAGGATCCTAACAAGTGGTATCAGAGCAAGGTTTGCTCTTCATCGGATTAACACCCGGGGAGCACGAGCTAGAGGATGGATCTACTCGGAGAAGATGTCACGATTCAACCCTTCTACGAGTCTCACGACAACTTCACATATTGGAAGGTAAGGATGATGTATTTTCTTAGAACTAATATGTTACATTGGTTTTGTGTACAAGAAGGGTTTTCCCCTCCGATGGATGAGGAAGGAAAACCTATCAAGAAGAAGGAGTGGACGAAAGAGCAAATCCGACAATCCGAAATCAATGACGAGGTAACAAAAATTATTGAATTTGCTTTGCCTAATAATGTTTTGTGCAAGATAGATAGGTACAACAACGCCAAGGAATTGTGGAACAATTTGGCAAAATTCCATGAAAAGGAGCCTAGTGAGCCAAGTAGCTCACATCATGCAGGAAGCGAATTGGAAGTTGAGGGCTACTCAACATCCAAGGAAGAAGAGGAGGAGAGCTCTTGTTCAAGATCGGAGCAAGAAGAGGCATCTACCTCCGGAAGGGATGAAAAAGAAAGCTCATCTACATCCACAACCCTAGGTAACTCAAACACTGTGATTTCAAGCAAATTACACATAATGTGCTTTGAGTGTAGGGAATTTGGGCACTACAAGAGTAAGTGTCCAAAGAGGGTTAGGAAGACTCCACCGGCGCCAAAGGTCAAGAAAGCCGGAGTCCCGATACGCAAAGGCAAAGAGCACGTGGTGTGCTTTCAATGCAAGGGGACATTATCGGAGTCAATGTCCGAGGGGGAGGCAATCTCACAAGGACAAGAGACCGAGCACTTTGATAGGGGGAGCTAAGGCAAACCCTAAGGTAACATTTAAGGCTCATTCGTGCAATTCTAGTAGGATACATGCTAGTAATTTTATTACATTAGTCAATAATGATAAGCATGCTAACACTAGAAATCAATACATATGCTTAGGTGCTAAACATGTCAACCTAGATAGGGATACTACTAGGAATGCTAACCCTATGATTAACACTTCTAAGGTTAAGGAAAACCTAGGTAGAAACCCTAAATCAACTAAACACATGCCTAGGAACACCTCAAGAAAGAATGACAAATCAAAACTTGAGATAATAGAAAAGGAGAATCAAGTCTTGAGGTCAAGGCTTGATACCCTAGAAAAGGCCCTTAAAAATTTAGAGAAGTCAACTCTAGGGCCTAAGGGTCAAAAGTCCCAGGACAAGAAAGGTTTGGGTCACAAATCTAAGTCCCAAGTGGTCAAGCCCACTTACCACAATGTTCCATTCGATTATGGAACAAAACCTAGGGCTAGGAAGACCATTACCAAGGTTACAAGAGGAGTCACCCCTATAGTTGACCTTGATGAGACCCAAATGACCAAGGCTTCAAAGCCTAAGAGGGTCATTAGGAGGGTTGCTAGGGAAGTCATCCCTAGTGAATATTTAGTGAACCCAATGAGCTCAAATAGGTATTGGGTTCCTAGGAGCATCTTCTCTATCCCATAGATGGGTTAGAGAGTGTCAACTCCAATTAGAAGGGTAGTTAACCCAACTTTGAGGAAATTGACACTCAAGAAGCATTTTCAAGGTTTTGATAACCTTTGAAAATGAAAAAGAATTATTATTTACTCCTTGAAGAGTAAATTGTGCCATATTTGAAAAATATCGATTTTAATCTTATTTGGCACAATTTAAGAAAACCTAGAGAAATACCATAATTGGGATTTTGGTTTTCTCTTAGGGATATATGGGCAATCTAGGGTTAGATTTTAAGTTAGCTAAGGCTAAGGATACTTAGATAGGGAATTTAGGTATTTTATTTGTGCTAACTTGCCATGATTGGTTGTCATATGCCATGCCATGACATCATATTTATTTTATTATCATTTGAAATGTCATGATAATGCTTAGGCTAGTTTATATGTCATGCTTTATTTAAGTTTTCAAACTTTATGCCATGACATCATGACATTGGCACATGTTTTTACTTATGATATCATTATATGCCATGTCATCATCTCTTGCATTATAATCAATGAAATTGATTTGAGGACAAACATATAATTTGATATTGAGATCAAATTGGTGTTTAAAAAATGCATGAGAACTTAGCCTAAGTTGACCTTAACCCATATCTCACATCAAATTGACTTGAATGTGGTTTGATACACCTTAGATGTGTGTGAGATATTAGGATCATGAATTAGGATCAAGGTGCATAGTTCTTGTACCTAGATGAGCCTAATTCAAGAAATGGAGGATCATAGGGAAAGCTTGTGTACAAGTCATGTACATTTAGCCCTAAGATTATGGTCCTAAATTAAAAGGTTTAAAATCATTTTGAAATTGATTTGAAAAACCTTGATGAAGCCATCCTAGTGATAGCATTCATCATTGAACATTGTGATACAAAGTTGAGTTAAACTTTGAACTATTTCAAAGTTTTTGAACTTTGTATCAAGATTGAAAAATGGAAACTATTTTCATAGAAAACTATTTTTCCTTGATAGAATATGGTATGAGGAATGTATCCTCAAAATTTCACAATTTTTAGAATTTTCTGGAATTTGTTGTGAGTTTCTGAATTTCGGGAGAGAAGAAATCAGAAACCGCCTGATCCAAGGCTGGATCGGTCACTGGACCGATCCAGGGAAGGCTGGATCGGTCTGGGGACCGATCCAGAGGGGTCCTGATCGGTCCGGTGACCGATCAGGTGTGCTGAACTTGCTGAATTTCGACTGTGGTTTGAAATTTCAGCTGTGGGAGTTGAGTTTCGGGTTTCTAAAGGTTTGAAACTCTCCAAGACATTGTTGGTGCAATGGTCAAGGGGGAGTTGATCTTTAGGGAGAGTTTTACCTATTAGTCAAAGGGGAGTTGACTTTTAGGGGGAGTTTTTACTCCTTAAGACTTTTGAGGTTTAGTGATATGGGATTATCACTAAGTTGATTGTTGAGTTTAGTATCAAGGGGGAAATTAAGAGTTTCAATGAAAGGTATGGGACTTTCATTAGGAAGAAACTCTTGACCTTGATACCCTCCTTTTTTCTTTTTGATGTGTGTCAAAAAGGGGGGAGTGTTCATTGGAGAATTATTGGAGAACCCAAGCTAGGTTATCGGGTTAACCTAAGCTAGGGGAAGAATGTCAAGGAATGTTCGAGAAAAGAACATTGGAATTCTTTTTGATGTGTGTCAAAAAGGGGGAGAATTATTGGAGAACCCAAGTTAGGTTATCGGGTAAACCTAAGGGGAGAATGTCCGGAGAATGTTCAAGGAAAGAACATTGGACATTGAAAGATGGTTGGAAAACCTAAGTTAGGTTATCGGGTTAACCTAAGGGGAGAATGTCCGGAGAATGTTCAAGGAAAGAACATTGGACATTGGAAGATGGTTGGAAAACCTAAGTTAGGTTATCGGGTTAACCTAACTTGATTATGGGTTTTTGTCAAACATCAAAAAGGGGGAGATTGTTGGTGCAACCTTAGGTCAAGGTTGACCTGGTTGACTCGACTCGAGGTGACTTGACTCGAGTTATATTTTGATGTTTGACTTGGAAAGATTGTTGGTGCAACCTTAAGTCAAGGTTGACCTAGTTGAGTTGTATTTTGATGTTTGACACTCGTGGAAGAGTTGTATTCTTGATATGGGACAAGAATAGATGTTTGGGAGATTATTGGTGCAACCGTAGGTCAAGGTTGACCTGGTTGACCTGAAAAGTCCAAGTATGGAGACTTGGCACGCGAAAAGTCCAAGTATGGAGACTTGGCACTGGAGAACTCCAAGCAAGGAGCTTGGCACGGGGAAAGTCCTGGTGAGTGAAGCCAGGCAGTGAGAAAGTCCTAACTGGGATGTTAGGCAGGTGGAAAGTCCTGGTGAGTGAAGCCAGGCAGTGAGAAAGTCCTAACTGGGATGTTAGGCGTGGAAAGTCCTAAGTGAAGTCCTAGTGAGTGAAGCTAGGCAGTTGGGAAATCCTGGTGAGTGAAGCCAGGTGAAAACATGGTGAGTGAAGCGGTGAAAGTCCGGGTGAGTGAAGCCAGGCAAGGGAAAATCCAGATGGATCAGGGATGATCGGACATCTGGTGTGGAAAAGTCTAAGTGGGTCAAAGGGATTGACCGGACACTTAGCAGGGAGTGCTAGCAGGTCAAGGGAGTGACCGGATGCTAGTCATAATGTACCAACAGGTCAAGGTTGACCGGATGTTGGTTTAGGAGACTTGGGACTTGGTTTGGGCAAAAACCAAGCTCTGGATGATACGTTTGTATATCTGATCGGTCTGGTGACCGATCAGATAACAAACAGAAGGCAAAGCGCAGTTCTGTGAGCTTACTGATCGGTCTGGGGACCGATCAGCATGAAGCCTGATCGGTCTCCACGAACGATCAGAGACCGATCAGAGTGGGGCCTGATCGGTCTCTCGGACCGATCAGGATAGCTCCAGACCGATCAGGGCGATGCCTGATCGGTCTGGCCCTAGCCGTTGAGAGACAACGGCTAGGCTATTTTTGGCTCCTGTGTTTCTGGCTTTTTGGCTTGCAGGTTCGCAGGTTATATAAGGATTCGAGCGACTCTACAGAACTTCTTCTTCGAACCTTCTTCTTCTTCCTGCTGCTGAGCTCTGCTGAGTTCTTGAAATGTTGAAGCTTCGCGTGAGCTTCCCTTTGGCTGGGTCACCTGCTGTTGTAGGCGCTTGGAGCTGCTGCTTCTTCCAGTCGAAGAGAAGGCAAGCAAGAGCTTTCTTACTGTTGTATTTCTTGCTGTCTTTCCTTGTATTTCTGTACTCTCCTTACTTGCTGTTGCAAGAGTGTGTTGTGGCGAGGTTTCTCCACCCAGAAGGAGATTGTATTAGCCGGTTCTCCGGGGAATCATCCACCGACGGATTGACTGGACTCGTCCACCTTACGGACACGCCGAGGAGTAGGAGCCCTAATCTCCGAACCTCGTTACATCGCTGTGTTAAGGTTTGATATTCTTCCTTTCATTTCTAGTTTATTTTTCCGCTGCGCTAACACGTTTTGTAGAAAGAAACGACGATTTGGGGTCGGCTATTCACACCCCCCCTCTCTAGCCGTACGAAGGATCCTAACATTTCCCTCTTGTTAAGCATCAGGTCACCCTGAGTTACTTGGATTTGCTAGTCACTCGGTAGACTACTCACCACTTGCAGTCATTCGATAAACTACTCATCATTTGCAATCACTCAGTAGACTACTCTCCACTTGCTAGTCATCTGGTCAACCTTGACCTGACTAGACTCTTAATTGACTATGTCAACTTTGACCAATTTCTATTAAATATATTGTCAAACAAACATCAAAACTCTGGAGGTTAATTATAGTACCAACAGTTTACAATTTTTAACTTCGTCTAGAGTATTAGGAACTTTAAAAAGTCATGATATTTCTTATTGTAGTGGTTGTAAAATGACAAAAATTTCTATGTTACATTTCAATAAAAGTTTATCTTTTCCTTCTAATCCTTTTAATCTTTTTCATTCCAATGTGTGGGGGCCTTCTCTTGTTACTACAAAATGGAATCAAGATATTATGTTTATTTTATTAATGATTGCACTCATTATGCTTGGGTTTATCTTATGAAACGCATATGTGATTATCTTATCATCTTCAACGACTTTAAAGCTCTTGTCAAAATTCAACATTCAACTATTATCAAGTGTTTTCATTGTGATTTGGAAGGCAAGTATACTTCCAATATTTTTTCTCGTTTACTTGCATCAGAATGTACTATACATCAAACCTCGTGTCAAAAAATGCCTGAATAGAATGAGATTATGGAAAGAAAGTATAAACATCTTGTTGAGATAGCCGCTCATTCTTATTGTCTGCGGATGTTCCTAGTATTTTTTCGGGGGAAGCAATTCGAAGCAATTCTTACTGTTTCTTATGTAATTAATAGGATTCTGACTTTTTATAATTTAGGTTTGTCTCTTTTTTAAAACTATATGGTTGTGCTTCTGATTATTCCTCTTTACGTATTTTTGATTGTACCTATTTTGTTCTCCAACTACACGTCTAGTATGATAAGTTCTCTAGGTCTGTTTTGTGTGTTTTCCTTGGTTATGGTGTTTGTCAAAAGGAATATCATTATTTCGATTCAGTCAGTAAAAAATTATATGTCTCTCGTCATGTTGTATTTCTTGAGCATATTCTTTTCTTTTTTATACCTCTTCTACCACATGACATGACTCATGCAGATCTTATTCGCATTGATCCCTTCAGTAGTGATATCAACAAATCCTCCCTTATTGTTACTCTTCCTCATGACATCTCCCCCCCCCCCCCCCCCCCCCTCCTGTGACTATTCGATCACCTCATGAGATTGCAGACAATCGTACTCGTCGGTCTACACGTTCTCGTACATCTACTAGACCACCTGATTTTGCTTATTTTTGTTATTCTAGTTCCGTTGCTTCTTTTGTTACCTCTGTTCATTATATTTTTGAGACTTTGTCCTATAGAAAAGTTGTTGGTAACCCTCTTTGCCAGAATGCTATAGACGAGGAATTAACTACTCTGCATCATATTCATACTTAGGACTTGGTACCTCTATCACTAGGGAAACGCGTCATTGGTTCTCATTGAGTCTATAAGATCAAAATTAAATTTGATGATTCTATCGAATAGTACAAGCTCTTCTTATTGCTAAATGTTATTCTTAGGAATATGACATCGATTATGAGGAAATTTTTACCCCTATTGCTAAAATGATTATCGTTCATATGTTAATTGTTGTTGCCTCTGTTTATTGATGAAAAATATCTCAGATGGATGTCAAGAATACCTTCTTGAATGGTGATATTTAAGAAGTGTATATGGTGTTAGTGCAATCAACCTCTAGGGTTTCGATGTTTGACAATGTACTTAAAGTCTGGTCAATTTGACCAAGGGTTGATGCAAATATGATTTGATGTTTAGAAGAGAGAAGTCTAGTCAGGACTAGATGACTAACAAGGGTAAGTACTAACCAAAGGATAGGCAAATGAGAAGTCTACTGCGTGACTAGTCCTAACTGGAGATTAGGCAAAGAATGAAGTCATGGTGAGTGAAGTCATACCCTAATGAATGAAGCTAGGTAGTGGAAGTCCTGTGAGTGAAGTCAGGCCCTAGTGAGTGAAGTTAGGTAGTGGAAGTCCTAGTGAGTGAAGTCAGGTCCTAGTGAGTGAAGCTATGTAGTGGAAGTCTTAGTGAGTGAAGTCGGGTCGTAGTGAGTAAAGCTAGATGATGGAAGCCTGATTAGTGAAGCTAGACAATGGAAGTTTAGTGAGTGAAGTTGGGCAACCCTAGGTAATATGTGACCAACAGTCAACCGTACCAACGAATTATTAATAATGCTAACACTATTTTTTTAACATTTTTTATCCATTGTGCTAACTCAATGTTGCAAAAAAAGTCTTAGTAGATCAGCTTGGTCAGATACTAAGCAAGGCCAGAGAAAGTCCAAATAGGTCTGAAAGACCGGATATTTGGCATGTAAGTAGAGATAAGTCACTAGAGGAGAGTGACTAAGTGAGGACGCGTCCCGATTAAGGGGACAGTAGGCGTCAGTCCAATTTAGGTTCATTTCAAAAACTTAAATTAAGACTCTGACTAGATCTTGGTCTGGTAAATAGGATTTAATTAATACTATATTTATTGTGCTAACTCTATTGTGCAAGTTATTATTTGTTTTCAGCTAACATGGACTTGTCGGATCTAATGACACAAATTCATCTCTAATGAACAGTGGCAAGTTGGCTGGAGGCACCCTTGTGTATGGCCTGAAGGCGTCTTAGAGCTAAAGGAAGGTGCTCTCGCACCTGGGCTGAAGGCGCCTTGAAGTTGATGGTAGGTGCCTTAAACCAGATGAGAATGTTGCTTCATTGTGGATAAGAAGTCGCTTCTTTGGGGATAAGCCTTGGGGTGAAGGTGCCTCCATGGGCATTGGAGGCGGCTCCAACAGCCTACAAAAGACCAATTCGAGCAACAAGAAGAGGTGAACAAAAATTAGTGATCTTTCATCATTCCTGCTGCTCCTTATATGCTCTAATACTCTGCTACTCTGCTACTCTGCTGAGAAGCTACTTCACCCAACACCGAGCTTGATCCTAGAAATTACAAGTGTTGGGTAACTTTTATTTACAGTCATTTCCTTTGCTATTCTTTCAAAGGAAAGTGTAGAATTATTACACTTTTCTTGCATATGTTCTGTGTTTGATTCCCTCTTCCGACAGTTACGAAAGATGCTATTCGTGGATTACCCATTGATATGTCTGCGGGACCTGGGTCTTGGAGTAGAAGTCGTTGAATGCTCCGAACCAAGTAAAACTGAAATTTTCTTTTTTACTTGCTTTTTGTTTTTGTGTTTTTTCCGCTACGTATTCTTTGATTTCAAAATCAAAAAGAAAAAGGTTTTATAAACCAAATGATTCATCCCCCCTCTCACGTGTGTCTCGATCCAACAAGTACTATGAGAGCATGTTCTGTTCTGAATTGGTGCAACCACTAATCAAGCTGGGAAATTGTTTCTCTTTTCAGATTTTGGATTTTCATAATTTATTTGACTTGTTAAAATTTACTTCTCGTTCGGTTTTAACTTGACGTTGGTGCAACACCACTCGAGTCTTCGATATTTCTTTTTACCTCAAGCACTACTAATCCAAGACCTAGCCTTGGCAACTCTTCTCTTCTATCTTCTTGTGTGCAAGATCTTCTCACATAAATGGCTCAAGGCGAAGGACGAAGCATTCATGAACCTCCACCATATGAAATGAATTACTTCAGGATATGGAAGTAACAAATGGAGTGCTTTGTTATAATGGGTGACTTCGACTGCTAGATAGCATTGAAGAGATCTACCTAAAATTCAGAAGCAAACCAAAAGGTAATTAGTTTAATTTTTGAATTATTATCTAATAAAATTATATGCAGAATTGGAGAATTCAAATATGCCTACAACTTTTGTATATGGCTAAATGAACTTCATGAGAATCTGTCACAATTGGAAGATCAAGTCAAACTCGAGCTCAAATCTGAGTCTGAATCCCCAAAGTCACCCTTAGAATCAGACTAGATGAGTTTCATAGCATTAATAGTAAAGGAGGAGATAGAAGGATCTAAATCTAAGTTAGAACAAAAGTCAAAATCCGAATCTGAGACAATGATGGACAAGGAGGAGAATCCTAACAAGGATTCAAAAGGTAAATTATTAAATTTAACAGTTAAAGATCATATAACATGCTTTAAATGCAATGAAAAAGGGCACTACAAAAGTAAGTGCCCCACCTAAAAGACTCAAACGACACAACCAGAAGCAGAGGAGAAATCAATACCAAAAGTCCAGAAAGGGAAAGAGCACATTCAATGTTTTAAGTGCAGACAGATGAGACATTACAAACATCAATGCCCAGAAAAAAAAATCCAAGGATTTAAGAGGAGCAAAGTTTAGTAAGTTCAAAGTACATGAAAATCCTATTGTTTCTACACATGTTAATAACTTAGATAATCATTATTACTCTAGTTTAGATTTTCCTCAACAATTAGATATGCATGCTCAACCAAATAAATTAACTAATAAAAACTGAAAATAATAATAATAATTTTGAAAATAATTTTTTAATATTTAAAAATTCATATTCAAGGTTTAGGAAATTATAAAAGTAAAATAATTTTTTGAAAAATAAAATTTATAAACTAGAAAAGATAATTAATAATCTCACCAACTCATTAAATATAGACGATTATAAGTCTAAGCCAAATCTAAATAAAAAATTAAGATATAATCAAATATCTTTTAATTATAAAATTAATCAAGAAATATAATAACAAACTTAATCTAAATCAAAAACACAAATTCATAAAATCTAGATTTAACTCAATTAAAATACTTAAACCTAATAAAGTAAATCGACACAAACTTAAAACTTAAACCCAAGTTCAATAATTCAAGGGAAGACTCCAAATTAATTGACACTTCTAAAATAATAACTTACCCGGCTGGGTAATTATGACTAGTTTAATTAGGGACAAAAGTTTAACTTGACAAATAGTATTGGAGAAGTTTTGGATGATAGTAGGTTAGGAAAGCTCTGTCTATTCATGTCTAAGAAGATATGGCTTCGACTTGATGCATTTGGCTTAATGAAACTAACTAAAGCTACCCCTTATGAATTATAGCTGGTTAGATCAAAGTTTTGTACTAAGTTAAGTGAGCAAGACTATTTGAAAATTTTCGAAGGCGTGGTTACTCTAATGATGTCCAGATAACTCACCACAGCTTGGATGTTTATTCAAAGAATGTATGCTTGTTGAATCTAAACCTAAACTTGAATCTAACATAAGTTAAACCAAACCCTGAAATTTAACTTAACTCATTTCATAAAATTATAGGATTTCCTAATTGAAAATATAAATCGAGTGAGATGAATAACGATTAAATTAATTTAAAATAAAATTAATAATAAATGAAATTAAAATGGACTTAAAACTAAATTAAATTAAATTTAAAATAAATTTAATTAAACCTTAAACTTAAAATTACATTAAACGTAAAGTTAATTAACATATTATTAATTTAACAAACTTTTTTAAAAAAAGGATCCTTTACAAATTATTTTAAAAATTATGTTACAAATTATTTTCAAAATTATTAATTAATTTAAACTAAATCAAGGAAAATTTAATTAACTTAAACTTAAAACTGAATGAAATCATTAATAAGTTAACAATTAAATTAAATTAAAACTTAAAACTTAACTTAAATTCAAATTAATATTAAGGTTTAATACTTATTCATGTCATTAAAGTATTTCAAAATTTATTTAATAGATCGCAATTAACTTATCTGAATTAATTTAAGTAATAATCAATTAATTTAATTTTAATTAATAACTAATTAATTAATCTTAATTTAATAATTCATATAATAATATTAATTTAATTAGTCTGAACAATTAATCAGAACCATACTAGTGTAAATTAATCAAATCCATTCTGATTTAAGTTGACTAGTCATCCGAAAATAATTATAACTTATTTGTTAATTTAAAACTTATAATTGATTAAATTATATTAAATTAATCCTGAATTAATAAGTTAATTGGAAATTTAACTATCAACTCAATCTTAACCTAATACATTAATAACTAATCAATTCATTTACTCTAAAAATAATTTAACTAAATCATTTAATATGAAAACAATCATAAACTTAACTTAAATACAACTCGAGATTAATCTAAACTTTTATTTCAAAATTCAATAATCCATAATTAATTAATTATTCAAGAACTGTAATTAATCAAACTTAATTCATAATTAATCTTAGATTATTTAAGTTAGAAATTTTAATCTAAAATAAATTTAAAATCAAATTATATCTACCTTAGATTACCATGTTAAGAATCTCTCTAAACACATAAGATTACCATGTTTAAAAATTTAGAATGATTGAGATGCTAGGAAAAGAAAATTAAGTTATGCCTACAATTACTTATATAGGTTTCAAAAGTATATACTTTTTAAAATAATTATTGACTAACATTTAGTATCTTGATCCTTTAAGGTCAACTATAAACTGGTAGACTCCCAGACACATAGGTGGTTAATAAAGGTTTTCTAAGAAAGTGTTAAGTTAAGTTGGAGACTTATTTGAAAGATAAATTTAATCACATACTTTGAAAAATATTTTGATAATTTATCTTCAAATTTTTGTTAAAATAATTTCAACATATTTTAGAAATCATTATGAAAATTTCTTTTTGAAAATTACTTTGAAAATTCTTTAACAAAAATGTTTGAAAAATATTTTTCATAAAACATTTGAATTATTCTAAAATACCTTTTTGAAAATATTCTGAAGATAGCTTAAGTATTCTTTTGATTTGGGTCAACCTCCTAGACATATAGAAAGTTTAATTTTCCTTGTAGTTAATAGGGATTCCTAGGGGTGTGTCAAGTTGAGGGACTCAGGGGAGTCTCGATTGAAAGATTAAATAAAAGTTATAAAATTCTTTCAAAATTTAGTTTTACATATATATCTTTGAAACTCTGTTAAAATTTTTTTTAGAATATTACTTTGAAAACACCTTGGAAAATATTTTACAAAATTCTTATTAAATTTTATGTTTGAAAATTGTGTGCAACATGTCTTTAACAAACTATTAGAAAAAAAAATTTTGTAAAAATGTTTTGAAAACAAACTATCAAAAGTTGTTTAAAAAGTTGCCTTGAAAATCGACTTTAAAAATTAGTCTACAACTTTAACAATTGCTCTGAAAAATTACGTTTTAAAAATTATATTTTTAAACACTTAATTATGTCTTTCAAATATTATTATTGGTGCAAAACCTAATGGAGAGTAACCTTAAGTTTATGTCTTTTTGATGTGTATCAAAGGGGGAGAGTTATCTTAAGTTAGAAAAGTTAAAAATATTTCTAATCTCCCAAAACTTTTCGAATCTCTCAAACTTTGAGAATTAACCCTTAAAGACCCAAGCCTAACTTAAGAAAATTATCAAACATAAAAAAGAGAAAGATTGTTGGTGCAATCAACCTCTAGGATTTCGATATTTGATAATGTACCTAGGTCTGGTCAGTTTGACCAAGGGTTGATCCAAATAGGACTTAATGTTTGGAAGAGAGAAGTTTAATCAGGACTAGATGACTAGCAAGGGTATAACCAAAGGATAGACATGTGAGAATTCTACTGAGTGACTAGTCATAATTGGATATTAGGCTAGGAATGAAGTCCTAGAAAGTGAAGTCAAGCCTTAGTGAATGAAGCTAGGTAGTGGAAATCTTGGTGAGTGAAGTCGGATCCTAGTGAGTGAATCTAGGTAGTGGAAGTCCTTGTGAGTAAAGTCGGACCCTAGTGAGTGAATGTAGGTAGTGGAAGTCCTTGTGAGTGAAGTCGGACCCTAGTGAGTGAAGCTAGGTGGTGGAAGTCCTGGTGAGTGAAGCTAGACAATGAAAGTCCTAGTGAATGAAGTTGGACAACCCTAGGGGAGGTAACCCTAGGTAATATGTGACCGACGGTTGACCGGACCAATGAATTATTAATAATGCCAACACTATTTTTTAACCATTTTTTATTTATTGTGCTAACTTAGTGTTGTAGGAAAGTCTTAGTAGATCAACTTAGTCAGATACTAAGCAAGGCTAAAGAAAGTCCAAATAGATCTGAAGAACCAGATATTTGGTAGATAAGTGGAGATAAGTTATTGGAGGAGAGTGACTAAGTGAGAACACGTCTCAGTTAAGGGGACAGTAGGCGTCGATCTAATTTATGTTTATTTTAGAAACCTAAATTGAAACTCTGACTAGATCTTGGTCTGGAAAACAGGATCTAATTAATACTATATTTATTATGCTAACTCTGTTTTGTAAGTTACTATTTGTTTTAACCTAACATGGATTTGAGGGATCGAATGGCACAAATTCATCTTGGATGAACAGTGCTGAAAGTGCCTCTAAGCTGGCTGGAGGCACCCTCGCGCGTGGGCTGGAGGTGTCCTAGAGCTAAAGGAAGGTGCCCTCGCGCTTGGGTTGAAGACGCCAAAGGCGCCCTCGCGCTTAGGTTGAAGACACCTTAGAACGGATGGAAGGAGCCTTAAACCGGATGAGAATGTTGGTTCATTGTGGATAAGAAGCCGCTTCTTCAGGGATAAGCCTTGGGGTGAAGGCACCTCCATGGGTATTAGAGGCGCCTCCAATAGCCTACAAAAGGCTGGTTCGAGCAACAAGAAGAGGAGAACAAAAATTAGCAATCTTTCATCATTCCTGTTGCTTAGTGTACGCTCCAACACTCTGCTACTCTGCTGAGAAGTTGCTTCACCCAACACTGACTTCGATCCTAGAAATTGCAAGTGTGGGGTAACCTTTATTTACAGTCATTTCCTTTGCTATTATTTCTAAGGAAAGTGTAGGATTGTTATACTTTCCTTTCATACATTCTGTATTCGATTCCCTCTTTCGGTAGCTACTGATGAGGCTATTAGTGGAAGGTCCAAGGGACCTAGATTTTGGAGTAGGAGTCACCGAAGGCTCCGAACCAAGTAAAATCGAATCTGTCTTCTTACTTACTTTTTATTTTTTTATTTTTTCCGCTGTGTATTCTTTGATTTCAAAACCGAAAATAAAAAAGTTTTGAAAACCACGTGATTCACCCCCCCCCCTCTCACGTGCATCTCGATCCAACATATAGTGCCTCTTCTTGAAGTTGCTCACCAATCTGGTGAAGTTTGCAAGCTTTTCAAAGCTCTTTATCGACTCAAACAAGCACCACATTCTTGATTTGCGAAGTTCTCTATAGTGATTACCTCGTTTGATTTTCATCCTAGTAATCATGATTCGTCTTTATTTGTCAAGTGTACGTATGCAGGTCGTATATACTTTTGTCTTTATATGTAGATGACATGATAATTACTAGTAATGATTTTGATAGAATTGAGTCTTTGAAGTTTGAATTAGCTCATTATTTTGCTACGAAAGACCTGGGTTCACTACACTATTTTTTAGGGATTAAGATTATCTCTTCGCCAAAAGGTTATCTCTTATCTTAGTCAAAGTACATAGCTAATCTATTTGAGCGTGCACATCTCACTGACAACAAGGTAGTTGATACTCCTCTTGAGACAAATGTTCAGTACTCTCCATCATATGGTTATCCTTTGTCAAATACTAACCTATAACATACAGTTGTGGAAAGCTTGGTTTATCTTACTGTGACTTGTCCTGATATTGCGCATATTGTATATATGGCTAGTTAGTTTATCACTGTACCGATCATACTTCATTAGGCTATTATTCTTCGCATTCTCTGGTATCTTTGGGGAACTCAGTTTCAGAGTCTCTTATTTCCTTCTACTTCCTTATTAGAGTTGTGTGCATACTCTGATGTTGATTGGGCAGGCGACCCTACGGATCATAAGTCGACCACCGGCTTCAGCATTTTTTTTTGGAGATTCTCTTATCTCTCGGAAGAGTAAGAAGTAAAAAGTTATTTCCAAATCTTCCATAGAAGCTGAGTATCGTGTCATAACTACCACCACTTGTAAGATTGTTTGGCTACATTGATTGCTTGCAGATATGTGAATTTTTCTTCAACAACCTATTGCTCTACATTGTGATAATCAGAGTGTCATTCAGATTACGCACAATATAGTTTTTTTTATCAAAAAACAAAGCATATTGAGATTGATTATCATCTCACTCATCATCATCAACAGTTTGACACTATCACACTGTCTTTTGTTCATTTCTCGTTGTAGATAGTTGATATGTTTACCAAGGCTCATTCTGCTTAGCGTTTTCATTTTTTGTCTGACAAACTCTCAATGCTTCTAGTTGTAGAATCATGAGTTTAAGGGGATGTTAGATTGTATATATTTATTAAAATTATTTGTTATAGCCTTTATGACAATTTAATCTTTTACCTTTACAGTCTAGGATTTAGGATTTCTTAATCTGCCTATATAAGACTTTGTACTCTTTATTTCTCATCAATTTTTTTGGATTTATCAAGACAACAACCTTTTCCTCTTCTCAATTTCTACATTACCTACATGTATCTTGTCGTGGGGTCAATATTGGGCCACTTGAGGTGATCAATAACAACTTTTGCTCCATCGAAAAAATCAGTCATTATTGGAGTCCTTCATCCTTATAAAAGGAAGTAATATCTTTTCATCTCTTAGAAAAAATCTTTCAATATTAGGAGTAATCCTTTAAGCTAACTTCTCCTCAACTCACTCAACTTAATTCAACTAAATCTTCTTTTGAGCGATTCTTTCTCCTCTATTAAAAGTTCCAAGATTTTGAAAGTTCACTAGGACTCAAAATTTAGAGTGCTCCTATTTCGAGAAGTACATTATTATATTTAAAGAGGTGATTACTGATAAACTATAAACACTTAGCCAAGTAATATCATCTTAATGAAGAGAGAAAACGTTTTGCTTTCACATCGACATATATATTCTTATTTGTAAAGATAAGCTTATTCAAAAGGGTGTCAATATCTGAAAGGTTACCGACGAGATTAAATTGATAATGATAATACTAAAAAGGATATAACTATTATCCGAAAGAGTTCCTTGATAATCGAAAAGGCCTGTCAAAGTATAAATGAAGCAAAGTCCACATTGTCATATCGAATTCTACTAATTTGAGTTGTGGACTCATCATTGAACTGACTTTGTTAGATTAAGACCACCAATCCATCGGACATGAATACATAACTTTGAAGTTATAGCCAACAAGCTTTTTCCAGAACAGAGCAAATGTCTCCTTAAAGAACTATTGAGATAAGGGTCAAACGTATAGGATTCTACTTGAAATTAAAGATTTAACAGCTATTTGCCTAAGATGCAAAGTGCATTTGGATATCTATAAATTTAAAGTATATTCTACTTTAAAATTTATCATACTTATTTTTTTAATGTATTTTTTTTATCTAATCCATTTTTGTTTAACTTGTTACTACACAACTAACAATTCACTAGATTCAATTCAGTCGATTATTAGCCATCAAATACATGTGCAAAAAGTAGTATTCAAATCGATGAATAACCGTCAAGCATTATGATTGCATAAAGTTCAAAATTAAATTAAAAAAATAGATTAACTTAGAAAAAATATTACAAGGATAATAATGCTGATTTAACATGAATTAAAACCTCTAGAATCAGTATTGTTTTAAAATGTTTAATGATTTTAAATTAATTAGTAATTAAACAAAATTTTAAATTAATAGTTAAATGAGATAATATACAATTAACTAAAGTAATATAGTCAAATTTAAGTTAAAAGTATCTGATGTTAGTAAAGGCTTTAAAAGTACTTGAAAGTATTCATCAACTATTAATTGACTGAAAATGGATAAGGTGAAGTTGATAAAGACATTTTAGAAAATATGTGACAAGTTGATAGGACATTTAGTAAAGTTAAGCACGAATTGCCGAAGTTCAATGTTTGTTTCCGAAGGATAATCAACGCCTCTAGAGAAAAGAGATCGATCAGGTAACACACAAAAAAATAATAATAAAATAAAAAGAAAGAAATTAAGAACGAACAGAACAAATCAAGCATTCATTCATTCATCTCTGTTTTTTAATAAAAAACCTAAACATATATATATATTCACAACACATGACGTCATGATACATGGCATGGCTACTCCGGTATGGTCTGTAGCTTCGGCCTCCAATGACTCTCGGGCTCGACGAAGGCAGAGAGAACTTGCAGCAGCGGCAAGCCCTCGGCGTCGGCCTGCCGCAGCAACTCTTCCAGTTGCTTCTTGCTGATCTTGATCTTGATCTCCGTCGACTTCACGGCGGCCTTCGTCTTCTCCTCCGTATCGGTTGTTGGCGCCTGCTCTTGGTGCTTTCTTGAGAGCTTGAGCTCCTCCAATCCCCAGTCGTCGTCATCTTCGTCGACCCATGTCAGCGGCTTCTGCAAACGGATGCAATTGCCCATCTCCCTTCGCTTTCTTTTCGTTGTCTTATCGGATTGAATTGAAGAAGTAGTAATTGAAGGGATAAGAACGATGGGAAAAAACAAGAGAGGTGAATTTATAGGCGAAGAAATGGCAGGGGGAGGAGAAGATAAGAGAGGGCGGGCGGCGGCGCCATTGGAACAGACCCAAAACTGCTCCAGAAAGGGAAGGATCAGACCGACGACCTGGTCGTCGGAGTCACGCGTGTCGGCATTACGTGCGCCAGGTCAGGATAGGAGCGTGATTTGGCTGGGGGAGAGACCGTCACGGTGTGAATTCGGTCGCGGGAAGGAATCTGGTAGCTTGTTTTGCGAAACGGCTCGAGGGATCGTAGATTCTGGAGTATCTGAGTGTTATTGGTAGGTGAAATCGTCGCTTCGTCTGGCAAAAAAAAAAAAAAAATTCATTCATCTCTTCTCAATAAGAATAAGAAAGAAAGAAATTATAAATGACTATTAATTATGAGTACAAATAATTAAGACATAAAAGAAGCATGCTAAGATATACATTTCGACCTCAATCCTCATGACATGACAGTATCCTGTATTTTAACCGTCACACTCTGAAAGGACTGAAATCGACACTTCAGCCAATTACTGCACGGGTTTAATATTTATCATCTTAAAATAATGAAGATAATGCCAAACCAATCCCATAGAATAATTGTCATCTCGATTAAGATCGAGTGATGCTGAGTAGGACCAGATATTCGATTTTAAATATCTTTATCCTAATTAGAATTAAAACCCTAAATTATAATTAATAGTGCCAGCAACGCTCCGTATTTTATCTTTTTTATTTTTTAAAAAAATTGGCAAACAACAGCTTAAAATTAAACAGACTCGATTTTTATTTGATCACATAATATTTTGTAAAATTTATCCCAAAAGTGCAATTTCTTAATCGCAGTAAAGCGTTGCACTGATCTGTAGCATAGATATACACAGTTGTTGCTGCAGCTGATAAACCAAGGAAATCAGACATCGTATGGACTATGCGTGTTGCATTACTCAATCAAAAAGAACGCATACTAGCATAGGTGCTTACCTTTGCCGTCCATACCTGAATTAACTCGATCAAAAAGTATAAAAATGCAATCACAGATTTTCCAAATGCCACAAGTGAGCCTACAGAAGTAGAACTAGTCGACGGGAATAAGCTTAAAACATCTATGAGCCTCAGACAAATCCATGAAATTAATTTATTCAGTTGATCCAACATATCACGTCAAGCATGACGTACATCTAAATTAAGCGCAGCGGCATCCATCAATAAAAGGACCACAGCTTTAACTTCAGCTGTAGACGCTTAAAAAATCATAATCATAGAAAGATTATAATCCACTTCTAAGGGGCTAAGGAAATTCTTTCAAGGTATCAATTGTAAGGTAATTTCTACAAAAGAACGTACCAGTACCCTTGTCAAAACTTAAAAACCACAACATATAAAATATTGCTTGTTACGAGTCTTAACAGGGGAAGATGCACTCGGCTATAGCTGCTAGAATGCACGAAATTGAAACCATTTCTCAGCAAATGTTCCTGAGGATACTTCTAACAAACACTAAATCAAATAATATGTGATATTTTTAACAGCATTTGAAATTAACTGCTCCGTTGGGACAACTACCTAAACACCAGTTGTATGAAACACTTTCGGTGACATCATTCCTAAACACACAAGTAGGTTCTTATAATGTTAATCAGATCAAAGAAATTAGGACAATGAAACAAAAACTTAGTTTGATGATCTTAAGTGTGCGCTTAAATTACAACAAGAAATTAGCATTGATTGACAAAGAACAATATTAAACACAACAAGCCAGTTGCTAATCTGATAGATAATTCTGTTCTGTTTAAGCTAATCATGATCTTGCCTCAAGGCTTAAAGAAAACTCCAGACAATCTATGAAAGGGCAATGAAACAACTATGACTCAATATGCCAATAAACAATTGCAAACCAAATTAAAGCCTCCAGACTAGAATCATCTTAAAAGAAGCAGCGGTAATTAGAAATGTAACAGACACGTTTTGAAAATTCCCTTGGGTACCCTGACATGTCAATAGTTCAGTACATTAAATGCCTAGTGATGCCTCTTAAACTAAATACACGGAATGAAAAAAACTTCAGAAATCATATGTTGATCATGTACTAGTTTCCAGATTACTAAGACCTGCACTTGTGCAAGATAGCTGTGTCCCCACGAATCAATTGAGAACTATGGACGACAAACTAATCAAATGCTTATGGGGCAGTCAGTACTCCCAAAAGCATTCATCATGCTCATTCATTTCTCCAACTAGATCCACATTCTCATTCTGATATCAGGACAAGCCATCAAATTCGATTGGTATAGCAACTCGAAGGTGTAGTTGGTACTTTGTATATGACTAATACATATGTATTCAGGCAGTAAAGGCACTTGACTAAGATATGGTTCAATTCATAGCCAAATAAAATGAGCAAAAGAATGGATATGTCAGAAATTCTCCACTGTTACAAACTTAAGATAAAATTGCACTGTATGATTTCAATATCAAGATATAAAACCAAAAGGTTATAAACAAGATTTTCATGTGGATAACGTTATGGAATAAATTGACTAAATGTGTAAACCAGAACACAATATTCATTAAGCACAAACAATGCTTCATATTATTTTAAACATATTCAGCAAAAGAAACTACATGTATGTAGTTCTAAAATGACTTAATAAATCATGTGATAACAAAAGTGTTACTGCATTAAAAGGCTACCCGTGTCAGAAAATAGCAAAAGACGAGAGAAATAATCTTCGAAATAGTAGGTTCAGGCCTCAGACGTTTGCAATAGGTGGTACTTTGAAAGTTGAACTTTTTTCCAGAAAGTGAAGGCACACCTATGGTTTCTATCCGATGAATGATCATTAAACCCTGAAAGAATATTCCATGTGCAGCAATTATTTAATTGAAAATTCAAATTACATATAGTTGAAGTTGTATACACCCTAAATGTTTGTTCACAACAATTCCATGAAGAAAATAAACATTCTATGCCAAGTTGAAAACATAGACATACTACATGATCAAAGAGTTTGTTACAAAGTAATACTTGCCGCGTAGCATGATCAGTGCCATTATGGTTGGAACCAATACTGGTCCAAAATAAGCTGGCAAAACTGAAGGCTCTTCTATCATTCTTGACTATGGTAGTAATGCAAAGAAATCATTCAGCGAGCCCCAGTTTTAGACTTCTCCACCAGGACAATCCTCCCATTCCACTCAGATTGATCAAGAGCACGTATCGCAGCATCAGCATCTTCATCCCTTTCTAAGGATAAAAACCCAAAGCCACGAGAATCCCCTGATCTATACATTTAGATATAAACTTTAAAGCAGAAATGTGGAGTAAAAAAGCAGGAAAAGAGATCAAGTGCAAAAGGTAGTAATGTGATAATGAAAACAAAATTGGAATTTAAATTTAGTAGTGAAAAAAGAATTGAAGAAAAATTCTGGTAAAAGTACAACCTAAGGTAAAAATTTATAAACAGAAATCGAATCAAAACAAATAACCTAATTTCATTTAGAATATAAGAATTGATACGATTTAGTAGATAAACAGTCCATTGAATAAAAGAAAAAAGGGACAATGAGAATTTAATTAATATGGTCATTGGGACTAAGCAATTTATCAACTAGTTGCATGTAGGTTCTTCTGGCAATGTACTAAACCAGAATTGTATCTAGTTGGAGGAGAGAAGTAGGAGAGCAAGGAAGTGATGTAAATGAGAAACAGAATTATATTACCTTTCTTCCAACCACTTCAACCATTCTTATTTACTTGGATAAACCAAAAGGAAATTATGCCACTTAATTTGGTGTATTTATCAGAGGCAAGCTGCCTTCATCTAGTTCTGTTGTTTTGGGGCAACATAAAATGGAGAATTTGAAGGAATAAGGTTCCTCTTATCCTCGTCCTTCCAAGTAACAATGGATCTTTATTCTATTTCTATCCTATTCATTTCCTTCCAACATAAAAAAGGATTCAAGTGACTGATAGAATTTGAGTTTATAAACCATTAAAAGTGAAACATGTAGTCTGGGTTCCTAATCATCTGGCAGCAATACATTGATTTGTTTACACAGTATGATTCTCCAAGTCTGAAATGAAACTTTGAAACCCCTTCACCTCTAGCAACATTGATGATCAATAAATTAACTGAATCTTTAGGTGAAAGTTCAGCCATTAAAAGTTGTCTGAACAAAAAAGATGATAGTATTCAGAAGAGAATGTTTGCAATCACAAGTGTATGACAACTAAAAAGTTTGAGAAGCAAGCAATTAGGAAAGGAAGCTATTCCAAGCAATGGAGGAGAACAACACAATGGGGATCACAAAACAAAATAATACCTGGCATCCACATCAAAAAGAAGATTAACTTTTGGACATTTGATGACAAATGCTAGATCTGCTATTATTCTGTAATTAATTGTAGATATAGAATTCCTGGCAGACAGTTTAATGTGGGTATAAAGAAGGAATTCAGTAGTTATTGACAGTCAAGTAAATAACTAGATCAGGGTAGCATTGGAATCTCATTGGATAGAATTTTTTTTTTAGTTGGCATCAAGTATCCAACTTTCGAACCGACAAATCATTAGATATAATTATTCTTGATAGGGAAAGGGGTCAAGTCAATATTTATAAGCCAATAATGTAAGTTGTATCATTCTTTTCGAGAGAAACTGAAGCAGTAGCCATATAAGTAGGTCATCTCAAAATAGAAAATATCAAGGTAATGGCATTAAATTCAATCATAAATTCTACAATAGAGAAACAGTAAATTAACTATATGGAAAACAACAGTAGCTGACTTGCATGTTTCATTATCACCAGAAAAAAAGTGAACTTCCTAGTACGAAATTGGAAACATCGTGACATCAAACATTCTCTAGTAATGAACTACATAACATTAATTTGATAAGGCAGCCCATATTACTCATCCTCCAAATAGAATGTAATCTTTCTTGATTACAACATAAAGATAAATTGTGATGCTAAACATGATCAGATATTAAAATCATGATGCTATACATGATCAGATATTAAAATCACGATGCTTTACATGATCAAATATTAAATATTTGAGATTTAGATAAAATTCACTGATAAAGTTGAAAATATGGATATATAATAAGTGGGCCAAATTGAGCCAGTTCATGCGATCCATTAGCACAATAGAATAACTGCACAACCAATACTATGATGGTGAGCAATTATAGATAAAGAGGTGATTGAATAATAAAATTTACCTGTTATCACGAACAATGCGAACATCTGTTACACGTCCAAACCTAGAAAATTTCTTCTCCAAATCTCTTTCAGTGGTAACATAGCTAAAACCAGCAACAAACAAATTCCGCCCAGGCTTACCCACTCCAGTGTTGCGGTTAGTTGGTGGTGACCATGGCCTTCTAGATGACCGATGACGAGAATGATAACTTGGTGGAGATCTGTACCTTGGAGAATGCCTTCTCCTACTTAATAAGGACTAAACTAATTAGTAAGAAACAAACCTATAACAACAATTCAACACTACAAGGGCATTTATGAAAATGTAATATGAATAATAATGAATTCTCAAAATGTTGAGAAGCTTCTAAATTTCTTGTGTCAGCATCATGCCCCCTTTAAACTAAAAGGACATTTTAAATAACTATGGTATAACCTGCCATACTTTATAGGTCGAAGTGTTATGGTGCTAAGAAATAACAAATAAAAAAAATTAACACAATAAAGATGAGAATGCTGAAATGGACATTTGGAATTACTATAAAGGATAAAGTAAAAATAATAATAATAATAATAATATTTTTGGAGAGCAAATAGGTATAGCTCTAATAGAGGATAAAATTGTTATAGTTTGAGATGGCAATTACACGTTCAAAGATATCCAATAGATTCTATATTTCGAAGAATTGAATTTACTATTAGAGTGAAGGAGGGTAAAGACCAATCAAATGCAACATTAGTGAATGCAAAACAAAATTAATTACTTAATACAAATATTACTAGTGATATTGCTTGCATATAGCTCAATAGAAGTATAGGAGTTGTGTAACCAACCCTAAATGGATGATACAAATACGGCAAGATAATGATGATGAATAAGCCTTTTACTATGATGCATCAAGTCCAATGATGACCTAGCACAAAATAAAGTTCAAAAAGATTATGGGGAAAAAACAACCATCAAAGATGGATGAAGAACAACGATTTTAAATGCCAGTTTGTCCAGTTTGACCAGTATAAGTTGGGGTATGTCAATTGTACCACATTTAAATGATGATAAAAATTGTTTCCTCATAGTTTTGCCACTCCATAATTTACTGCTCTAGTACGGTACTTCTACAAGGAATAGGCATTTATACAAACGCTTCAACTAAAATTTAAAACCAAGTTCACCTTGGAGACCTTCTATGCTGATCCCTTGCATAGGGAGATCTGGACCGAGATCTACCACGGCGATCTCTTTTATGTCCAGATCCAGAAGTATCTTTCCGCCTTACAGGTGATCGAGATGTTGATCTCTCTTTCCTCCGTGGAGATTCCCGGCTTCGAGGTGAAGCTGATGCCTTTTTTCTCAGAGAAGAATCTCTGTGATGAGTTTCTTTATGTGTTGCCCTGCCTCGAGGAGATTTAATACTTGGAGGAGACAAACTCTCTTGAGAATCTCTCTTTCGTTTCACAGAATGCTTTTCAAGAGGTGTATGTTTGGGCGAACGGGCTAATTTTTCCTCACTGATCCCATTCAGTAGCTGCTCTCCTGCTGCTGAATGGTTGGGGTCAGGAGATTTTTCTGTATGAACAGATAATTCTCTCTCCAATGTAGGTGGTTTTGGACTTCTATCAGTTGGCAAAGATTGCTCCACAAAACTATCTTTAAGAGGTTCTCTGTCATCCAAATTTGCAACACCAACTATATGATCATCTTCCCTCTCTTCCATATTGTGACTAACATTTCCACCTTTGTTTACATCATTATCAAACTCAGACTTTTCAGATTGAGAGTTGAAATCATTCTCAATAGACAAAAGAGATGAGTCTACTAATGGCCTTTCATTTTTCACTATTTGATCAGCACTAACACCGTGAAGATCACCAGAAAGATTGTTACCACTAGTTCCTTGTTCCTCATCATGGCATTCCTGATGCCCAACATTTGAGGCTGGTTCCTCAAAGCTATGACTACTCTTTTCAACATTATCATTAGAATCGGACTTAACCTGTGAATGGTTATCAGACTCAAATGGCAAATGCTGACCTGTCTCTTCATTTTTGTCTATGAGCGACAATGAAATTCCAGAGCTTGGTATGGTGGTTGGTGATTGCAATCCTTCACTAACAACAGCAACAGGAAGTGCAGCTGATCTAAGCTTCTCCTGATCTGCAAAATCTTGCATCTCTTCTTCCTCCTTGGCTTCTTTTAAACTTTTTTCCTTCTGTTCATCCTTATTTCCATATGAGTTATCATCCAACTCTGACTTGAATGAGGTCCCATTCTCAACATCAAGAGAATCCACATCCATCCTTCCTGTTAAGTGTACTGAGAAGATGAATGAGTTACACAATTATTTAACTAACATAAAAATTTTAAAAAAGATTATACGATTGCCTTTAGGTTTCAGTATACACTTGAACATAATGCTTCCAATTAAGATATACTGCATGAATGTGAACACCAGTCATCCTTAATAATTTTGAATAACCATCATAAGAAAGCAACAAGATATAGAAGTTAAGAAAGAGAGCAGTTGGGGTTCAAAAGAATAAATACTGTAGAGAATCTTGAATACCAAAGAAGACAAAAACTACAAAAATATAGACAAAATAAAGCATGTGTTTAAGAAGTATGGATGTGTTTCATATGACAAACCAATGTCCACAAGCAAACAAGTAGGATTCCACATTTATTAGACTGGACTACAAACTCATGAAACCAGACCTTACCATCTTTCTAATATATGAATGGAAAGCCCCACTAATTAGAGAGTCTAGCTTTCCAAAGCAAGAAAGAGAATTTAAACCCAAAACGAAACATACAAATGTCTAAAGCTCTTATAAAACCATGGCTCTTAGTTTGGCTCACTGCAATAAATTGAGTCAAACTTCAGAAACATACTTTCAACATAAGATTAATACAAAGGTTAGCATTCATCAACATCTGGCCATTCAAATAGTAAGAACATCAACCATAACAAAATGAAGCAGTTCAACCATAACGAGCATCAACACGCCATACATTACAGATATATAACAAAATTTTCCCACTTTTCTGAAAAAAACTAGGGAAATGCTCTCCTCGGCCGTCGCACTAAAATTGAATCGAATCGTAGATCGGATGGAACTATTGAGCAAAAGATGCACTCCAATGACGTACCTGAAGCCGATATTAAACTGGCCATCCAAAATAACAAGTAAAACCAACCACTACACGATAAGACGAGCTAAGCCATTTGCCGAAAACGCAATAGAATGTACCTCGCCCTAATCAGCAGGGAATCAAAGCTACTGATGAAACAAATAAACCGACTCAAGGAAATCGCACAATCAGAAAACCAAAATTACAAATAATAAAAGGATCAAAGGGACACCTCTGATGCCTATAATGGTGAAACCAAATCACAAGCTCCTGGAAAGGTTCAAAAATGGGGGAAAATGCCATGAAAGTTCCCTACGAAACACAGAGAAATGGTACCCTTGATCGATCGTCCGAGGGTGGTTGAGATTGCTTTGAGGATTTTTCCAAATACCTCGACTCCGAATGCCAAAAGCCGCTGCTTCACAAGAGGGAGAGCGGAACGGTGTAAAATTAACATCATTGGCGATCCAGTCACCACCATCGCCTATAGAACTTTAGGTCACCTAACATCTAACGGCCACCACTATTCCATCTAGGAGATCGCTGGTCGGAATCGTATGGATTACCGAACACGGAGAGTGACAGGATCTTTTAAGTGTGCCATTAATTTGGGCGTTCGCTAGCTCATGCGCGATGCGTTAAAGGGCCGCAAACTCAATGTATACGGATCAGGTTGGGTTGGGTCGGATTGGATATGTGATTTGGGTTGGGTCGAGTTTATGACAGCCGAATTTCAATGGTCATTCTTTTAATTCCTGTCAATACTCCAATAATCATCAAGCCTATTTATCTCGACTATTTGGGGTTGGTTAATTCCTGCAATCCTCTATTAGGAAATCCGGTCAAAACATTTCCATTATTATATGTCTCCATGTGCTGCTAGTTTCGGGTCCTCAATTAGTGATGGAGAGAACTGTGGTGTTTGACTCCTCCCTCTTTTAGAGGCATTTTTTGAAGATTGCAATTTCAACCTTAGTTTTGAACCTGATTCAAGCCACATTTGTTTTGGTCCCACTCCCAGTAGAATCTGAATTGAATTAAAGGGAAATCTGACTGTTATGATCCAAGTTTGGGTTATTTTTTTCCCCCATTCATTTGGTGCTATACAGTTCGTCAAACTCCCCACTGTTGTTTGGTTGTCTACTGAGGCTGAATATTGTGGCATTATCTCTACTGCTGTAAAATTATAATGGGTTTGATCTCTTCTTAATGAATTGGGCCTCTACAGCCTCTATCTATTGCAATAACATTGGAGCTACGTATCTCTGTGTAAATCCAGTGTTTCACTCACGCATGAAACACATTGCTTTGGATTATCATTTTGTTCATGAACTGGTCCATAGTGGTAAAGTTTGTGTCTCTCATGTCACGTCGTTTGATCAGTTAGCTGATGCGTTGACGAATCCACTTCCTAGTGCTCGACTTCATCTTCTTTGTTCTAAAATTGGTGTCGCTACGAGCCCACCATCTTGAGAGGATCTATTATGGATATCTTAGAATATATGAATATCTTGTAATTATTAGGATATCTTGAAATATATGGATATCTTGAAATATATGGTGCATAAATATTAGGATATCTTTGTATATGTTTCCTTATTTTGTATATGTTTCCTTATCGTTAACTCTTTATGATGTATATAAATACATCTTGTATCACTATTCTTAATTAGTGAAAACATATTTTTTTCAATACCTCTCTTCAACATGGAGTGGAGACGACAAAGAGTAGTATTGTAGAGTCGGAGAGCAGCTTTCTGTTGACTTTGACCATCACCCCTCAACATGACTATTAACCTTTTTAACCATGTGACACCTTCTAATCATCTTACGTATGAATGTAATATATTATTTCTGATTTATTTATGTATTTAATGTATTCGTTATTTGTAAATTGAACTTCATAGTTATTAAATGTAATAAAAGGGTTTATTATTTATTATTTATTTTAGATCCCATCGAACACTAGCCATGATCCTCTGGTTCACTTTTTGTGGATCAAGGGATGGTCGACAATGTAATTGCGATCGGATCCATGATCCGACCGTAATCGATTGTGATCTCTCCTTAGGTTCATCTTCCTACCCAGATTATAATTTGGGTAGGGATGGGCGATCGGAGGCAGCCTGGAGGTCGCCCTCCGATAGGCGCTCGGTAGCCCAGCCACCTATTGCCGACGGCACCCTCCGGTAGCCCATCCCAATCCAAATTATAATCTGGATGAGCACGATCATGATTTGACCATAATTATATTATGGACCATCCTCTTATCTACAAAAAGTAGACCAAAAAATCTTCTCTCATAGAACACAGGTAAGGCTCTAACTCTATGATGTTGGAGTTTGATCTTGAAGAGGTGATATGAAGGATGAGTTTGAATCCTGAAAATAATCTCTTGTAAAAAGTAGAATAAAATTATGTATAATGAATATTTTCTCGAGACCCCACATGACGGGAACTTCATACACCGAACTATTTTTTTTTTTTCTTACTGCGGACACCTGATGCCATCATGGACTTTGAATATGTTAATTCTTCCAAATCAGTAGACAACAGGCTTATGGATGTAAAGGCTAAATTTGTTTATTTTTATAATAGAACAAGGGTTAATTTTTTATAGGCATATGTACTTAGAGAGAAAAAAAAACCCTTCGTTTTTTAGTCATTTAACAATTGGCTATAATGATATCATAATTTATCTTATTTCACATAAGTTAGGACGGATACGAGAGATGAACATAATTACTATTTTACTATAATAAAAGCTAATTTTTTTCTATAAAAAAGGGACATGTTTGATTCCATCTTATCCGGTACTCTCTTTGATCGCCAATCACCAACTGACCGAACAGCATCTCAAGGACGGACACAGCTTCAATGAGGTAAAAAAAAAATTGCATCAGTGTATGCTGCTTCATCTATAGTTCGTTCCTATACACACAATGTTTATGAATAGCAGCGAACTCAAATCGTTTCAGAATATGGGAACCCAACATAACCTTTGAATGGATTTTTATCTCTAATGAAACGTTAAAAAAAAAAATCAAATCCATTGCAACATTTAAGTTTAAATGTCAAATTTATGAACTTTCATCCAACCATTGTTCTTTGTTTATGTGGCATTGACATGGTAGAATATGAGATCAGTTGTTCGATCTACATCATCTGGAGATTAATTAATCTTGCTATCTTGGATTAATTGACAAAAAAAATCTTTACATTTATCCATAATGCGCAAATTCAAGCTCCATCCTGTTCTGCCTTAGGGAATCCAAGCTTATCTTTGTCAACAGGCTTTCACTTCCATTGGTCGTGCCCTCTTCTCCACCTCTGTTGCTTGACCTCGCATAATGAGTTAGGTGCCATCAGTGCCCCTGTTGTTGAGTTTCACCATCACATATACAAGCTCTTCGATACGGGGGACCTGGACAGTGGGAGAGCTGAGCAGTGCTGCTCAGTTACACTTCCAGCATCACTTCTTCAAAGGATTAATTGCTATGTTTGATATCATCATCAAGGACACCATCAAGCAATTTGTCTGTGAGATCGTACACCAACGTCGCCAGTGGTTCTGCACCAAGCAATTCACTTTCATTATCAACAGGTAACTAAACAATTAAGCTCGGAGATGGCAAGTCAGGTGGTGTCCTACTTGGGGAAGTGGTGCACAGTGAGATTGTCTCCTGACCTCGAAGTCGACCGATAGTAAACGCTAGCCATAGCAGCCATCATTAAAATTCATTTCCCACGATCGAGGTAGAGTGTAGCTAGGTGTGGGTTGAATACCTGAAATACTTTTTTAAAAAAAGGTCCAAATTCTTGTGATTAATTGCTATTAATTTACCCTGCAGGATTTGGTGGACTATCAATTATCCCACTTATTCTAATGTACCATCCAGATTTAGACGGTCACATCGAACAAGCTCTGTATTTCATTGAATAGTCAATAATCAACTAAAACTCATCCAAGAATATTTATTTATTTATTTATTTATACTGAAGAAGATTTTGAATGGAATATTTGTATTGCTATCTTCGTCGCTAGCTGCAATGCAAATCCGTTGGATGGAAGCAGAGGCCGACAAGACCTACAAGTTAAAAAGCTGGTGAGAGAGGATCAAACGGGAGATCTCAGTGGAGCCACACACAGCACAGCGACTGCGAGAGTATGCCGTGAACATCATCAGCCCATCCCAATCGTGTACAATTCCTTATTTATTTCTAGATTGTAATCTAAATGCCGTCCCTCTCGACCTAATTGAAGTGTACGCAGACGGCAGCAGAGCAGACACATCCCACAGCAGAAAGAATCAAAAGTTCCTTTCCCCCAATTCCAGGCATGGCATGCCATTGCCCTTATCCCTGATCCCAACAACGTATTTGAAGGGCAGCTAGCTAGCTAGCTAGTTCTTAGTCTTAGCTGGGTTAATTAGTTTAGTAGCAACTTTAAAAAAATAATAAAAACAAAATTTTGGGTGAGTTTTACCAAACTGGACTGGAATATTGTGTCAGGCGTGTTAGTCTGTATTCCATGCAAACTCTCTTGCTACAGTCAAGCTTCATGTTGTTGGATCAGTGATGGGATCATTGTAGAGAAAGACTCATTTTCTTATAGGGAGATAATCATGCCACTAATTCACCATGTCTCCCATGGCATAAATATAAGTGAATGGACTTTGATTAGCATAGTTGATCTTTGGGCTTAAAATGAACATTTTTTTGGGGGGAGCTCTCACGTCTTAATTAATACTGAACAATATAAAATTGTATATGCAAGTTGGTTTAAGAATTATGTCTAATCATTCATGAGCTTATTAGACATTAAATAAACAAAATTAACTTAATTATTTAACTTTTTGCAGTTAAAGTTGTTCCTTCAGTTTCACGCATCTTAAACATCTCAATGATGTATAAACATATAATTACTAAGAAGTTAATCAAGTATATCTAATGAGAAGTTGATGAGCCCCCGACATTCCATGGGCCCAATGCAATGGATTGGCTTTGCTATATAAATAGGGCATGATACTATACCTGGAATAATGACATGAGCCAAGGAAGAAGTAAGAAGAATCCATTGAGCTATCTGTCAATGCACAGCCTAATAATTAATATATACACAACATGGAATGATGACTACTATTCTACTGATGACTGCTATTGTTTGAGGTCCCTTTGGTCCTCCATCTGCCATCCCTGATCTAAGACACCGAGTTTATGCCAAATTGGAAGGTTAACTGATTAATTCAGTTTAATGTGCTCAAAGAGGTGCAATGATGGTTGGTGTCTAGTGTTAGCAAAGAGGTGACATGAAATGAGTTTAAAGGTCATTATTTCAAAAAAAAAAAAAACTCAATTTACTTCAAAGAATATCCTTTTTTAATTAAATATGAATGCACAATAATTCACAATGAGGGAGAGGAATCCAACTAGAAGATAACACTAGGTGTAAAGGTATGTCTAATATCACTCACTTTAATGACCAATAAATGGGCTGCACTGTACTATCAAAGTTGGCATTTCCTAGCTTTTTCAAATTAACGTCCTTGAGCGGACTGAGAGAGCTTCTATCGTTCCTGAGAGATATTGTTAGCACTTAGGCATACTTTTCATTTAACTACTTGCTGTTACTCGACTATAACAATAAAAATTTATCAATATTAGGGCACCTAAGTAGATAGATATTAAACTTTCCCAATTCCTATGTAACTAGCTAGTGTCACACTCGCGAGACGTTAGGGTGGTACAAGTTCCGAATAAGTCTCTTTAAAGAATATCTAGGTTGTCTTCTCGGGATGTGTTGTGAAATAATTTGATTTGGTTGGTTGAGCGAGCAATTAATTAATGGTGGGCTGCATTGATTTGATTGGACATTAATTGTCCTGCCTAGAGCATAATTTGCTGATGAACAGCCTTGTAGCTGTCTGCTATATTTATATGTGTACGTATATCGAGAACGATGTACTATGATTATGCAGTTCTTAACTTAATTAATTAACTATATTTTGACATACATCGGTGCGCCTCATGTTAAGCCATAATATTATATTAAGCTTCAGATATACTTACACTCTCAATCAAACATGCTTATTCAGCAAAAATAATATGGAAGAATTGAATTGAATTGAATGGAATGGAATAAATACTGTGACTGAGATCTTGATCGTTGATTAATCTTATAATTAGAATTAATTGTATTCTTTAATTCCCACACCGAACAAGCAATATTCCTGCACACGCCAATGGGGCGTATTCTACGTAGTATGTTCATGTTTTTGTCGTCTTTCCATGTTGCAGGCAATGCGTCGGCAGTTCCACATCCAGTGCGAATCTCTGGTCGGTGGTGGGCCATGCTTCCTTTGACCAAAATCCTTGCCCTTCAGTTTTTTAATTCATTATTTTTTTTATATATAAATGAATGTATTGTGAACTAATTAACGAAAGGACTGAAGGAATATACAAAGAAGGAGTGATTTGTTTAATGTGTATAAATAATATATGCACTAGTTTGTTGTCAGAGGAGAGAATAATCGGTGAGGATGGCGAAGAGATTTCTCGGGAGACTAGAGAATCGCTTTGGGGTTTGAATTATATTTGCTACTCCTCATCCCACAATAACGTGATGCTGCCTTTTCGTTATCTATCTCTTTCGTTCTTTCTTTCTTTTTTTCTCGCAATTCACAATCGATTGATTAATTAATTAATTAATTAGCAGTGTAGAGGGAGAGGGAGATGGAGATGTGAGCTGCCCACATGGTGAACCCGTCTCCTGTCCTCTTAAAGCAGCAGCACGCCTGGTCCTGATGGCAGCAATGGCAGCCAGAGATATACATCTCCGTGCATCTCTCATGGTGGTCTCGCCTACCAGTCCCATTAACCCCACATCATCCGTCCGTCTTGTCGCTTTCCTTCTCCCCATTCATTTTTTTCATCAAAAAAATGAACAATTCCATCCCGTTAATTCGAACAGCTAGCTAGCTGCTTGGCCATCTGTGAATCGATTACGCAAAGGACAAAATTTCAAAGCCAAAGTTAAAGGAAAAAAGTGAATTCAAGAAGAAGAAGCAGCAGCAGCAACAGCAGGAGGTGGAGAAGAAGGAGAAGAAGGAGCGGTATGCAGTTGCAGGCAGGTGCGCAGTAGTGGCAACGATTCTTCTCCTTTCTCTCTCGCTGACTCCAATTTCTGCTACTTCTCCTCGGGATTCCTCCCCTCTCTCTGCTACCTTTTCCCACTACTTATACGCTCCATTTCCTTCCCTTCCTACTGCTCCAACTGTACTGCGGTGGCAGAGGAAGGGTCTGGAGAAGGGCAGAGGGAGGATGGGGAGGGACGGAGGAGAGAGGTTGAGCATGTGTTCGTCTTCTCCTTCTTCTCCAGGGAAGAAGTGGCCACAGGTAGATTAGGTTTGGTACTGTTTTTTGCACCAATAAGCCACATGATGTGGCAGATGAGCCCTGTTCTTTCTCTCTCAGTCCATCGCTGTCTCTGTCACATCAGTCAATAATTCTGCGTGCTTGTTTTGTTGGCTAGCTCTTGTCACGGAACCTCCCCCTGCTTCCATTCTCATCATTCACCTTCTCAACCCTAACAGTATCCCTGATCCATCCCCCCCTCTCTCTCTCTATCTCTATCTCTCTCTTCTGCGCCTCCCTTGATTTCCTCGATTTCAATTTCTGTGCAGATGAAAGACGCACTCCTTGTTGCTCCAGCAAACAACTACAAAGGTACAACCGCTACCGCCACCCTCAGCTCTGACACGCACTATAATAATAATAATAAGGTAAGGGATCAGTCGATGGTGGAGAAGGCGTCGCCGGCGATGGCGAAGGTCGAGGCGCTGCGGTGCCCCCGGTGCGACTCCGCCAACACCAAGTTCTGCTACTACAACAACTACAGCCTCGCGCAGCCTCGGCACTTCTGCAAAGCCTGCAAGCGCTACTGGACCCGCGGCGGCACCCTCCGCAACGTCCCTGTCGGTGGCGGGTGCCGGAAAAACAAACGCGTCGTCAAGAAACCCGCCGCCGCTGCCGTCGGAAACCCCTCTCGCCCTCTTATAAGCCCGCCGCCGGATCGTCATCGAATAATTCATACTAATTCTCTTCCGGCGGACGCTGGGAGACCAGGGGCTGCCGCCGCCGCGCTCTACGCGCACCACGCCCTGCAGCAGATGGCCTCCGCTGCCTCGTTGCCGCTAGTCTTTGACGGCCTCGCCGACCCGTCCTATGATCTGCTGCCGCATCTCGGCCTCGGAGTGCTCTCCTCCAACCAAGATCTCGGCTTTCAGCACCTGCCGCCGGTGAATTCCATCCTGAGCGACGACAATCTACTGATTGGGCCCTCTATGCTTCCCTCTCCATCACTCTTTCCGTCGAGCATCAAGCATCCGATGAAGCAATTAGAGGATCAATTCGACCAGTCTTTGCTCCCATTCGACACGAGTGCTGATCAATTGGAGGCCTCCGCACTGACCAACGGAGGCATCAACGGGATGATGAAGGAAGTCAAACTAGAATCGTCGCAGAGCAACAATATGATGACTGGCAACAGCTTCTCGCAGAATTGGCAGAACTCCATTGCCCCCTCCCATGTCAATCCCCTGGATAACTTCCTTCCGACACCTTCAGTTTCCATGTACTGGAATTCAACCACCGCTGCTGCCGGCGGCGGCATTAGTTGGTCGGATTTCAACACAAACTGCAGTTCCTCCATTGCTCCTCTTATCTAATTCCTTGTTAGCATCATCCCTCAACTTAAAGTAAGATCATTGGCTTCTTCATCTTCTTCAGTTTTCATAAATTAAGATAATTACTGGCTTGCATTGCATCGATCGATCTACTCCCAATAGCCAGAGGAATTAACAAGTATACTCGGATCGGATAGATCCTGACGGTTCGCAAGGAAATTAAGGTCTCATCATCAAGCCCCTTGTGTTTTTAAATCATCGTGGCACCAAACAAGACTGGTTTAATTTGCCCCCAGAAGAACATCGACAATCTCACTGCTGGAAATTTAATAAGAAGATGATCAGCTGCAGTTCTTAATTGCATGTATGTATATATATAGCAGGGATTATGATCTACTGGTGTGGTTGGTTTTAAAATTCTTCATCAGTTCATATCAATATCTAATAATAGTTGATCTGCTGAAGAGACATGCCATTTAACAAATGATATTATTTGTTTTTTCACTTTCATTTCTTTGAAGTGCTTGCAGGAATTAAGGACTTGGTATAATTTTCCTCGAGTTGGTGTGGGACTAGTAGTGTTTCCTTGTTTTTGTTCATATTTTTCTTTTCTGTACTGTATTAATTGATACATTAATGAACTTGTTTGCTTTGCTCTCAAGATTATTACATTGTTGTTCATAGCCATTCAAGTGCCTTCAATTTCATGCGGTGTGTGGAGAATTCTTGCTTGAAGATTGCAATATAATTTAGTTGCTTTAATTCACTGCCTTTTCATCAGTTTGTCTCATTTCTCTCAGTTGAATAGTTAGGAGGGAAACCGAAAAATTAAAGCACTGGGCCGGCATGGCTTGTGTCTCCTCCATGCAGAAGGTGATAGTAAAAATGGCAGACATGTGTATCAACTTTTCTTCAGCGTTTGTTTGTCTTTAATTATTCATGGAAAACTCTTTATGGTCTTAAGGTAGCTTAGAAGAGTTCCAATCTCTAATGAGCCAAACAAAAAGATAGATACTTTTTCCTCACGTAACTTAGTAATTGGAACTATGCAGGTTGGTTTTGACTACAATAGTACTCTCTTTCTCTCTCTCCTTGACCATGTTTTCTTAATGCAAAAGCAAATGTATGTAGGATAAGAATTGAGAAATATAATTAATCCAAAATTTTGAGTTGACTAGGTTTTTTTCTTCTTTGATTTGTGAGTGTGTGTGTGAGCGCTAAGGTAAACTTGAAATAATTAAAGAGTGGTGTTCCAGACTTTTATGCTGTGGTATTTCATGACTGAAGACAAATGAAAAGCAAAAGGTTGATTCATTAGTACTGTGTCATGCAATTTTCTTCAGTTTCTTTTTTTTTTTAAAGTCAATTTGCCATCAGTTTTTGTTGTTCTTGTTGTTTAACTCTAAAGAATAGATGTCCTCAAAATGCACAAAAGATTCTAGGAATGAACACTACCTAATGTGCTTTTTTATGATAGACTTGACTGAATGATACATATAGACAATATATATGTGTGTGTGTGGATAGGACACATAACGTTTTTCCTTGTTAGCTAAGCTTTTGGCATGAATTTAAAACCCTCAGTTGTTCCTCAATGACATTTTTCTTCTACTGTTTTCTGGTTATTGAAGCTTAGGCTATCTCTTTTTAAATAGTTTTCTTTGAAAAGTAGCAAAAGACTCTCATACACTTTGTTCCCCATCTCCTCAAATATATTATCTAGTCAAGGAAAGATTAGATTATTATTAAGTCATTTATGTAAAAAACATTCAAATCAATTAAATGTTCTTTGTAACTTTCACTAATCATTTTAATTATTTTATCTATAAAATATATGTTTTCTTTGGATTGTATATACAATTCAACTTTTTTTTGGTCAAGGGAAGGCCCTTGTTGCAGCTCAACTTTTTTTCCCCCTTTTAATTTATCATTGATGGAGGATACAATTGATTGCTAGTCTTAGATGTTATTATTCCTTTTATTTTATTGTTTCTAATAATTCTACATTTATATGTTGTTATTCTCATCCCTAGTATATATATTTTTTATATGTGGCACTTAAGAGTGATCTACTCAACATGTTGATCCATTCCATAAACTATGGTTGTTTGCTTCAATAATCAGTGATCTTTTGTTCCTTTCAACTTGAATGAATAAATTAAATATTTAAATTATCATTATATGAATTTAAATTTCTAGCATTCAAATAACAAACTGAAATGGCTTCTAGCATATCATTATATGAATTTAAATTTCTCACACCTTGGCATAAAGTTTTTCAAACTTAATTATAATTTAGAACTAAACCGAACAATTATTGGTTCTGGCATCTCAAGACTAGTTTCCCAATTTTCTCATGACAGTTCTAGCTCCTTTATCCTAGTGAAATAAAAGACTTCTTTATTTCTTTAATCTGAAACAGTTTCAGATGCTAGAACAATATGTGAACTGCAAAAGAAAAACTTTTCTAAATTAAAGGAAGCTTCTGTTTTTTTCCCTTCTTCTTCTTCTTGATTTTGTTATTTTTTTTCTTCATTATTTGGAGCATGAAACACAGAGATATTGGAGCAGCTTTAGTGGCACCTGCCATTTTGTATCGCCAGTGGATGGTGCATCAGCTGCATGCGATATGATTGCAACGCAGGCCACTGTTGCATGGGAAAAGATACCATGGGCAGCTTTGCACATAGCAGCATATGCATGCACTACAGGAGATCTGCCACTTCAATCCCACTTGAATTACAACCATTCATAATTAATCTTATAAATCCATAATATCACAAAGAAAAACAAAAAAAGATACACATTGATTAGTAAATAGTTAGGATCAGTATTGGTGCCTGCCTTGTTATCAAAGGCTTCAATGTACTTTGTATGTAGCTCAATTCAATTCAGTAATAATGAATTCTGAGTGGGCTATGGGTTTCAGTTATATTATTTTTTTCTAGGTGATCAGAAACATTGTTTTAAATAAGAAAAGCATGGAAACGTACGTAATGTCCACCGAGAAGATAACCACACTTTAAATAAGAAAAGCATAAGCACATATATATATATAATCATAATCCCCGACAAAGATATCCTTCTGCTGCAAGTAATGTTGGTCGAGCTGTAGTCTTCAAGTAGCATGTCAGAATAATGCATCACTAACCACTCATTCGCCCACCTAATCCAACACTAATTGCAATTATATTAAAGTAACAAGAAGAGCGATCGATCATTCAGATTCAGGATTAGAAAAATGCTCAAATCAATCTGTAAAATAGTTTCATCCAAGAATCAAATAGTTTGGTGGAATAGCTCGAGCACCAAGTCAATTAATTAACTGACAAAAGTTCTGCGATCTCAGAGAGGAGAAGAAAAACTGAAAACTTCTCCAGCAGGTTCCAAATCCATGTGACCACAACAACAGCAGGAAAGAAATCATCAACGCCTGCAATATCTATGACAAGAAGCAGCAGATTATTTTGGGATCTATATAATTTATAAAAACATGACAAGAAGTTTTTCCTCTCTCTCTATATCTCTGATCGACTGACTATTTCTGTCCATAGAACAACAAAAGGATTCAAGGACTCCATTGGATTAGGCTTTAATTAGGTGATGAACCTATTGAGAAACACATGATCAAGTCTACTGCATGAGTTATGGAGGCGGAGGTTGGGGAATGGAGCTTGCCATGTTGAAGACCATGTTGTTGTTTGATTGATGTCTGATCTGGTGTCGATCTGCTGTAGCAGCAGGAGTTGTTGCGTTGCCTTGCTGCTGCTGCTGCTGTTGTAGTTGTTGGAACAAGAGCAAGTTTTGGTGCTGCATCGTTAGGGACAACCGGGGTTGTTGCACCAACCGCTGGAGGCTGATCCCGCCCAAGGAGTTGAGCCCTGGCGCCGCCGGCATCGGTGCCCGGGGGAATTCCCCCGGGAGGATGCCGCCAGGAATTTGAAAAGCAGAGAGATCGTCTCCGGCGAGGCCAGCAGCACTCCCTCCGCTACCACCGTTGTAGAAGAATGGCACCGGCGTAGGCAGGGGAGCACCAACCACGCCGGCCGCCGCGGCTATTGCCGGAGCAGCATGCAGCATCTGCGGTTGTCCGGAAAGTTTGAACACTGCGGCCGGAGAAGAAGGCGACGGAGAGAGCTTTCTGTTCCTTCGGGGGTTCTTCTTGGAGCTGCTGCCTCCCTCGGGGACATTGCGGAGGGTGCCACCGTGCGTCCAGTGGCGCTTGCAGGTCCGGCAGTAGTACCTCGGCTGCGAGGTGTTGTAGTTGTTGTAGTAGCAGAATTTGGTGTCGTCGGACGCGCACCTCGCGCACGGCACACGCGGAGGTGGCGCCGCCGCCGCCGCCGCCTGATGCGACCGCTGCCGCTTCTGCTGCTGCTGCTCCTCCATCGATCGATTTCGATGCTCTGGAAAAAGAATGGAGATTTGTTCGACTACTTGTAGAGGAAGACCGGAACAGGATCCAATTAATGCAGATATGAATGGATAGGTTTGAGAGGGGAGATTAATATTCAACGCGCCACTAAATCACCGAGCTTGGAACGCGATTCACTGCACGAAGCCTCATACTCAAAAACTATATCGGGAATTTGATTCGCACGTGGATGAATAAACCAGCAAATCTCTTCTTAGATATCAATATATTCTCTCTATGCGTGCATTTGAAAATTAATTTACAAGGATGAATTGATAATCAGTAGATGAGTAATAAGCAAGAGAAGAGAGGGAGGAGGAGGAAGAAGGGGGAAAAAGTTTGGGATGAGAGGAAAAGGTCAGGAGGAAGGCATGCATGCATGAAGCTGTTAGGAATTAAAGGTGATAAGGGAAGCAGTTGTGGTATTGTTGTGGATTGGGTCGGAGTCCCCCTCAGCCTCAGGGCTTGGCTTGATCAGTAATGCTAATAATGGTTGAAAAGGGACAAAAGCCAGTAAGATGTAGATATATAGAAGAAAGAGAAGGGGACTGTGAAGGGGAAGGGGATGGAGGTGCGCGTGAACGGGTTGAGGGGAGGGAAGCTGCTGTCAGAATTGTGTAAGACTCTGCCGCTGCAGCGGCAGCTGCGGCCTGCAGCGCAGAGGTGAGAGGCTGTGCAATGTCCTTGGAGCGCACACTTCGCTTCCATAGCAGGAAATGTAAATTCTTTTTGGAAAAAGATACTTATAATTTAATTATGGCTAAATAGATTTTTTATTAAAAGATAATGTATTATGGGTAAATGAATACTTTATGACAAATAATATATATATATATATATATATATATATATATATATATATATATATATATATATACCAGAGTCGGTCCTTGTTATTTAAAGGCCCTGGGCGAAACTATTAATGATGCCCCAATTTTATCCTTCCATCAACCTAAATTACAATTAATTTAATCTATAAAATTTTATTTCTAGAAATGGAATAAAGAATCAAGATTTTTTATCTTAGGACGTTTTTTTTTAACTAACTAGGACCTGTCATTACTTGAAAAAGTGAAAAAACCTAACCTTCTAGTAAAATTTATTACAAGACACTAACTGCTTTACTTACACTAAGTTCAAAAGAAAAGCAAACCAACTCTATTTGCTTTACAAATATCAAATATAAAGAAACCATTAAGCACCTATTTACAAATCCAAAATCATCATGGTCTAATCATCAAGAAAATTCTGCACAAACGTACCAAAATCAGATCAGCATTGAACTCCTCAAATCTCTTCATCATTTGGAAGCAACATTGGAATCACCATATTGGCATATTCTATACACTACTCCATTCAACAAGATATCAGAATATACAACCAAGAATTAAAAACACCTAGGAAAAGATTCAGGAAAGGTCTGATCCATGAAAAAATTGCTATACATAAACATACTACAAAAACCTTCAAAAATTCGTGCTGCTCGACCTTCATCAGAAACCATAACACAAAACTCCAACAAAGTCTCACAATCAGAAGTCCTCCCATGCCACATCATAAAATCAAAACAATCACAATATGTCACAGAATAACAAAAACCTATAGCAAATTCAAACACAACTCTACCACCCTCCATTCTTACACCACTTCCTCAAATTCTAACCGAGATAAACAAAGCCACACAAAACAATAAAAACTATAATGGCAATCTTAAAATCCATGCCTTCAAAAGCTAGACTTGCACACATGAGGTTTCATATAAAATATCCATATCAGAAAATCCATATCAACAATCAGAAACTCATATCAGAACAAAGCCATCAAACTTCAGAAACCCATATCAGAGAAACCAATCTTCATGAAACATCACATATCTATATTTCTAATAACATCACATTTCAACAAAATAAAAGTTGTCTTCATGTCCAGCACCTCTCCTTGAGAAATTTCACAATAATGCAAACAATAACTACATATGGCACAAAAGCTCTAAAACGGCACAAACAGTGCATTCACATAAACTCATCCAAATTCCAAAGCTCGCCATCAATTATTATCCCTTTGCACCTGACAGAAAGCCACCCAATTGCAAAAATTTCTTGGACTATTATTTTTTTTATTTACGCATAAAAAAAGGAACAAAAGAGATCATTGTGGGAGCATAAGCCCTATCTTTAATCCGAAGTCGTACAGTTTGATTGAAAGAGAAGAGATCAAAACAGAAGAGCAAATATGATGACCTTAGAGTCTGCAGAAGTGTGAAATAATGAGGCAATCCAGCATTACAGCCGCACAGAGGGCGCCTTAGGGCCCATAGTCGTCGCAGCGAGGGCGCGGCGAGGAGAGCTTTGGAGAGGAGAATTGTGAGGGCACTTCGGCGAGGAGAATCGCAAGGGCTTCAGCGAGGAGAATCGCGAGGGCACTTCGGCGAGGAGAATCGCAAGGGCTTCGGTGAGGAGAATCGCGAGGGCACTTCAGTGAGGAGAACTGGTGCTTCGGCGAGGAGAATCGCGAGGGCACTTCAGTGAGGAGAACTGGTGCTTCGGCGAGGAGAATCGCGAGGGCACTTCAGTGAGGAGAACTGGTGCTTCGGCGAGGAGAATCGTGGGCACTTTAGCGAGGAGAATCGTGGGTGCTCCGTGAGGGCTCCAGCGAAGTCGACGAGGGCTTCGGCAAGAAAAAGTTGATTTTATATATATATATATATATATATATATATATATATATAGATCTTAACTTATTGAAAATGGGCCCCTGATTATTTATGGGCCCTGGGCAGGAGCCCTGGTAGCCCTGGCCCAGGGCCGGCTCTGATATATACACACATAGGAAATACCTATGATTTGATGCGACGGAGATGAGCTAGAGGTTGACGTGGAATGCATGACAGAGGAAACACATTAACTCGTGAATTAAAGCGTCGTATATCCTCTCTCCCGAAAAACTCTCTAGCTGCGATCTCCGCCGCACCTCTCTCTCTCTCGCCTCACTGCAGATCTCTCTCTCTCTCTCTCGCCTCTCTCCTTTCAACCCACGTCAGCCATCTTCTCTCTCCTCGCGCCTGGGTTCCTCACCGTCATGAAGCCTCACAGGCGCCCTTCCCTCTTAATTGATCGGATGCCGGTGGGAACGAGTAGATCTCTCTCACAGCGAGCTTTCTCAAGCCGCTACCTCCCTCTCTCGGTCACCTCTCTCGCCTTAGTTCCTCGTCGCGAAGCAGTTCCTCGCTATAGATCTCTCTCGCATGGTACTTTGTTTAATTTGATTCTGCGTTCAACGATTAAGCTTGTTTCCCTTTATTTGGGTTTCGAAGACTAATGGTTGTTCAAGGGTTTTGATTTTAAAATCTTGCATTCATTGTTATCCTCTGTTTCGCAACGCTTTGTCGCACTCTAAATAAAGATTTCGCTATGCAATGATGAATTGACATTACAATCGATTCTGCAAACACCGTGTTTGTTTCCGCCGATAAAGATGTGGATTTCAAAGCCTTTGTTCTTGGTTGTTTAACTCAAATTTGATTAGCTTAAGATTCCAATCAATATGTTGATATTCTATATGCATTTTCTTGTTTACTTATTAACAACGGTATAGTCTTTCTATTGGATCGTGAAAGCGCTAGAGGGGGGAGGGAGGGGGGGTGGGTGAATAGCGATCGAAAATTCAAAGCGAGTACGCAGAGGAAAAAAAAATGAAATTCACAACGCTAACAAGAACTAGTTTTACTTGGTTTGGAGTTTTCGTCAACTCCTATTCTAAGGTCTACACTCGTTGAGTGCTTTCATTGGGTAATTACTAATAGTTCGCAAACAGGATTACAATAGTAAGTACATGAACTATTAAAATGAAATGAAAATACCGATAACAATAAAAAGAACTTGAGCCGCAGGTTGTCGGAGAGGCTTCGCAATGTCATAGGAGTATAGCGTAACAGAGCAGTTGTAGAAAGCAGTTGTTGTTTTGATGCTCCGTGGAGGCCTTCTTTTATAGACATGCTCTGGGCGCCCGGATCCCTTCCAGGCGCCCAAACCGTGACGTAGGTCCGGCCAATCAGCGCACTCTAAATCTGTGATGGGATAATTTTTGCCTTCCAGGCGCCCGAACCACCATTTTCCAGAAATTTCTTCTCCTGCAAGAAAATGTTAGTCCGAGGCAAAATAAACGTTAAACTACCCTGCAAAACAGAAGTTAACACAATTTATAATCAAACAGAGTAGTAATTAGATTCCGTCTCCTCGAGATCGGAATCTAGTCACGATCTCAATTTAGATTTTCGAAATGGTTCTAAGTTGGATTGACGCCTAAATTCCCTAACTGGGAATGCGTCCTCACAAAGTCACTCTCTTCCAGTGACTTATCTTAACTTACCTACAAGACGTCCGGTCAGCCCATTGACCTGTCTGGACTTCATGTCAGCTATCAGGTCAGCTCGTCGACCTAGCTGGACTTTCCTGCAACACTGAGTTAGCACAATAGATAAAATAGTATAGTAAAACAGTGTTAACAGAATTCAAGATTCGCTGGTCTGGTCGACTGCTGTCACATATAGCCTAGGTTTACCTCCCTAAGGTTGCCTAGCTTCACTCATTAGGACTTCCATTGACTGGCTTCATTCACCAAGACTTACTCCACCTAGCTTCACTCACTAGGGTCCAACTTCACTCACTGGGACTTCCACCACCTATCTTCACTCACTAGGGCCTGACTTCACTCACCGGGACTTCCACCACCTAGCTTCACTCACTAGGGCCAAACTTCACTCACGAGAACTTTCACTACCTAACTTCACTCACTAGGGTTTGGCTTCACTCACCAGAACTTCTACTTTGCTTAACTTTTGGTTAGGACTTACCTTTGCTAGTTCTCTAGTCCTGACTAGACTTCTTTCTCCTAAACATCAAGTTTTGTTTGGGTCAACCCTTAGTCAAATTGACCAAATTTAAGTATATATATTGTCAAACATCGAAATCCTAGAGGTCGATTGCACCAACACTTTCATCATCGTTAATTAATATGGAAAAATAACTACCAAATTATTTTCTTATTTACTTATTAACTACCAAGTTAATTAATATAGAAAAAATTGTTTTAATTTCCATCATAATTATCAATTTAGAATTCGTTTCTGCTGACAATCTATTGATTCATTATAGTTATAATAGTTATACTTTACTTGACTACTTTATCTTCTAAATAGTAATAATGTTTTCAGATAAAGTTTAGAGCTATTTCTAGTTGTTTAGAGCTATTTTTAGTTTGTTGGCCTAACTATTGAATTCATGTCGTTCTCTTTCTATTTCCAATCGATATTGAATTAACAACAACAATGACACAACTAAGCCTTTTCCAATCAGAAAATCTTGACTAATCTATTTAGTTTTTATGGATTTTATTCTATTATTCTGCTTTATAAAAATGTTAAAGTTTAGTGTCTCTGTCAAGTTAATTGGAACACTTGTTGTTGTTGGATCGATATGCACATGTGAGAAGGGGGTGAATCATGTGCTTTTTTAAAGAACTTGTTTTCTCGTTTTAAAATCAGAGTGTACCTAGCGGAAAGTAAATAAGAAAGTAAACAAAACACCAGAAAACATGAACGGTTTTTACTTGGTTTGGGGCCTTCGGCGACTTCTACTCCAAGACTCAGGTCCCGCGGACCTATCAATGGGTAATCCACTAAAAACCTTTTCCAATACCTCCGAAAGAGATAATCGAGTACAAGAGAGATTAGGTCAAGTGCAACACACTACACTTGTCCTTTTGTAGTAATTAAGCAAAAAAAAAATGTTACCAACACTTAAGGATTGAAATAAGAGCACTTGTGTTGATGTCGGTCTGCTGTGTTAGAGTGCATACTAAAAGCCTAGTTTTTTGTATAAAATATTCATTTAGAAATAAATAATCACATTGGTCAAAGGGCCGGCAAGAGGGGAGTGGTGAATTGCCTAAAACAAAAAAAGATACCCTCCTCGTTCTTTCAACTCTTAAAGTGCAACAAAAATAAATAAAAGAAAATAATAGAACTTAAGAAGACTCAGGGTTTGACTTGATTACAACCTAGGTAGTTGTTAATCTAAGATAATTGCAAGAGCTCAGTAAGAATCTCCTTCTCTGAAGGCGGAGAAGTCTTTTACACACTATGAAAGCTTAATCGTTGCTAGGAATTGAGTACAAAAGTTGATAATTAATTTCCTAGCTCCATAGCCCTATTTATAGGGTCTGGAAACTTTATCTTCGGCTTGAGGGCGCCTCCCATAAGCATGGAGGGTGCCCCCAGCGTGGCATTTAGATAAAGTTTTATCCAAATGTGAAACAGTCACTTTGACTGGGTTGAGGGCGCCCTTAACGCCATGGAGGGCGCCCTCAACGCCGTGGAGGGTGCTCTCAATTCCATGGAGGGCGCCCTCAATGCTGCAGCATATAAATAGCTCTAGCTTCTTTTTCCTTTTCTTATTCCTAAGCTCTGATCGCTTGGGTGATTGCAGCTAATTGAAATAGGGCTTACCCGAATCCAATTTCTGACCTTCTCCTTGAGTAGGCTTCCACTCTGACTTCTCGTCCCTCGAGCATCATGTATGTCCTTCTCGTCCATCGGTGTACTCTTCTGCAGCTCTTTTCGTCCCTCGGACGCACCAAGCCCGTCAGCTCCCTTCCCGTGCCGTCCTTCTCGCCAGCTGCGTCTTCCGCTCGACTTCCTGTGCTCCTAAGCTCCTGTATACTTAGACACAGAGATCAAAAATAAAATAGGACATAACCTAACTTGGTTGATCACATCAAAACAACCACGGGGTCTAACAATCTCTCCCTTTTTTATGTGCATCAACCCAAGTTCAAGTTAGGGTAAAAAACAAGCAAGTAATTTAAAGAAATTACAGAACTAACATCATTTCAAGCATAAAGTTTGCAAAAAAGAAATTGCAACAAAATTGATTTTAGAAAAAAAAAACTTTTAATTTTAACTCCCCCTAAACTTGTATATATTTCTCCCCCTTTGATCACATGAAAAAATAAGATACTAAAAAAAACAACGTACAAAGAAAAAATTTTGAGAGAAAAAAATTTTCAAGTTGCAAATTTTCAAATTTTCCAAGTTAAACAAAATTTGAAACAATTTCCAAGTTAAGACTTGAAACGTTTAAATAGTTGACAAGTATTTAAAAGCATTATCTTAATTGCTTGTCAGTTGTTAATTAAACATTTAATTCGATAATCGACTTCCAGGCTATGGCGAGGCACTAGGTCTTCTTGGTTATTGGATCATCAACCACTTCTAGACAAAAGCCTTTTAAGAAATTTAAATATTTAACTTTTTCTGAAAGCCTTTAATAAAAACATGTTTTAATTTAAACAAGATTTTGGAACCCAATATAGGTTCCTTCCTATTGGGTTAATCAAAAACTTACGAGGTATATATTCTTTGGAAATTTTTCTAAGTTGACCTTGATGATGTCTAATATACGAATTTAACTTACCATAAATTCTAATTTTTTATTTTTGAATGTTATTTAAGCATGCATGGTCATTTTTCAATTTTTTTATTTCTATTTTTTATTTTCTAATTTTAGATTATCATAAAATTGTAGAGAACATGCTTTTACTAAATTCAATTTTAATTCAACATTTTCCTTTTCTAGTTTAACTAGATCTTTAGCAAGACTTTTAATAAATTTAAAGGACTGTTTGGGAGATAGAGCACGTACCTCACTTACTTCAATTTTTGATGCTCCCCCTTCATCGCTACTTTCTTCTTCTGATGATCCTCTCCCTTCATCTATACTCATTTCTGAGCAGGTCGCATCTTCATCTTGGTGAATTACTGTTAGAGAAAGTTTGGTGTAGACTTCGACTTCAGATTCGGAGAATGATGATTCATCCCATGTGGCCTTCAGACTCTTGTGTTTAGAGGATGTCGGTCTTTGAGACTTTTCTTTCTCCTTGTCCATTTTTCTTTAATTTTGGGCAGTCATCCTTGATATGCTCTTCCTCGTTGCAATTGTAGCATCGGACCTTCTTTTTATTTCAATAATCTCTCTTTGTCTGCGATTAAAACTTATTAGACCAAACAAATTTATTGAGTTTACTTACCAGAAGATCTACTTCGTTTTCATCAACTGATTCATCAGAGTTTAAATCGTTGGTCCTTGCCTTTAGGGCAACGTTCTAACTTGGTCCTTTTCTTTGTCCTATGCACCGAGATTCGTGTAATTCGAAAGTAGAAAAAAGACTTTCTAAAGTACTTACCTCGAGATCCTTGGATATATAGTAGGAATCTACTATAGTTGTCCATTCGGATGTTCTTGGGAGCACATTTAATGCATACCTTTGTACGTCTCGATTCGTTACCTTTTCTCCGAAGTTTGTTAGTCCGGTGATCAACTCCTTGATTCTTTCGTGTAATTGTGCTACTGACTCTCCTTCTTCCAACCGGAGGTTCGTCAGTTGATTCCGGAGCACGTCCCGTCTCACAAGCTTTGTTTTGGAAGTCCCTTCGTGTAACTCCAAGAACTTTTCCAAATGCTCCTTCACGGAGTTGTAATTTCTGATCCGATTTACTTCTTGAGGTGGCAGCACACTAAGCAGGTGGAACTCGGCTAGTCCGTTCGCTACGAAGTCTGCTTGCTCCTTCTTGGTCCAGTGATACTCTTCTTTTTCTTCTTCATGGGGATTTTTGGGAGCTACAAAATCATATTTAATTATTAATAATATTTCAAAACCGGTTTTGAAAAATACCTCCATTCGTTTCTTTCACGACGCAAAATCTCCCTTGAATTTTAGTGGAAAGATTGTCGGTCCGGCCATCGTCTTGATCTTGTTGCTTCAGACGGCGGTCAGTCCTTCTGAGGCGGTTGGGCTCTGATACCACTTGTTGATACAGCGGACCGACAAGAGGGGAGGGGTGAATTGCCTGAAATAGAAAAAAATACCCTCCTCGTTCTTTCAACTCTTAAAGTGCAACATAAATAAATAAAAGAAAACAATAGAACTTAAGAAGACTCAGGGTTTGACTTGGTTACAACCTAGGTGGTTGTTAATCCAAGGCGGTTGCAAGAGCTCAGTAAGAATCTCCTTCTCTGAAGGCGGAGAAGCCTTTTACACACTATGAAAGCTTAATCGTTGCTAGGAATTAAGTACAAGAGTTGATGATTAATTTCCTAGCTCCAGGGCCCTTTTTATAGGGCCTGGAAACTCTATCTTCGGCTTGAAGGCGCCTCCATAAGCATGGACGGTGCCTCCAACGTGGCATTTGGATAACGTTTTATCCAAATGCGAAACGATCATTTTGACTGGGTTGAGGGTGCCCTCAATGCCATGGAGGGTGCCCTCAATTTTCAAAACTAAGCACTAAAATTATCCAAATTCTTTACTAAGTTCTTTTCAAAAAACAGTTTCTCAAAGCTAAGTACTTAAGTTAAGCTTTTATGAAAATCCTTTTAAAGTTAAGCAAAGTTTTTACCTTTAAGTGTTTGTCAAAATTAGCTTTTGTTGAAAATGAGTTATGTATTTTCAAAACAATTTCAAATTGAGCTAAGTGTTTTTCAAAGTAATGATTTTCAAAATACTAAATTTTGCTAAGTTTTTGTTAGAAACTACTTAGTGTTTTCAAGGCATTTCCTAACTTATGCAAAATAATTCTTTTTGAAACACTAAGACACTAAATAAATGGCTACTCTTCAGGGGGAGCTTAAACTAATTATTCTTTTCTCTTCTTGATATTCTTTTTGATTTATGTCAAAGGGGGAGAGAAAAGTCAAAGTTAAAGAATAGTTAAAGAAATTAACAATTAAGAATTTAAACATAAAGAGCAGCGTAAGTTTCAAATTGTCATACATTCATGTTTAAATTTCTTAATAATTTTTTCATACTTTTACTTAACTTTGAACTGTGTTGCCATAATTAAAAAGGGGGAGATTGTTGGTGCAGGAAGCATCCGACGATCGAACCGATGTTTTGATTATGTCAAAGGGTTCAAGTTAAGTTATTTTGTTATCTAATGAGCTTAAACAAGTGTGCAGGAAAGTCCTAACTGCGGTTAGGCAGGTGGAAAATCCTAAGGGGCGGTAACCTTAGGTCCTAGGGGGTGGTAACCCTAGGTGGAGGAAAACCCTAAGGGGCGAAAACCTTAAGTCCTAGGGGGTGGTACCCCTAGGTGGAGAAAAACCCTAGGGGGCGGTAACCCTAGGTCCTAAGGGGTGGTAACCCTAGGCGGAAAGTCCAGTCGGTCTGAAGGACCAGACTGACATCAGGTAAATCTCTTGAGTGGAGTAGGTGAGGACGCATTCCCCGTAGAGGGAACAGTAGACGTCGGGTCGACCTAGGGTTTCCGGTTGGAAGCCCGAAGTCAGATTCGGTCAGTCCGATGACTGACAATTTTATTTATCGTATTATCTTTTTTGTGTTCTAACTCTGTTTTGCAGGTAACTAACAGTTTTATGCAGGGTTAGAACTGACCAGGATCGGTCGACCAAACCTTGGGATCGGTCGACCGAACCTCCAAGCTACCAGATCAGATCTCCAGAAGTTGGACCAGGCTCGACCAGGGATCGGTCGACCGAACCTGGGATAGGTGTCGACTGGATCAAGCCGAGGTGTGCGGGTCAGAGGAGACTGATCGGTCGACCGAACCTTGGGATCGGTCGACCGAACCCAGGGATAAAGTTTGACCAGATCGAAGCGGAGCGACGGATGGACGGATGGACGGATCAGATGCGGTGGAGGTCATCTGATCGGTCGACCGAACGTGGGGATCAGTTGACCGATCCGCTTCGGGTCAAAGCTGATCCCGAGACTTGGGGATCTGGATCTGACCTTGCAGAGCTATAAAAGGAGGCCTCGAGGTGCAGCTCAGATCATCGAATTCCGAACGAGAAAACTGAGCTCTTCTGTGTACTGCTGCTAACGCCTCAACAACGCTCTGCTACTCCAACGAATCAACTCCAAAGTTCACTATTCTTCTTGTTCGTTGGTATAGTTTCTTTATTGCACTAATTGTACTCCAATTTGTAATCTTTCCGATATTATAGTTGTTGCCCACCGAAAGCGGTCAAGGACCGCGGGCCTTCGAGTAGGAGTCGCTATAGGCTCCGAACGAAGTAAAACACTTGCGTCTCTGTGTGTTTGCTTTAACTTTCCGCTGCATTTCAACTCTGTATTTAAATCGCGAAAAATAGCCACGAGTGCTATTCACCCCCCCTCTAGCGCTTTCGATCCATCAATTGGTATCAGAGCGGGGTCGTTTTGAATCGGTGCAACCACCATTCAAAACAAATTTTTCGTGGTATTTTCAGATTTTTTCGGAGTCAATTAGAATTTGGCTTTATAGCTATATTCTAATTCTTTTCTCGAATCGGTTTTTTGCTCGAGGTTGGTGCAACACCACCCGAGTTTGTGATCTATTTTTTTTTCATACCGCACTACTAATCCAGGACCAAATCCTGGGATTTTCTTGTTGTTTATTTGTTTTATATAGTAGATCTAAATGGCCCTTCAAGAAGGCTACAGTACAGCCCGTCCCCCTCTATTCACCGGAGACGACTTCGGGTACTGGAAGGGTCGGATGGAGGCATATTGTTGGTGCGGGTAGCACTAACGGTCTAACCCAGGTTTTGATGAATGACAAATAGGTTAAGTTAGTTGTGTTGTTGACTGACACTTTGATCAAGTGTGCAGGAAAAGTCCAGCTAGGTCGACGGGCTGACCGGATAGCTGGCGAGAAGTCCAAGCGGGTCGACGGGCTGACCGGACGCTTGGTGAGAAGTCCAGCTAGGTCGACGGGCTGACCTGATAGCTGGCGAGAAGTCCAAGCGGGTCGACGGGCTGACCGGACGCTTGGCGAGAAGTCCAGACGGGTCGACGGGCTGACCGGACGTCTGGCAGGTAAGTGAGGTAAGTCACTGGAGGGGAGTGACTGTGAGGACGCGTTCCCGGGAAGGGGACATTAGGCGTCGATCCGGCTTAGATCCATTTCGGATGTCTAAGTCGAGATCGTGACTAGATTCCGGTCTCGGAAAGACGGAATCTAAGTCATACTCTCTTTATCTATCTGTTGAACTTTAACTGTGCTAACCATTTGTTTTACAGGATATATATTTGCCTCGGACTAACCTTGTTTTGCAGGAAATAGGAGTCTTTCTGGAACAAGGTGGTCCGGGCGCCCGGAAGGCGAATTTTATCCAAACACATCGTCGCTACGTGGAGCATCTTGATTTGAGCAGTTACGTCACACTCCAGGCGCCCGGAAGGGATCCAGGCGCCCGGAACAGCATATAAAAGAAGCCCCAGACAGGAGCTTCAGAATCAACTTTGACTGAGAACTCTTCTGCTGATCTTGCTGCTCGACGTTCAAGTGCGACGTCAACAACGCTCCGACAAAAGTGCTCTTCCGGTTTTTGCTTAATTTTCTCTTTGTCGGTATTGCATTATTATTACTAGCATCTCCTGTACTTTTTCTGTAATCATATTTCGACTTGCTAGTGATTGCCCAACGAAAGTGGTCAAGGACCACGGGCCTTCGAGTAGGAGTCGTCACAGGCTCCGAACGAAGTAAAAATATTTGTGTCTACTTTATCTTTTTCCGCTGCGCTTAAACTCTTGTTTTGCGAATCGATATTCACCCCCCCTCTATCGAATCTAACGGTCCTACAAGTGGTATCAGAGCAGGTACCGCTCTGATTTGGTGCAACCACCAAACAGACTGGGGGTGAAATTTTTTTTAATATTATTATCTTTTTGGAAGATATTTTTTTTACATTTAAAATCTAAATTGGTGCAACACCAACTTAGAGTTTCTGTTTCTCCCGCACTGCTAATCTAAGACGAAGTCTTGGGATATTTTTCCAGTTAATTTCTTGTGTGTAGGTTATGATGTCTCAACAAGAAGGCTTCAGCACAGTACGTCCTCCTCTATTCAACGGGGATGACTTTTCGTACTGGAAGAGGAGAATGGAGGTCTACATGAAGACAGACTACGACCAATGGATGAGCGTCACAAGGGCTTACAAAATTCCAGTGGACAACTCCGGGAACATACTAGATCCTGAAGACTGGACAAATGATGTGAAGAAAAAGACATCAATTGAAAACAAAGCCATCAATACTCTACACTGCGGACTAACACGAGAAGAACTGAACCGGGTCGGACCGCATCAAAACGCTAAGGAGCTTTGGGATAAACTGATCGAGCTGCACGAAGGAACAAGCGACGCGAAGGTAACAAAGAGAGATTTGCTGTTAAATAGAATTTTTAATATAAAAATGCAGGAAGGAGAAACGGCAAGTCAGCTTCACGCGAGGGTCAAAGATATCCTCAACGGTCTCCACGCGATAGGCCACCAAATTGAGAACCGAGACTTAATCAGGTACGCGTTAAATGATTTTCCGCGAAACAATTTGTGGGCATCAATCGTAGATGCCTACAAAATTTCAAAAAATTTATCTAAATTAAAATTGGATGAACTCTTTTGTGAATTAGAACTTCATGAGCAAACTAACGCCGGGGTCGAGAAAGGTGGCTTTATTTGCAGGTTCCTCTAAAGAAAAGAAGAACAAGCCCGAATCCGAAGAAGATTCCGATCAAGACTCTGAAGACGAAGAACACCTGGTGAACCTAGTAAGGAAAATGTTCACTAGGAAAAAGAGAAGCTTCAGCAAACAGGATCTTCAGAAGATCAGTTCGCCAGCCGACTCAAGAAATGTCACATGCTTCGGATGTAACAAAAAGGGGCACTACAAGAACGAATGCCCAAGATTGAAACTTGACAAACCAAAGTCAACAAATAAGAAAGCCCTCAAAGCAACATGGGATGATTCCTCCTCAGACGAATCGGAAGGAGAAAGGCAAAAGCACCAAAGCCACCTCGCACTGATGGCCCGCGAAGCCGAAACTGAAAATGAGTCAGAAGATGAAGACGGGTCTGAACCCGAAACAAGCCATGAGTCCGTACTCGTTTCCGAAGGCCCGAATGAGGTATACTCTAATTTAAACAAAATTTTTTTTAGAATTATTTCCTGTTTAAATAGCAAATTAACTAAATTAGAAAATGAAAACAACTTACTTCTTGAGGAAAATCAAAACCTCAAGGAACAATTAAAAAATTCAAATCCAACTCAAGATCTAACACTTGAGGAGGAGAATTTATCATTAAAAAATGAAATAAACAATTTAAATGAGATGTTAGAAAAATTCACAACAAGATCAAAAAATTTAGATTTAATTCTAAATAACCAAAAGGCATGCTACAATAAAACCGGACTTGGATATAAGTCAAACTCAAACAAAACCTTTAAATCATTATTAACCCAACACAAAGCAACTAAACAAGCTTGGGTCCCGAAAGCGTGCTTAACCACGCAAGTAGGACTTAATCAATTCTATATACCTAAAGATAAAATACATTATATAAACTTGAATAAATCAGATCAAAAACTAAAATATAATTCTAAATTAAAACCAAAATTCAAAATTCAACAAAATTTAGATTATCACCAAGTTGATTATAACTATAAAAAGAATCGATACAAACCTAAAACCAAAATTTAAATTAATGGCCAATAATTCAGGGGGAGGCTCCAGAATAGCTGGCACCTCCAAAACTAACTTACCCGACAGGGTAACCCAAACTAATAAACCCGGCAGGGCAATTAGAATTAGAGACCAAGTTTAAACTTGAATCATGGTATTGGTGAAATTTTTGGATGATAGTACGTTAGGGAAACTTGGGCATCGCATGTCTAGAAAGATATGGTTTCGATCTGGTGCATTTGGCCAAGTGGAACTGACCGAAGCTACCCTTAAACGAATCCTAACCAGTTAGACCAAGATTTAGTACTAAGTTCCGTGGATAGGACTATTCGGAAAACCTCGAAAGGTTTGTTACTTCTAATGATGTCTTTGTGACTCACCAAGCTTAGAAGTTTATCCGAAGAATGCCTATTTGTGGAAACCAAAGCTAAGTTTGAATCTAACACAAGTTAAAACAAAACTCTGTAATCAAACTAATTTCATCTCACAAAATCATAGGATTCCCTGATTGATAATACAGATCGGGTGAGATGAATAAGGCTTAAATTTTAATTTTAAAAGTTCTTTTAAACTTAAAAATTAATTTCAAAATTTTAATTTTAAACTTAAAAATTAATTTCAAAATTTTAATTTTAAACTTAAAAATTAATTTCAAAATTTTAATTTTAAACTTAAAAATTAATTTCAAAATTTTAATTTTAAATTCAAAAATTAATATTAATTTTAAACTTAAAAATTAATTTCAAAATTTTAATTTTAAACTTAAAAATTAATTTCAAAATTTTAATTTTAAACTCAAAAATTAATATTAATTTTAAACTTAAAAATTATTGTCAAAATTTTAATTTTAAACTTAAAAATTATTTTCAAAATTTTAATTCTAAACTTAAAAATTATTTTCAAAATTTTAATTTTAAACTTAAAAATTAATTTCAAATTTTTCTTAAAAATTATTTTCAAAATTTTAATTTTAAACTTAAAAATTAATTTCAAAATTTTAATTTTAAACTCAAAAATTAATATTAATTTTAAACTTAAAAATTAATTTCAAAATTTTAATTTTAAACTTAAAAATTAATTTCAAAATTTTAATTTTAAACTCAAAAATTAATATTAATTTTAAACTTAAAAATTATTGTCAAAATTTTAATTTTAAACTTAAAAATTATTTTCAAAATTTTAATTCTAAACTTAAAAATTATTTTCAAAATTTTAATTTTAAACTTAAAAATTAATTTAAAATTTTTCTTAAAAATTATTTTCAAAATTTTAATTCTAAACTTAAAAATTATTTTCAAAATTTTAATTCTAAACTTAAAAATTATTTTCAAAATTTTAATTTTAAACTTAAAAATTAATTTAAAATTTTTCTTAAAAATTATTTTCAAAATTTTAATTCTAAACTTAAAAATTATTTTCAAAATTTTAATTTTAAACTTCAAAATTTTAATTCTAAACTTAAAAATTATTTTCAAAATTTTAATTTTAAACTTAAAAATTAATTTCAAAATTTTAATTCTAAACTTAAAAATTAGTTTCAAAATTTTAAACTTAAAAATTATTTTCAAAATTTTAATTTTAAAACTTAACTCCAAAACCTAAAACTCAAAAAAAAAAAAAAAAAAAAAAACCAGGGGCGGCCGCCCTTGGTATTCCCCTCCGGGGCGCCCGGAGGGGATCCGGGCGTCCCGCCCTAAATCAACCCCGGGCGCTCGGAAGGGATCCGGGCGCCCGGAGTCCCCTATAAAAGGGGCAGCAGGCGCCCCCAATTCTTGCACCACTCACTCTCACTTTTGCCAAGGTTCACTTCGAACCTCAGCGCGAAAGTACTTTTAACTAAAATTTTCTTACGGTGAAGATGCTGTCGCGATTCAACCGAGGTCGTCAGATCTATATTTATCGATGACTCCTCGGTAAAACTTCTTCCCCTATCTGAAATTTTATTTGAAATTATCTTTGCAAACTCTCTTAGAATATTTTTTTAAACAGTAAGAAACGAACAAATACTGGTGCTGGACCCTCTAATGCTAGTACAGACCCTAGGTTTCCCACAGACGAACTTAGGATTAAATTTGAGTCCACCATCTATAAGGCCATTAGGACTACCTGCATAGATAGATCGTTCTTTCTTAGGTCATGTCCCTCTGCTTTAGAGGTTATAGGCCACTATAATTTAAGGAACCTTGTCGAATGTACCAGTCCAATAAACATAAGTCTGTGTGCCGAATTTTGTAATAACCTAGTAAAAGTAGACGATCTCACCTATACCACTAGGGCAGCAGGCACCGATATCGTATTTTCCCCCACGACCATCCGAGAGTTTTTAGAGTTGCGTCCATCTACTTGCTCCTTTTTGTGCTATCCTCCGAGGGATCTACCGTTCGAAGATCCCTACTCACATATTACTCTCGATACGATTTATTCGTATTTTTTCGGGGGAGAGAGAGATCCCACGCTGACACAGTTTAGGTCAGTAGAACTTCGAGTCCAGGACTATGCTCTTTATGTTGGAGTGTATACTGAAAGCCTAAGCTTTGTAAACATTCATTATGAATAAAGAATCACATTTGGTCTAATTATCTACATTTGTTTGTAGTTGTTCATTTAATTTATATTGTAGATAACATAGTATGTGGTGTCACATACAGAAGATGATGTTATCAGTACCTTATAAATTATAAACAGTAGCTCACGACCAGAATGGAAAGGAACAAACCATTAGAAAGTCGTAGTGTAATTAGGTATTAGTTTATCTTGACTATATAATTACACTAGTACACTCAGAGTGTATTGAGTAGGACCATTTGAAGTCGTTCCTTTTATACTGACTTTATAAAGGAATAAAGACCTCAGTTATTATGGAAGTGTGTGCTCTTAATCCTAATATAATAACAAGCATATATGTTTGATATTTATTTCTTTAATTTATCAATGGGTGAGATTTAGTTCGATGAATCAATAAACCCGATAAATTGGGAAATGGTATCACTCATAGTGTGTGTTGTTGATTATAGAAGGAAACTGTGTCCTAGTGATACTAGGTTGATAATGTCCTCAAGAGGAGCTCATAAAGATTGTCATGTTAAACCCTGCAGGTGGACTTAGTCCGACATGATAATAAGATTGAGTGGTACTACTCTTGGACTTAGATATTAATTAAATGAGTTGTCAGTAACTCACTTAATTAGTGGACATTCGATATCTTAAACACAGGGAGACTAACACACTCATAATAAGAAGGAGCCCAAAATGTAATTTGGGATTGGTGCGGTAGTTCAATGATAGTTCTCTAGTGGAATGAATTATCATTGATAAAATTAAGTTGTGTGTTCGGGGCGAACACGGGATGCTTAATTTTATCGGGAGACCAAAACCAATTCCTCCTCTCGGTCCCTATCGTAGCCTCTTATTTATAGAGTACTATACCCACATATACCCACCTTCTATACCCACCTAAAGGGGCCGGCCAAGCTAGCTTGGGAACCAAGCTAGGGCCGGCCTAGGTGGCCGGCCCTAGCTTGAACCCAAGCTAGTAGGGCCGGCCATAATTAATTAAAAAGAAAATTTAATTTTAATGTTTATTATTATGTGGAAGATTTAATTTAAAAGAGAATTAAAATTAAAATATCTCTCTTGTAAAAGATTTACAAAAGATTAAAGAAAGAGATTAGATCTCTTTCCTTATTTGTAGATTGGAGATGTTTTATTTTCTCTTTAAAATTATTCACATGTTAATAAAATTAAAATTATAGATATTTCCTTTTATTAACCATGAAGAGATTTTTAAAGAGAAATTTTATTTTTTAAAATTTCCGGAAACAAATAAGGAAAGTTTTAATTGTTGATTGAAACTTGTCCAATTTGCTTCCTCTTGATGTGGCCGGCCATTAGAGTTTATTTGGGAAATTTTATTTTATTTTTCTCAAATAAATCATGTCAAGGAAATTAAGGAAATTTTATTGTAAATAAATTTCCTAATTTGCCTAGGCCAAGGAATATAAAAGAAGGGGTAGGGGTGCCTTCATGAGACACAACCTCTATTGTTTTCTCTCCCTTTTCCTTGGTGTGGCGGCCATTACCTCTCCCTCTCTTCCTCTTGTGGTGGCCGAATACTTCATCTTTCTTGGAGTTCTTGTGGTGGCCGGATACTACTTGGAGAAGAAGAAGAAGGAGAGAAAGCTAGCATCTCTTGGAGCTTGGTTAGTATTTTGATTTTCTTCTTTGGTAAAGTTCTTCCTGGCCGAACCTTGCTTGGAGGAGAAGAAGGTGGTTGGTGGTTTCTCGTCTCGGAAGATCGTTGCCCACACAACGTCTGAGGTCAGAAGAGGAATACGGTAGAAGATCAAGAGGTTTTTCTACAAGGTATAACTAGTAATTTCTATTTCCGCATCATGCTAGTTATTTATGGAAATAATACCAAATACAAGAGGCTTACGTTCTAGAATTTCGAATATGTTTTTTCGAAGTTGTGTTCTTTTGTTTCTTTCTTTTCCTTGTGATTTGATTGCTCTCTTTGGTTAACCTAAAGTTATTTTAGGAAATTAAATATTAGCTTTCTATTAAAGGTTTTGTCTAGTCGGTGGTGGTTGCTCCCATATCCAAGAAGGTCATGTGCCTCGCCACGTCAGTACTGGGAACCTTTTATGGAAATTAATATTTAATGGAATTAATAACTTAAGGAGACTTGGGTCGAACGTGTTAAGTTCCGCAGGAGATCCAAGTCAAAACCTAAAAGAACAAATAGATTAAGTTTTGGATCAAACGTGTTAAGTTCCGCAGGCGATCCAAAATTTAATTTAAAAGAACACATGGTAGCTAGGAAAAGGTTCAGACCTTTGTACAAAAATTTTGTACAGTGGAACCTATAGGTTTTCCGAGTAGCAACCAACAATTGGTATCAGAGCTAGGGTTTTGCCTCTGTGTATTTGGTATTTAGTTTAATTATGCACATGTCATACATAATTTAGGCAGGATAATAGTAGGATGTGCTAACTTTGTGGATGCAGGATCCAACTATTATGGCTTTTAGTTAATTATGTGTGTGATTGGACCCTTGGACATGTCAAGGGCAATTTATATGTGTGTGCATGATTGTATTAAAATACAGCAGGAGCTGTATTTAGTTTTATTAGGATTTTATTTTTGATCTAGATACATGTACATTCCTTTTATGGAATATAGGATCAAAAATGTAAAATTCTATTTATGTCGCGGATCGAATCTTGCAAGGCGTGGATCCTTCTAAGGACCAGAGGCGCAGCGGAACTCGGAGCAAGATGGATGCGACAGTTAGACCCGGTGGCGGTGGCCAAATATGGCAGCTTCGGATGACAACACACGGAGGACAATTAAAGATAAAAGCCATAATAGTTGAAAATTAGATTTTCTATTTATTGCTTTTATATTGTGTGCATGTTAGTTTACAAGTTTAGTAGGCTAGCATAGTTAAAATTCCTCATTTATAAATAACTAAGTGGGAGAGGAATTTTAAGTAAATCCCATGGTCTCCATTACTGGTTTGTAAGTGATGCAAACAAGCTTGCGCGTTGGCTCTGAGTGCCTTCCTCCATAACGGATGAGCTTGTTTGCGGATCACTAGAACAGACTTCCATTTTTGGATGACTATAGGAAGTTAATTAAGAGCGTGTGATCTTCCCCAACGGAAGGGGCATAATCTTATTAATGGACTTAGTGTCAAGTAATGGTGTACACTTAGACACATCTAATAGTATCCTCCCCAATGGAGTCACTGCTATTATTTGTGTGACCAAATAATACCAACTATTAATTTTATTTGTCAAAAAGTTAGGTTGACAAGATAATAAAATTAATGGGTTAAAACCCTCCTTTTACAAATGTTGAATTTGTATACGTCCACACTAACGTGGCATACAAAATTCACGGTGTTATGAGGTGTTGGTTAATTTAAAATAGTATTGTTTGAGGAATCAATATTATTCTAAATTTAGAGTTCTGACCAAAAGTTATTTGTGATTCTTAGGATGTCTTTCAACCCACTGTCCATCATACTTCAACAAAATAGACTTACTGGACATAACTACATAGATTGGAAAAGAAACCTGGACATTGTTCTTACTGCTGAAAGCTATAAATTTGTACTGACTGAGCATTGCCCTGATGCACCTACTGGTGAATCTACCCAAGAGGAGATTGAATATCATAGGAAATGGATAAAAGCAGATGAGATGGCGCGGTGTTACATTTTGGCTTCAATGTCAAATGTATTGCTGCCGGAGTTACGAATGTATTGCTGGCGAGAGGTTGCCGAGTTACGAGCTGCCGGAGTCACCCGACACACTGAGCTGATGGCACTTCTTCGATCCTTGGGATCTTGACCACCCCCTTCATCATCTCAGTAGCCTTAGTGATGACCTACTTCTGTAGCTACACTACTTGTAAAATATTTTGGATTTATCTAGTGGCGTTTCAAACTTACATTGAATATGTTCTATCTTAATAGGCTAGGATCTTTCAAAAATACTTTCAGAAATGATTCTACTAACTTATAGGCTAAACTTGTTTTTTTCAAACTTTCCATTCTTAGACTTTCAAAAACAGTTTTTGGCCTTAGACTAGTTTTGAATCCTTAGAAAGCATGTGCCCATAGGTCTAGTTCTTGAGCATCTCACCAACACCTTAGGTTTGCCTTGCTTGTGTTTGATAAACATAGAAAGGGGTGAGATGCATAGGCCAACTGTCTGGACTTAAGATGCTAATTTCAGTGCATCAACATAAGTCTGGACGTTAAATACAATTCAGATATTAATCAGATTAAAGTTCATCAGTCAAGTCAAACACTGACTGGTTGTAATTAACTTAATCTGACTAATCAAGTGAAAGCTACTATCTTCTGATAGTTAGTTAGTATCTAATTGGTTAGACAGCTGGTTAAAGTTATGTCAGGTTCAGGGGGAGAAATTAATTAAAAATTTTCCTTTATATAAAATATTTTATATTTTGTTTGAAAAATGTTTCCTTAAAAATTTCTTAAACCTACTTTTGAAAACTAACTCTTATAAAACTAAGCTGTTAGGTTTTACATCTTATTGAAAATTAATTTTGAAAATTAGATTTAACTTAGTTTTGAAAATTGTGGAAATTAGATTTTCCAAAACTTAACTTAAAATCAAAGTTCAACAATCAATCAACTTGCTTAAAATTGTGAAATTTTTTAAATCAACTCAAAATTGTTTGTTTTAAATCACAAACCTTTTATCCTTTTTACTTAATCTTTGAAAACTCAACTTTTCAAGTATTTTAAACCATGGTTTTAAAACTAGTACTTTTAAACTTTAAAAGTTTGATTTTTTTTATCAATGTTAGTTCTCCCAAACTCCTTTGAAAACTAAAACTACTGCTTGATACTCCCCCAAGTCAACTTGATCTTTTCTTGGATTGAAAAATTATACTTTTGTCCTTAAATTCTGGACTATGATTGTTTAAGTGTTATTCAGTAACTCTACACTATGATTGTTTACCCTTGGTTTTTTGATGATGAATGTCAAAGGGGGAGGAGGGTTAGGTGGTTAAGTTAGCTAAACCAATTTGAAAACACAAACTGACTTTAAAACCCATGGTGTTTCGTACATATGCTTTCACTAACTTAACCAGGTTGTCATTCCATCAAAAAGGGGGAGATTGTTGGTGCGGGTAGCACTAACGGTCTAACCCAGGTTTTGATGAATGACAAATAGGTTAAGTTAGTTGTGTTGTTGACTGACACTTTGATCAAGTGTGCAGGAAAAGTCCAGCTAGGTCGACGGGCTGACCGGATAGCTGGCGAGAAGTCCAAGCGGGTCGACGGGCTGACCGGACGCTTGGCGAGAAGTCCAGCTAGGTCGACGGGCTGACCGGATAGCTGGCGAGAAGTCCAAGCGGGTCGACGGGCTGACCGGACGCTTGGCGAGAAGTCCAGACGGGTCGACGGGCTGACCGGACGTCTGGCAGGTAAGTGAGGTAAGTCACTGGAGGGGAGTGACTGTGAGGACGCGTTCCCGGGAAGGGGACATTAGGCGTCGATCCGGCTTAGATCCATTTCGGATGTCTAAGTCGAGATCGTGACTAGATTCCGGTCTCGGAAAGACGGAATCTAAGTCATACTCTCTTTATCTATCTGTTGAACTTTAACTGTGCTAACCATTTATTTTACAGGATATATATTTGCCTCGGACTAACCTTGTTTTGCAGGAAATAGGAGTCTTTCTGGAACAAGGTGGTCCGGGCGCCCGGAAGGCGAATTTTATCCAAACACATCGTCGCTACGTGGAGCATCTTGATTTGAGCAGTTACGTCACACTCCAGGCGCCCGGAAGGGATCCAGGCGCCCGGAACAACATATAAAAGAAGCCCCAGACAGGAGCTTCAGAATCTGAGAACTCTTCTGCTGATCTTGCTGCTCGACGTTCAAGTGCGACGTCAACAACGCTCCGACAAAAGTGCTCTTCCGGTTTTTGCTTAATTTTCTCTTTGTCGGTATTGCATTATTATTACTAGCATCTCCTGTACTTTTTCTGTAATCATATTTCGACTTGCTAGTGATTGCCCAACGAAAGTGGTCAAGGACCACGGGCCTTCGAGTAGGAGTCGTCACAGGCTCCGAACGAAGTAAAAATATTTGTGTCTACTTTATCTTTTTCCGCTGCGCTTAAACTCTTGTTTTGCGAATCGATATTCACCCCCCCCCCCTCTATCGAATCTAACGGTCCTACACATATCTCCAGACTCATTTTGAAGTCTGGATGATTGTCAAAACCGGACTCCAACTACCAATTGATAGCGCTGGTAAACCACTACCATACGAAGACTGGGACGCATCTCTAATTAAGAAGGTGGAAGCAAACGCCAAGGCAACCTGCACCCTCCAGCGTGGCCTAACAAAAGAAGAACTCAACCGCGTCGGCCCCTTCAATAGTGCCAAGGAGCTGTGGGAGAAGCTCATTGAACTTCACGAAGGAACGTCTGACACTAAAGTAAGTAAAAGAGACCTAATTTTTAATAAATTATTTAATATCAAACTGCAGGAAGGTGAGACAGCTGCCCAACTCCACGCCCTGATTCAAGATCTGCTCAACGGTCTTCATGCAATTGAACAAAAGGTAGATAACCGGGACATCATAAGGTATTCTCTAAACGCCTTTCCGAGGAACACCTTGTGGGCATCCATGGTAGATGCATACAAGGTTTCTAAGGACTTGTCTACTATTAAGTTAGATGAACTCTTTGCAGAATTCGAACTTCATGAACAGACTAATGCACGCCCGACCGAGAAAGGGTTGGCTTTGATTGCAGGAACAGGAAGAGTACGCGAATCAAAGATAAAGCGCAGAACCGAACCTGAGTCAGAAGAAGAAGAACCAGATTCGGAAGACGATGACGAGCTTACAACCGAAATAGTCAACCTGGTAAAGAAACTCTACAAAAAGAAGGACTTCAACAAAAAGGATGTGAGAAAGGTCATCCAGTCCAAAGAAGCCCAATCAAGCTTGAAGGCCAAATTTGAAGTGACCTGCTACGGGTGCAATCAGAAGGGGCACATCAAGGCAAACTGCCCGAACCAAAAAGATCCAAAGAAACTAAGGAGGAAGAAGGCCTTGAAAGCAACATGGGACGAGTCTTCCTCCGAGGAATCCGACGACGAAGAACTCGAGCAGACAAATTTTCTCGCGCTGACAGCCCGGGACTACACCAACGAATCCGGAAGCGAGGACGAATCGGAAGCCGAGTCCGAAAGAAGTCACGAATCCGCATCTGTTTCCGAAGGGCCAAACCCCTCTGTAAGTACAACCTGTTTACATAGCTTAATCAATTATTTAATGCATAAAGTAGCTAAGTCAAAAATTCGAATCAAGTCGCTTCTAAAGGAGATAACACTCCTTAAAGAAACAACTAATAACGAATCCTTGACTGATCTAGCTCAGACTGGAACCTCAACTCAAGTTCAAAGACTTGAGGAAGAGAATTCCAACCTGAAAAATCAAGTCAAGGATTTGAAGACAACCCTAGAACGATTTTCCCTGGGATCCAAGAATCTTGACTTGATTCTTGGAACACAAAGGGCAATCTACAATAGAACTGGACTAGAATACAAATCTAAAAAGAAATATAAGTCATATTTATCTCTCATACAAAGAACAAATAGAAAAATGGTCCAAGCATGGGTTGCCAAGTCTAACCTGATCAATCAAGTTGGACTCGGACAATATTGGGTTCCCAAGGATCAAATACATTATCTCGATAGACCATATATATCGAGGCTATGATCCTGGGGGAGCTAAAATGATTAAAATTCGAAATTAAAATTAAAAATTCAATTAAAAAAAGAAATTAAAATTAAAAATTAAAATCAAAAAATTAAATTAAAATAAAAAAATTCAATTAAAGAATTCGAAATTAAAATAAAAAATTAAAACCAAAAATAAAAAATAAAAAATTAAATTAAAAATTTGAAATTAAGCTAAACATTCTAAATTTAATTGAAGGAGGATCCAGAATAGCTGGCACCCGCATCTAAACTACCCGACTGGGTAACCAAACTTAATCTACCCGGAATGGGTAAACAAGAATAGTCTACCCGGCAGGGTAATTAAGGTTAGATAAAATGGACTAGGTTTAACTTGAGTCACGGTACTGGTGAAGTTTTTGGATGATAGTACGTTAGGGAAGCTTGGGCATCGCATGTCTAGGAAGATATGGCTTCGACCTGGTGCATTTGGCCAAGTGGAACTGACCGAAGCTACCCTTAAATGGATCCTAACTAGTTAGACCAAGGTTTAGTATTAAGTTTAATGGGTATGACTATTTGGAAAACCTCGAAGGCATGGTTACTTTAATGAGTTCCTTGTGACTCACCATAGCCCAGAAGTTTATCCAAAGAATGCTTACTTGTTGAACCCAAAGCTAAACCTGAATCTAACACAAAGTTAAACATAATTCTAAAATTGAACCTCAATTCATCTCACAAAAATTATAGGAGTCCCTGATTGAAAATTTAGATCGGGTGAGATGACTAAGGAATTCATTAATTCAAAATTAAATATTTTTCAAAATTAACTTAAATATTTTTTCAAAAATTAACTTAAATATTTTTCAGAATTAACTTAAATATTTTTCAAAATTAACTTAAATTAACTTAAATATTTTTTCAAAAATTAACTTTAATATTTTTTCAAAAATTAACTTAAATATTTTTTCAAAAATTAACTTTAATATTTTTTAAAAAATTAACTTAAATATTTTTCAAAATTAACTTAAATATTTTTTCAAAATTAACTTTAATATTTTTTCAAAAATTAACTTTAATATTTTTCAAAATTAACTTAAATTAACTTAAATATTTTTCATAATTAACTTAAATTAACTATTTTTTCAAAAATTAACTTAAATATTTTTTCAAAAAAAAAATTAACTTAAATATTTTTCTTAAATATTTTTTCAAAAAATTAACTTAAATATTTTTTCAAATTAAAATTAACCTAAATGCTTTTCATTAAAAATTAACTTAAAATATTCTCCAAACTTAACATTTTTCAAAAATACTTCAATCAAACTGTCTTTTGATCCATCAACTACTTTATGTGTAGGAATTAGATCAATGAATGTTGGACAGTGGATGCTCCAGACATATGACTGGAGATAGGTTAAAGTTTACTAAGCTAAAACTAAAGAACCTAGGATCAGTTGCATTCGGCAACGATGGAAAACTGAAAATAATCGGAAAAGGTAATATCGAACTTAATTCCGACTTTATTATTCGAAAAGTATTATTAGTTGAAAATTTTAATTTCAATTTATTAAGTATAAGCCAATTATGCGATACTGGTTATTCAGTTAATTTTACCAAATCCGAATGTATAGTCAAACATATTGACAATCCAAAAATCATACTTAAGGGCACTAGGAAAGATAATGTCTACACCATTTATCTACCAACACCCTCAATAAAGTATTTTCTAACACAACAAGAGGAAACTGAGTTGTGGCACAGGAGATTGGGTCGCACTCACACAAGACTCATTTCAAAAATGAGTCAAAATGGACTAGTTAGAGGATTGCCCAAATTAAAAGTTATTGAAAATTCAGTCTGTAATGCGTGTCAACAAGGAAAACAAACCAAGTCAACCTACAAGTCAACCAATCTAGCTAGAACTACTTGTTTACTTGAGCTCCTTCACCTAGACCTATTTGATTCACACAGAGCCAAGTCACTAAGCAAGAACCAGTATTGCTTAGTTATAATAGATGACTTCTCCAGGTTCACCTGGGTAAAATTTCTAAAAACAAAAGATGAAACCTTTGAAATATTTAGTAATTTTTGTAAATTAACAAAAAATGAAAAAGACACTAAAATTAAAAGAATAAGAAGTGACCATGGAGGAGAATTTGAGAATCACAACTTTACTGAATTTTATGAAATAAATGGATACAAACATGAATACTCCTGCCCTAGAACCCCTCAACAAAATGGTTTAGTAGAACGCAAAAACAGAACCCTACAAGAAGCTGCTAGAACCATGTTAAACGAATATAAACTATCTAATCAATTCTGGGCTGAAGCAGTTAGTACAGCATGTTACATTCAAAATAGGATTTTAATTAACAAAATTCAAAATAAAACACCCTATGAAATTTATTATAATAAAATTCCCAACTTAAACTATTTAAAAGTATTTGGATGTAAAGTCTTCATTTTGAACACTAAAGGTTACTTAGGGAAATTTACATCAAAAATAACCCCGGGAATATTTTTAGGATATTCAACAACTAGTAGAGCATATAGAGTGTATAACAAAAATACCCTAAAGGTAGAAGAAACAATAAATATAATATTTGATGAAGAAAATAAGTTACCCAACACAATAAATGAAACTGAAAAGATAGAAAATATTAACCCAATAAACAGAGAAGATGACGAAATTCAATCTGAACCTATTGAATCTGAAGAACAAATCACTAACTCAAATGATATGCGACCAACTAGAACAAGCATAAATCACCCATCTGACCAAATTTTGGGTGACCCAACTGTAGGAGTCAGAACTAGATCATCTTATAGAAACCAAAGCCAAATAGCTTTGATTTCAAAAATTGAACCCAAAACCATAGAAGAAGCCCTACCAGACCCAGATTGGACTCTAGCAATGCAAGAAGAATTGGCCCAATTTGAAAGAAATCAGGTCTGGAAATTAGTGCCGAAACCCGTTAACAAATCCATAATTGACACTAAATGGGTTTTTAGAAACAAATTAAACGATCAAGGTGAAATAGTTAGAAACAAAGCTAGGTTAGTAGCTAAAGGATTCAGTCAAGTAGAAGGGTTAGATTATGACGAGACCTATGCTCCAGTAGCAAGACTTGAATCCATTAGGATGTTGCTAGCCTATGCAGCACATAAAGGATTCAAGCTATTTCAAATGGACGTAAAATCAGCATTTTTAAACGGATTTATTAAAGAAGTGTATGTAGGGCAACCCCCAGGATTTGAAGATTTAGAACAACCAAATTATGTCTTTAAATTAAAAAAGGCCCTATATGGACTAAAACAAGCACCTAGGGCTTGGTATGAATGTCTGTCCAATTACTTAATATCAAAAGGATTTAACCAAGGTCAAATAGACCCAACCCTTTTCGTAAAGACCTTAGAAAATGATATTTTTATAGCCCAAATTTACGTTGACGATATTATTTTCGGTTCCACAAACTCTAAATTTCTAAAAGAATTCACCCAACTTATGGAAAATGAATTCGAAATGAGTCTGTTAGGAGAACTTAATTTCTTCTTAGGTTTACAGATTAAGCAAACTAAAGATGGAATTTACATTTATCAAACTAAATATGCTAAGGAATTAATTAGAAAATTTGGCATGAAAAACTCAAAAATAATCAATACACCAATGGCTACAAATGCTAAAATTGACTCAGACTTAGAAGGTAAATCAGTAGACTTGAAATACTATCAGAGTGCGATAGGAAGTCTACTGTACCTAACTGCAAGTCGACCAGACATTATTTTTGCAGTAGGTATATGTGCATGATACCAATCTTGTGCAAAAGAGTCTCACTTAACCCTTGTTAAAAGAATCCTTAGGTATGTTAAGGGAACCCTAAATGTAGAACTATGGTACCTTAGATCTGGCACCCTTGACCTAAACGGCTACTCTGACTCAGACTATGCCGGATGCAAGCTAGATAGTAAAAGCACAAGTGGTAGCTGTCAATTTCTAGGGCAATGCCTAGTAAGTTGGTCAAGTAGAAAGCAACACTGTGTTGCTTTATCTACCACTGAAGCTGAATATATAGCCTTAGGTGAATGCACATCTCAGTTGCTGTGGATGATGCATACCCTTAAAGACTATCAACTGGAGTATCATAAAACTAAAATCTCAATTGATAATATAAGCTCAATAAATCTAACAAAAAACTCAATTCATCACTCAAGGACTAAACATATAGAAGTGAAACACCACTTTGTAAGGGATCACGTAGCTAAGGGTGATATTGAACTCAACTATGTTGAGTCAAAATCAAACATAGTTGATATCTCCACAAAGCCCTTACCTGAACTTGAGTTCAGCTCACTTAGAAGGCAAATAGGAATGTGCTGGGTAGAATATATATTAATTTTTCAAAACTCACTGTCTTACTTCAAAACTCGTTCTTTTATTCTTTTCAAAACCTAGGAAAAATAATGATTTTAAAATCTCATTTTCTTAGAATTTTCAAAAATATGACATAGCCTAGGATCTACCGGTACCTAGAAATCTTGTTCCCCTAGATTTTAGCTAGAGCATCTCACAAACACCTAGGTATACGTTGCTTGTGTTTGTAAAAATAGAATGATGTGAGATGCATAGGGTACAACCTGGACTCAAGAATACTTATTACTGTGCATCAATATGAGTCTGGGCGTTAAATACTTTATTAACAGTAATTAAGTCAAGTCTTCCAGCCTTAGTCAAATCTAACTGGACTAAATGACTTTACTTGACTAATCAAGTGAAAGCTGTTGCCCTCTAGGCAATCAGCAAGTAGCTAACGGTTAGACAGTTGGTGAAGGAAATGTTAAGCTTAAGTTTGCTTACACTTTAGGGCTCTGATACCTGACCAAAATAATTTAAATAATTTAACAACTATTTAACATGACTCATGCTTAGACTATAAGACCCTAAGAATTTATTAAGACATTAATCAAGGGGGAGTGAATTTTTCTTTTCAAGCTTGTTTTCCTTTAAAATAAAAATTACCTTTGACTTGGTTTTAAAAATTATTTTTGACTTGCTATAAAAATTATGTTTGACTCAGCCTTAAAATAGAACTAACAGTATTTTTAAAGGCTTGGATTTTTAGATAATCAATTTTCAAAACTAAGCACTAAAATTATCCAAATCCTTTACTAAGTTCTTTTCAAAAAACAGTTTCTCAAAGCTAAGTACTTAAGTTAAGCTTTTATGAAAATCCTTTTAAAGTTAAGCAAAGTTTTTACCTTTAAGTGTTTGTCAAAATTAGTTTTTGCTGAAAATGAGTTATGTATTTTCAAAACAATTTCAAATTGAGCTAAGTGTTTTTCAAAGTAATGATTTTCAAAATACTAAATTTTGCTAAGTTTTTGTTGGAAACTACTTAGTGTTTTCAAGGCATTTCCTAACTTATGCAAAATAATTCTTTTTGAAACACTAAGACACTAAATAAATGGCTACTCTTCAGGGGGAGCTTAAAATAATTATTCTTTTCTCTTCCTGATATTCTTTTTGATTTATGTCAAAGGGGGAGAGAAAAGTCAAAGTTAAAGAATAGTTAAAGAAATTAACAATTAAGAATTTAAACATAAAGAGCAGCGTAAGTTTCAAATTGTCATACATTCATGTTTAAATTTCTTAATAATTTTGTCATACTTTTACTTAACTTTGAACTGTGTTGTCATAATAAAAAATGGGGAGATTGTTGGTGCAGGAAGCATCCGACGATCGAACCGATGTTTTGATTATGTCAAAGAGTTCAAGTTAAGTTGTTTTGTTATCTAATGAGCTTAAACAAGTGTGCAGGAAAGTCCTAACTGCGGTTAGGCAGGTGGAAAATCCTAAGGGGCGGTAACCTTAGGTCCTAGGGGGTGGTAACCCTAGGTGGAGGAAAACCCTAAAGGGCGGAAACCTTAGGTCCTAGGGGGTGGTAATCCTAGGTGGAGAAAAACCCTAGGCGGAAAGTCCAGTCGGTCTGGAGGACCGGACTGACATCAGGTAAATCTCCTGAGTGGAGTAGGTGAGGATGCGTTCCCCGTAGAGGGAACAGTAGGCGTCGGGTCGATCTAGGGTTTCTGGTTGGATGCCCGAAGTCAAATTCGGTCAGTCCGATGACTGACAATTTTATTTATCATATTATCTTTTTGTGTTCTAACTCTGTTTTGCAGGTAACTAACAGTTTTATGCAGGGTTAGAACTGACCAGGATCGGTCGACCGAACCTTGGGATCGGTCGACCGAACCTCCAAGCTACCAGATCAGATCTCCAGAAGTTGGACCAGACTCGACCAGGGATCGGTCGACCGAACCTTGGGATCGGTCGACCGAACCTTGGGATCGGTCGACCGAACCTGGGATAGGTGTCGACTGGATCAAGCTGAGGTGTGCGGGTCAGAGGAGACTGATCGGTCGACCGAACCTTGGGATCGGTCGACCGAACCCAGGGATAAAGTTTGACCAGATCGAAGCGGAGCGACGGATGGACGAATTAGATGCGGTGGAGGTCATCTGATCGGTCGACCGAACGTGTGGATCGGTCGACCGATCCGCTTCAGGTCAAAGCTGATCCCGAGACTTGGGGATCTGGATCAGACCTTGCAGAGCTATAAAAGGAGGCCTTGAGGTGCAGCTCAGATCATCGAATTCCGAACGAGAAAACTGAGCTCTTCTGTGTACTGCTGCTAACGCCTCAACAACGCTCTGCTACTCCAACGAATCAACTCCAAAGTTCACTATTCTTCTTGTTCGTTGGTATAGTTTCTTTATTGTACTCCAGTTTGTAATCATTCCGATATTATAGTTGTTGCCCACCGAAAGCGGTCAAGGACCGCGGGCCTTCGAGTAGGAGTCGCTATAGGCTCCGAACGAAGTAAAACACTTGCGTCTCTGTGTGTTTGCTTTAACTTTCCGCTGCATTTCAACTCTGTATTTAAATCGCGAAAAATAGCCACGAGCGCTATTCACCCCCCTCCCCCTCTAGCGCTTTCGATCCATCAAAGAATTCCATACCAACCCCCCAGAAGGTATAACAATCATCTACGAAGCTGAATTCAGCAATAAACTAAGTTGTCAGAAACTCACCAAAAACTGTGTTGACTCAATTAGATATGGATGTCAATGCCAACTACTATATTCTTTCAAAAAAGCCAACATTGACTTTGAAAAATATGTCCCAACAAACTATAGCGGATGACTTATTACCCCATTTACTTTAATGGATTATGAACTTCTATCTAGACTCTTGGGTACGTGACCCAGACTCCGTTACAGATTTCCCAAAGAAATTGGGTGACATAATAGCTCAAGTACTCGAAAAAGAGAAAACATTTGTGATATGCACTTTTGAAAGTTCGCCACTAGAATGGCTAAATTTGAAGATAGAACCAGCCAAATACTTGATCAAGATAGATGTTCATGACATAATTGGTCTTCAGGTAGACCTTGAAGAATATCCTTCTGATCCTGATCTGGAATGGGCAGCACATTCAACACCAGCAGATCAATTTAAACACTGGCGAGCTTCTATTCACGGACCTCCTTTCTTTTCACGGAACTAACAACTCATATCCTCTTTCATTCTCCATGAAGTAACCTTCTAGCCTCTTCCTTCACATCCTCTTTCTATAAATACCTACTTCATGCCTCCAGCAAGATGCAAGAAGAAGCAAGTGTGATAGTGTGCGCTAGTGTGATTTAGTGTAAGTGTACTGTAAGTATCTCCTATAAATTTCCTATGTAAGTTTATACCTTTTTTATATAATTTCCTTATGTAAGTCTATAACTAGCTAAATATGCTTTCAATTTCTTAGTTTGTATATTTTTCTAAAAAATTTCTAAGATAATTTAATAAAAAGGCTTTGTTTTCATCTTATTGTCTTCAAGAGTTAGGATTTATCTCGTGATTTATACTTGTAAAACCTGTGCTGACTAAGTTGGGTAGCAAGAGCTACTGAAAGCTCATTATAAGAGCTACAGAAGTCGAGATGAAGCTTGAACAATAAAACATAATTGATGAGAAGCAATAATAAAAATATTCTTCCAAAATACCTAGATTTAGAAATCCTTGCTTGAAATTGCTGTTAACTTTTTTACTATTCACAAATCTTAAAAATCTTTGAAAAACATAACTTTGACACAAAGCACGTAAAAATCTGGTAACACTAAATATGGGATGACTGGTGCAACTCTATAAAAAAAAATTTCATTGAAGGTTAAATTAGAAAGTACTCATAGTGAATAATCCCGCATAATTACATGTCCCATTTGATATAAATTTTTTTACAAATACACTGTACTTTAATCGAACCACGGTGAGCAATTAGCAATTCTAAAAACATGCAATCGGCTGGGCTTAATTAGCCCACTAAGTTTTTTTTTCCAAAATTTTTACAAAAACTTGAATTTGGTTCAATTTGCTGATAGGTAGGGGTGTAATCGAGCCGAGCTGAGCCGAATTCTTGAATGTTTGAGCTTGACTTTTTTATAATCGAGTCAAGCTCAAGCTTTATTTAACGAATATATTCATGACTCACGAGCTTATTCGAGCTTTTATCGAGCCTAAATGAGTTTAATAAATATAAAATTTAAATTTAAATATTTATTAAAAACTAAATTATATATTTAGAGAAAATTATAATATTCTTATTAAAATTTATAATTTTATTCTAATAAATAAGTTTAATATATTTATCTATATTTTTCAATAGAGAGTAAAATCTATAAATTCAATATCAAAACTATTATCTTTTTATTTAAAAGTTGATTCATGAGCTTAATAAACGTGTTCACGAGCTAACGAACCGAGTATTGCAAAACTTGAGCTTGGTTTATTTATCTGAATGAGCTTCATTAAACGAGCTCAAACAAGCTTTTATCAAATCGAACTTCGAATAGCTCACTAACGGCTTGGTTCATTTACACCTCTACTAATAGGTCGAAAAATAGAAGCAAATGTAAAATATTTAAAGACGAGGACAAAATCCTCGCGACTTAGAGCATCCACATCAACTACCTTATCGAAAAATTTTATCCTAAATTTTAGATATGGTAGCTAAAAAATCTTTACATCAGCTACCCTATCTATTTTCTAAATTTAGATTTGATGAATAGTAATTTTCTAAATTTAGGGAATGAAATCTCTATCCTAAAAATAAAATAATATTTTTTTAATCTCTCTTCTTTCACTCAATATTTTCAATCTCTTTCCTTCTACTCATTCCATAAATATAATAATAAAAAATAGAAGAAAGAGAAGAAAATAATAAAAAAGATTAAGAATAATAAAAATTTTAGGATAATTGATAAAATATGTAGTGAAAAATGACTTTCTAAATTTAATAAAATAGGTCATTTATCTTAAATTTTAAATATAGTAATAAGAAAACTGAAGTTGATGCTCTTTACTACCTCGTCCTCTGGTCTCCTCTTTCCGGGATCCGTCGTCTTCTTTAGCAAGTCCGGTGTGTCTCTTCCCAAGGGCGGAATCAGGTTATGGTTTATCCGGGCTGTAGCCCGGAGGCCGACGATGCCGAATCTCAAATTTACAGGGGAAAACAAATGGAAAACACGAGAAAAAGATGAATTAGTCTGGGGCGACGGCGTTGGAATTGGCAGCCATTGCGCACAACCTGGAATCAGCCCGGGTAGATCACCCGGGCTGGCTCCGCCATTGTCTCTTCCTTTGTGCGCTTGCCTTTCTCTTAGCTTCTTTTGCTGCAGTTTGAGGATTTGTGTGTAGGTCTAAAGCAGTGTGACCCTGACGGAGTGCAGGCGAAAGTTCTGGAGGAGGTGGTCGCGGGGATTCATGTCATGAAGCGCGGCAAGTACATTATGTGGATTATGCCTTCTCTTTGATTGACGTAGCTCAGTTTGTTGTTGAATTTGGTGTGTGAATTAGGTCGCTGTAATTTGCTACGTTGTTCTGTTCAATTGTTTTTGTTTCAATTTCAATTTATTGTTTTAGTTTAACCTAGTTTGTTCGCTTGGTTTTGAAGTGATTAACTTTATCTGTTTGATGAAATGTGTGTAAGAAATATAATTTTGAGCATTGTTATGGAATTGTTAATTATTTTCACAAAATGTATTGCCAGCTGTTATGTTTGTTAATTTCTCAACTCTCGTTTTTGAGTCTGCAATTGTTTTCTTAAACAACTGGTCTTTATGATCTCTGCAGCCTGGAGGAGTTCAATTCTTGGTTTTATTTCTCTTTTCTTTTCCTTGTTTGTAAATACAATGATACTAGTACTTTATGGATTGGTTAGTGAAATTTAAAAGGTCTAATTTCCTGATTGAAGTGCTGTTTTATATATGAAAAGAAGAATCTGTTCTGCCTGCATCGTTGCTGAAAGGAATTTTTTCCAGTTCATTACATTGAATCATCTTTTCGCATTTGGTCCTAGCATGCCAATCATATGAAGACGTCTATATGAGAAAAATTACACTAGATATCATTTAGATTTTTCTTCATAATTAACAATGCACTAGTGCTATGCTGGAACCCTTAATCGAGCTTGATATTCTAGAGGTAATGAAGCCATCTGAAACAGCCGAAGTCATAGAAAGTTCGTCTGTCCAGCCTCACTTCTTGTCATGGTAGGAATCCTTTTGACTTCCAGTACCTGTTCTTTCACCTTTTACATATCATACATGTTAATATTGTTCCTGTATCAGGTGGGAGATTGAGTTTTCACTGATGTGGTATATGGGAACAGACATGGTTTTCTTACCATTTTAACTGAGCCACTTAGCCTTTCTGGAGAGCCTTTTATGGTTAAGCAGGTTTTTCTACTGAACGTTTTGTTTCGATTAATGTTAGGCTTAAGGGAAAAGTTAATGGATAGGTTTTTCTACTGAAGGTTTTGTTGTCAAATTTCCCATGTAATTAAATCTAGCTTTTAATTCCAATTCTTTGTCATTGTAAGTGTGAGGTGCATGTCTTAACAATGACTACTGTAAATGATATGACTCAACTATTTGAGATAGACTCTGTAATCTAATCTTGCAATTGGCTTCTTTTTAACATTATCTTGAGTACTAGCCAAATCATCTAGATCTATTTTGATTGTGTTAAGTAAATTTTCCCCACTTACTCCTTTAAATATAATTAACTGTCTAAATATGCACTGTAGATCTTCTTTAAAATTTCAATTGTCAATTAGGGTCATTCCTATACATCAGTGGTTGGTAAACATTTTTTTTTTCTCTCATAATAATCTCTCATCCATTTCAACATTCTTATATTTTACTTTTTCCTTAACCTTAATTCAATGGCCATAAGCATGATTGGTAGTGCCACTCTTTCATACTATCCTTGTGATCTACAGGGCATATATTAGAAATTATGTTCCTTCGAGGTTTATTTTATTGATCTCTCCTTGTTGAATAATATATACAGGGCATTCAGGATCGTGCAGCTCCTAGTACTACTTAAATTTCACGCATTCAACTTTTGGTTTCTGCTCAAGTCCTTTTGTTTCCAAAGCTTATCATCAATTGACGGATCATCTACAAATAACATACACCATAATGATTTTTTAGCGAGCTCATCTAGTATCAACATAAAAATTACAAGAGGAGCTAACTCGCGATCAACTTGCAGTTGAAGAATTCATTTATGATGCTATTTCTGTTAATTTTCAAGATGGATGGAACATGAGTGGAACTTTCAAACTTTTGCAGAAATATAATGGCAGTGCTTTCTTCATTGAACTTGTGAGCTTGAAGTGGTTTACATGCTTATGGAAACGAAGTAGATTCAGTGCCCACCTATATTTCTTTCTGCATTTGTTTTAATCTCAAATGGATTGAATATAATTGAAGATGAAAATAAATGTTGAGACTTTCTTCCTAAAACTAGCTACTATTTTTTCTTACTATCTTCAAAGGTCATATAGCTCACCCAAGCATTTCTCTCCCACAACGAGATAAAATTTTTGTGGGAAAACATTTAATAAATTTCATGGGAATCTACCTTTATCCAATAAAATAATTATGTTAATTAAGTACTAAAAAATTATACGGGCCGCAGAGAATTACGTGTCGGCCGCCGGTGGGCTAAATCACATTCAATCTGCGCCGACTGTCCCATGCCACGCGTCGCTCTATTTATGGTCATCCTCTCTTCCGTGTGTTTGGCAGCGTTGACGGCGACTCTCCGTTATCTTCCCCGAAAGGGCTACGCTGCTTCCGCGTGGGCGGCCGCGTGTCAAGACATGGCGTGCTAACTAAACTGCTTATGGAGTCTGTTCGGTCCTCTAAACTTGATTAGCCTTCAATTTTTTATGGGGCCCGCTAGGCTATCGACGGGTCTCCTAATGAGTGCGTCGATGAAGAGCACGGCAAGCCTCCTTTCAATCCACGCCGTCCGTCATCTCACTCCGCGTTATTTATGGAACGCGCTCTTGCGCCACAGGAACAGCGACGGCTTAGCGAGTCTTTCCTTTTCGGAGAGTGTCAAGCAGGCGAATGGGCGAGAAGATCGTTACGGAGGCGAAAGGGAAGCTCACTTCCGCAGTCGGGAGCGGCGGAGAAGGCGGCGAGATGCATTTCCGCGGGGTGAGGAAGCGGCCCTGGGGGCGCTATGCGGCGGAGATACGCGACCCCGTCAAGAAGAGCCGCGTGTGGCTGGGCACATTCGATACGGCCGAGGCGGCGGCGAAGGCCTACGACGCTGCCGCTCGCGAGTTCCGAGGGACCAAGGCCAAGACCAACTTCCCCCGCACCGCCGACGCCTGCGGTAGCCCCAGCAGCCAGAGCAGCACCGTCGTCGAGTGCTCTGGAAACGATGCCGCGCCGCGGCCGCTCCCCTCCCAGCTCGACGTCAACCTCGTCTACAGCGGCGGCGGCGCTTGCGCATCCGGCGGCACGCCGTTTGCCTTCCAACCATTTTCGCTCTTCTACTTTGACCAAATCGCCAGATCCGGGACGATGCCGGCGTCAGCGGTGCGTCATATGCCGCCTCTATGCCGGCCGATGGTCGTCGCCTGCTTCAAGCCGCCGCGCGAAGTAACCGCCCGTAGCGACTCAGATTCCTCCTCCGTCGTGGATCCACAACAACCGGACCGCTGGTCACCGGCGCCGCAGCCACTTTCCAAGACGTCACGTCTCGAACTGGATCTCAACCTCCCGCCGCCAGAGACGGTGGAGTGATCTTCACAGGAGCCACACCGTCGTATCCCTTGTCAAGTTTCTTCATTTTTTTAATTTTCAAAAGAAAAAAAGGAAAAAAAAAAACCCGTCGGCGACATGTAATTTAATTGCCTCCTTCCATTGTCATAAATCATTTAACAATATGCGCGACTTCGTTAGCCGGCAGGCGTTTTGTCTTCATCCGCTTATTTAATTCATAAATCCCTTTCTGGCACTGACTTTATGACGTCGTGACTCGCGCGTGTTGACGACGTCTGCCTCGCGTCCCGCATACGAAGTCCAAAACTATGGTCCCGCCTTCTGCGTCCGACGCGTGTACCTAAGCACCGTCACGCTTTAACGGCGGCACGTTGGCGGTGGGGCGCGGAGTCGCGTACGAATCTAATACGGGCGACGAAGTTTACGCGCACGTGACCTCGTGGAGCCCCATACACAGTGAGTGGGGTGGTGGCCGTGGTGGACGCGGTCGCACGCGGGGGCAAGTTTGTCGGGATCCCGGCGCGATGGCCAAACATCATCCACAGAATTAAGCCACCGGATGACGTAATGATTACTTTGGAGGAGGCCACGTGATGATCCGTTGGCGTGGAAGGGACGGCGGTACGCCGCTGTCCCTGTGGGGACCGCATGGGGGGCTGCCGCGCGCAGTTAGGCGGCCGGCTTTTTATTATTTTCGGAATCGGGATGCCACGTGCTGCTGGGCAGTATGCCGTCAGCGATACGTGGGAGCATCTTGACGGATGTTGATCCGTAAGGTAAGTAAAAGTTCAGTTTAACGTACAGAATTTAAAAATTAAATTTGTTTTATTTAAAAAATTATTTTTTAAAAAAAATCAATTAATTCGATCGGATTTGATTTTAAATTTTTTTATTTGATTAAATCAAATAAATCAAAATTTTGAATTCAATAATTTTTTTAATCATAAATTTAAGAATGAACGGAATTTTTATTAAATCAAATTAATATTTTTTTTAAAAAAAATAATTTATTCAGTTTATTTATTCGATTTTATTAAAAATTTAATTGGATTCGATTCCATTTTTATCAAAAAAAAATTGATTCAGTTTAATTTATTTGAAAAAAAATAATTTAATTTAATTATTTTAATTGGATTCAATTTTAATCGAATACTCTCTATCTCCTCTGTCTATTGACGCACCACAATCTGGGATTTGCGATATCCAGTGGCGTCAGCCAGTAGATTTGGATCGCCGTTTCATTCACTCAGGGTTTATATAAGAAAGAAATTGCATTGAAAATACGGTGTTGTCGCAGGAAGGCAGCGGCCAGGATGGCCAAGGCCACGTGGCAGATGATGACTCGATTAACGTAGAGCTCGGTCGGTCCACATGGCAAATTAAGGACTCGATTAAAGAAGATTGAATCGGTCCACTTGGGCAGAGCTTGGTCGACTCGAAATTTACAAAATTTACGGTGCGGTTTTTACTTTTATGTGGAACCGAAATGATTAGTTTGATTTTTTTTTTATTTGTCTCAATTTGAAAGCTTAATTTCACTTATATTAATAAGTGAATAACAATAAAAAAAACAAACTTTTTCATATTCATAGCTTGTTATCTCATGAGTAAGGCTAATCCCCTCATATGATTATTAACTTTAATTTCCTAATTTACACGATTAATCATATGGAACAATCATAGATCACGACTTTTATTGCAAACAATTGTTCCTTTTACTCTGAACGGTTTCAATGTTTCATCTGGTAAGGCATTGCTCTTACCTCAGTAGGATAATCTTAATTATTAGAGTAAGAGAAGTTCTTCCCTTGATTAAACCTTCTCCCCTTTAATTTTATTAGGGTAAAGATCAAGGATTTATATAAAGGTTAAGAAAATGGCAAATTAATTAACCATCCATTTGTCTGGAATGTAGGGATTGAGCCCATCTATGGACTTGTGTTTCGACACTTATAAGGTGATAATTTGTTTGGCATCTAAAAGCATGTATTGAGAGCATGTGCTCCAATGCCTCTCATTGATCTAAAATATAAGATGGCAAACCTAAGGAGCTCGAATGCACTTATTCAAATGGTCTTATTTTGAAATATTTTAATTTTAAAGATATCATTTCTTGAAAGATTTTGATTTTGATTATCTTTTAATTTTTGCTGGATTTATTTATTTTGTCCCAGAAACCTTTTTGCCAATGGCTTACGTTCGAAGGGCTTTTCCCTTAAAGTTAAAGGTATTCTGTTCTTTAATTCAAACTCTTTCTCTTACGTTAGAAGGTCAAAAGATGAATCTACTTTAGTCAAAAGGTCATTTACTAGTCTAGCCATTAAAAATGGTTTAATATTTGTCAATTGGCATATTGGATTTTGATGCCTCTCTTTTTTTTGTTCGCGCGTGTGTTTCTCGTTCTCAATCAGTCCTCTTCTCTCATATTGTCTGATGGATTTGAAAAAATAATATGGATTAGAGTCGGGTCGGCTCCTCCTAATTACTGATTGATAAAGAGAAAAAAAATAAAAGAAGAACTTAAAGAATAAAGAGTGGTCTCTACTAGTTAGAAATAGAGCCATCATACTTAGAAAAAAAAAAAAGATAGATTCACTACTTTAACAATCTTAGTACTAGTCCCATGGATATAGAGAAAGATAAATGTAGGTATATAAGTGTTAAGTGCATGGTGGAGTAAATCACAGGTCGTCAGTTTTTAAGAAACTACCCCTGACAATTACACTAGAGATGTCATGCACGTCCACCGTCTACGCTACATCCTAGGGACAGACCATCATAATTAGAAGTTATCATCTGAGATACTTATATAGTTGTTAAAAGAAAATTTTCACATCACCTGTCTTCATGCCTTTTTTACTTCTTCCCAATCCTCACTTTCTGATGATCCGTTACTGAACTTCCAATCCTTGACTACCACGTAAACTGAAGAAGGCTTGTAGGGAACCACTCCTGACAACTATTACTCATCCGTCATTCACTGGTTGTCACGTATTATGAAGAAGGAATCAAGGGAACCGTCTTTGATATCCATCACTTGTTTTTCTAATCATCAAATGCTACGTGTTGGCAACCAGAAGCTTCCTGACGAAAGACTCACTCAGTAGTATTGCTCTATGTGCCCTAATATAATTACCCTACGAAAACTTAACAATTTTGCTTGGTGAACTGCAATTATGGCACTTTATGAAACTGGGTGTTATTACTCAATAGAGCTTTGATGTCACTCTATGGACACTTAACATTATTGTTCAGCAGACCTTTATGTTGTTGTTCTGTGAGACTAAGTATTATTACTCGATAGGGCTTTGATGTTACTCTGCATACACTTAACATTATTGCTTGGCAGACCTCAATGATATCACTTTGTGGAATTAAGCCTTATTGCTCAGCGTAGCTTTGATGTTACTGTTAGAGTGTATACTAAAAGTCTAGCTTTTGTAAATATTTATTTGTTGAAATAAAAGAATCATATTGGTCAATATCTGTATTTATTTGTTAAATGTATTTGTTCAATTAATTTATATAGTAGATAACATGGAGTGTGTTATTTTGAAATATTTTAATTTTAAAGATATCATTTCTTGAAATATTTTGATTTTGATTATCTTTTAATTTTTGCTGGATTTATTTATTTTGCCCCATAAACCTTTTTGCCCATGGCTTACGTTCGAAGGGCTTTTCCCTTAAAGTTAAAGGTATTGTGTTCTTTAATTCAAACTCTTTCTCTTACGTTAGAAGGTCAAAAGATGAATCTACTTTAGTCAAAAGGTCATTTACTAGTCTAGCCATTAAAAATGGTTTAATATTTGTCAATTGGCATATTGGATTTTGATGCCTCTCTTTTTTTGATTCGCGCGTGTGTTTCTCCTTCTCAATAAGTCCTCTTCTCTCATATTATCTGATGGATTTGAAAAAATAATATGGATTAGAGTCGGGTCGACTCCTCCTAAGCCGAGGTGGCCCCTCCGATGCTTAAATAACTGATTGATGTAGAGAAAAAAAATAAAAGAAGAACTTAAAGAATAAAGAGTTGTCTCCACTAGTTAAAAATAGAAGATCATCATACTTAAAAAAAAAAAAAATAGATCCACTACTTTAACAACCCTAGTGCTAGCCCCATGGATATAGAGAAAGATAAATGTAGGTACACAAGTGTTAAGTGCATGATGGAGTAAATCACAGGTCGTCAATTTTTAAGAAACGACCCCTGACAATTACACTAAAGATGTCATGCACGTCCACCGTCTACGCTACATCCTAAGGCCAGACCATCATAATTAGAAGCTATCATCTGAGATACTTATATAGTTGTTAAAAGAGAATTTTCACATCACCTGCCTTCGTGCCTTTTTTACTTCTTCCCAATCCTCACTTTCTGATGATCCGTTACTGAACTTCCAATCCTTGACTGCCACGTAAACTGAAGAAGGCTTGTAGGGAACCACTCCTGACAACTATTACTCATCCGTCATTCACTGGTTGTCACGTATTATGAAGAAGGAATCAAGGGAACTGTCTTTGATATCCATCACTTGTTTTTCTAATCATCAAATGCTACATGTTGGCAACCAGAAGCTTCCTGACGAAAGACTCACTCAGTAGTATTGCTCTATGTGCCCTAATATAATTACCCTGCGAAAACTTAACAATTTTGCTTGGTGAACTACAATTATGGCACTTTATGAAACTGGGTGTTATTAATCAATAGAGCTTTGATGTTACTCTATGGACGCTTAACATTATTGTTCGGCGGACCTTTATGTTGTTGTTCTGTGAGACTAAGTATTATTACTCGATAGGGCTTTGATGTTACTCTGCATACACTTAACATTATTGCTTGGCATACCTCAATGATGTCACTTCGTGGAATTAAGCCTTATTGCTCAGCGTAGCTTTGATGTTACTATATGGACACTTAACATTATTGCTTGACAGACATCAATGATGTCACTTTGTGGAACTAAGCATTATTGCTCAGCATAGTTTTGATGTTACTCTGCGGACACTTAACATTATTGCTCGGTAAACCTTTATGTTATCGCTCTATGAGACTGAGCGTTATTACTCAGTGGAGCTTTGACATTGCTCTGTACAACTAAGTAACATTGCCCTACGAAACTTTAATGGTATTGTTTGGTGGACCTTCGGTAATATCACCCGACTAAAACTCTATCATTTTGCTCTATAGAACTTAGTAATATTGTCCTACGGGGCTTTAATAATATTATTCAGTAATATTTATTCAGCCCACAAGGAGGAACTCAATTATATTGATCAGAAGAACTTAGTATAGCCCTCAGGGTAAATCCAGCTTTGGAAAAATTATATTCTCAAGTAGTAGCGGCTTTAGGGGATTGTGCTTCAATGGGAAAAGGTGGTACTACAAGATCTTGATATGTTGCAAAGTTCAGGCATTCCAAACCATTCTTCCGCATTCACTTCTTAGTGGTCTGATTATTCACATCCCTTTTACACTCAACTTGTTTACTTGTTTGTCCGGATGACACAAAATCAATTAGGAGATCGGATGAAAGCTCCAGATGTGCAACACCTTAGGGTAGCCGAAAGATAAGACTTTTTGAGAGGGGTGTCAAAATGCCCTTGCCTTCAGAGGAGTCCTCTGAGGATTCTAACCACACTTTTCTTACTTCAGTGGATTCCTCAAATTTGGGAACTTATTCGGCTTTTCGGTGACATCTTACTACCTTCTTCTTTGTTATTTAAGCAATTTGTTCTGTTCATAACACGCACACTTGTTTCCTGAATTTTATGCTCAACCCATATGTATCAAATGAAATAGAATCTTCGAAGAAAATTCTGAACAAGAGGTGGATTCTCCTCTTATAAGGATCTTAAAGCAGCAAAGAGACCAGACACGAAACGAACTGAATGTTGCCCTCTGTAAAGAGAGAGTGATCAAAGCAAAATTTGATTTGTTGAACCAACACTTGCATGAGATTGATATGACACTAGAAGATGTCATTAACGGTAGAACTAGGAGCAAGCAATGAAAGGAAAATCATCGTTGAGCATCTTCCCATGGAGTCTTTCATTAACAACTTTATAAACTTTTACAAAGATACATCCCTTGAAAATTAATATTTATCTTGTATTAAAAAATTGTCATCTTATATCTCGAAATAATATGAATATTTCTCCATCTTATTTTGAATCTATTTAGTGAGTTGTTCAGCCTTGAAGATTTCGTGATGCCCTTACTGTAGTGTTTTCACCTCTTCATTCATGTCAAAATCATTATGCATTGAACACACTCTGAATACTTTTATGAATTTCAATCTTGATAGGCTTCTTCATGGATATCTCCTTTGACATGATTTTCTCGTTTTATATTTATTAGCACATCCTCTGAGCGATATGGGAAAATCATATGAGTGGTCAAAACATTCAGAAAGTGACTCGAGGAATAAATATATCCATATCCTTGTTTTTGGCAAAAACTTGAAACGAAATGATCTTGAGTTTGCTTCACCGTTTTGCGGATCAATGGAGGAAATTATTTCATCTCCGTCATTACTTGGTTTGGAGATTCACACCTTTCTAATAAAAGACTTTTTCCTATAAATGAGAAGTGTTTTCCTCTACTTTCTGAATTGTCATCGTTTAGTCCTTTTTAACCCTAAATCCTTTTCGTCTTCCCTGTGTCTGTGTTTCTACCTCATCATCATTGTCCTCCTCTGTTAATCTTCGTTTTTCCCCGTCAGTAAGTATCCTTCCTTCTCTTTTGTGATTACAACATCTTCATGACTACTTTTTCATTGCATTTATACTAAAAACCCTTCAATCATTCTACGCACATGGTATGAAACATTAGAGTATAATATGTCTCTCTCATCCCTTCGTTCATTATAACCATGAATATTTGGCTGGGAGTTTACCTATGATGTATCCTTTGTCCTCTCAATGTCCTCATTAGCCACCTTCGAACTTTGTTATCTTTTTGTAGATCAATTTGAAGGAGGCTTATGATTTTTGATACCCCTAGTGTACATGAATATTTTCTCTTTCTTGCGGATCCCTTTAAATCAATTAGCTCCAAACTCCTGCAGAATTTTAGCTGGTACTGTTTAGTCTTCCAGCATCATCAGATTCCCCTACTCCTCTACTATTTTATTGCTTCTATTATTTAAATCCACTGAACCTAGTGTCTTCCATTTCATGACCCATAAGAATTGCAATTTCTTAATTGACCTTCCCTCATCCTTGAAATGATGAAAAGAATTATTCATTTATACCACTATGAACTTTTTTCCTTCCTATTCTAGGTCATGGCTACTTGATTTTCCTGATTTGCTAGACATCAATGAAGCTCAAACACATTAAACACATTGTCCTTTCTCCGAAGTGCGGTAAGAATTATGGGATAAACATTACAGCATATCTCATTTATTAGATAATCATCTCCTGTCCCATTTTGACTTATCCCCTTTTAAGACCCCTAGCTTTCAACCCATAGGTGATTGATCACTTATGAATGATTTATCTGTTGACATTTTATGTTTAAATTTTCCTTGTTGTTTCAGTTATCCTCAAGAAGTTCTTATTATCAGAAATTCGGAAGAAGTAGAAGAAATTTACAGAAGTATTTAAAGCATTTAGGTCCAGCAAACACCCAACTTCTGTAGATACATCATCCACAATCTCTACCGGTTCTCGAGATGAGTCTCTTGCATTGCCTTAACCAATTCCTAAGCCTACTGCTATCACAGTTTCTGATGTAAACCCTAGCCCATCCTCTGAGGGACCTCCTCAAGCAATGATAGATCCAATTTATACTTCCCCTCCATTGAGTTCCCAGCTAGCCATGGATGAAAATACTCCATTGAGTATACTTTATCCCAAGATTAATATTGTTAGGACACTTTGGGAGCTAGAGGGGGTGATTAGCTCCGATCACTTCGTTAATGATTTGTTGTAGTGGAAACTTGAAGCAATCGCTAACTCATTAGATTTTACTTGGTATCCACCTTCTTTAGGTGACTAATCCAACGGTCCACCCTCCTCACTCACAGATGCACTATGAAAATCTCCTTCTTAGAAGTGGAGAAGCTTCGTACAAGCAAATACAAGAAATACAATAAGAAACGCACAAGCAAATACAAATGAAATAAAAAATGATTTAGAATACTTGAATTTTGCTTAGCTTGTTTTTTTCTTATTTGGAAAATTCCTCTTGATGTCTAGAAAGTACAACACTTATCTTCAAGAGCTCAAGAATCGACAGTCAAGAAATTGTTGGTGCAATCGACCTCTAGGGTTTTGATGTTTGATAATATACTTAAGTTGGTCAATTTGACCAAGGGTTGTCCAAACAGGACTTGATGTTTGAGAGAGAGAAGTCTAGTCAATACTAAATGACTAGCAAAGGTAAGTCCTAACCAAAGGTTAGGCAAAGTGGAAGTCCTGGTGAGTGAAGTCGGACCCTAGTGAGTGAAGCTAGGTAGTAGAAGTCCTGGTGAGTGAAGCCAGACCCTAGTGAGTGAAGCTAGGAGGTGGAAGTCCTAGTGAGTGAAGTTAGACCCTAGTGAATGAAGCTAGGCCCCCTAGTGAATGAAGCTAGGTGGTGGAAGTCCTAGTGAATGAAGTCGAGCCCTAGTGAGTGAAGTTAGGTAGTGGAAGTCCTGGTGAGTGAAGTCGGGCCCCAGTAAGTGAAGCTAGATAGTGGAAGTCCTGGTGAGTGAAGTCAAGCCCTAGTGAGTGAAGTTAGGTGGTGGAAGTTCTGGTGAGTGAAGTCGGACCATAGTGAGTGAAGATAGGTGGAGGAAGTCCTGGTGAGTGAAGTCAGACAATGAAAGTCCTAGTAAGTGAAGGTAGATAACCCTAGGGGGAGAAAACCCTAGGTTATACTTAAATTCTGTTAATACTATTTTACCTTACCATTTTATCTATTGTGCTAACTCAGTGTTGCAGGGAAGTTCAGTTAAGTCGACGAGCTGACCGGATATCTGGTAGGAAGTCCAGACAGGTTGACCGACTGACCGGATGTTTGATAAACAGTAAGTGAAGGCAAGTCATTGGAGTAGAGTGACTATGAGGGTGCGTCCTAGTTGAGGGACAGTAAGCGTCGGTCCAATTAGATCCATTTGGAATCCCTAAACTGAGACCTTGACTAGTTCCTGAGTTTTGGAGGACAGGAACTAATTACTCTATTTATTATATTTGTGACAACACTTGTCTTGTAGGGTATTTGGACTAACACATTTGTTGTAGGGCAAGAAAGCAAGTAAGTAAAGAAGCTGCTTTCGGGTGAACAGTACTCGAGGACGCCCTCCATGGCTATGGAAGATGCATCAGTATTGCTCATGGAAGGCGCCTTCCATGGCTAAGGAAGGCACCATCCGCGGATAAAATTTGACTTCATTACAGATAAGTGCCAAGGAAATTAGGATAGCTTTTGCCTCATTGGAGGCGCCTTCCATGGCTATGGGAGGCGTCCTCCAAACCTTTTATAAGGCAGTCTCGAGTAAGTACTTAAACAAGAACTACATATGAGCTACTGCACGTTCATTCAAGCTTCCGACTGCTCCCGATTGCTGCTACGACTCTACTACGAAACTGCTAAGTCCGACGACTGATTTGAGGAGTTTTGGTCGTGCCCGGCTGACAGAAATCAACACAAGAAAAGCTCTTATTTCGATCCATAAGAGTGTTGGTAACTTTATCTTTGTACTTAATTACTATAAAAGGGCAAGTGTAGTGTGTTGCACTTGACCTAACCTTTTTGTACTCGATTCTCTCTTCCGGGGTACTAGAAGAGATTTCTAGTGGATTGCTCATCAATAGGTCCGTGGGGCCTGGGCCTTGGAGTAGGAGTCGTCGAAAACTCCAAACCACGTAAAAACCGCCTGTGTTTTCTTGTGTCTTGGTTTTTTGCTTTCTCATTTTCGTTTTCTGCTGCGTACTCTGCTTTCAATTTTTAAAAGAAAACAAGTTTTAAAAACCATGTGATTCACCCTCCCCTCTCACGTGAGTCACGATCCAACAGAAGTGTTCGAGATTTATCTTCTAAATATCCATGAAAACTCTTTTCTATGGTTCTTCGATGCCTTCCAATCGATTAGCTTCCCCCCTAATCGATTGGCACATAGGATATGCTCGTTCTATAGAGCGGGTCTTTTTCAAACTCTTAATCAATTGGTGACTTATCCCAATCAATTCAGAAGCTTCTAATAGATTGCTCCAATCGATTTCCTAATCTTCTGTTCCTTCACGACATTGGCCAATCAATTTCGCCAATCGATTGTCTTGGGCTGAATCGATCAGCCAATTGATTCCCCAACTTTTTGTTTCTTTTGCGAAGTGCCTTAATCAATTATCTCAATCGATTAAGAATGTCTAAATCGATTGCCTCAATCAATTCAACTCTTCTCTCTCATGAAGAAAACATATTCAATCGATTCCTCTAATCGATTAATACTGTCTAATCGATTGACCGAATCAATTCAGCAACTTTTTGTGTTCTCGTGATTTTGGCTCTGCGAAGCTCCTAATTGATTAGGAATCCATCCTAATCGATTGGAGCATATCCCAATCAATTACTCTAATTAATTGTCCAATCCTAACTCACTTGATCTGAGTCTATAGTTCTCCTTGCCTAACATCTAATCAACTGTGACATGTTGGGTCTTCTCCACCAAGTGTTCGGTCAAGCCTTGACCCACTTGAACTTTCTCTTTGCCAACCTCTTGCTGGACTTCCAATTACCAAGTGCGGTCCTCCTTAATCCACTTGGATTTTCCTATTACGTAACCTCAATTAGAGCTCGTCATTCAATAGACATCCACACCTGCATAACCTTAGTTAGGGTTTTCCCTTGCTTAACCGCAGTTAGGACTTTCCTTTGCTAATGCGTGGTCCTTCTTGACTCACTTGGACTTTCCTTTGCCTAACTTTCTGTTAGGACTTCCCAGTCAAATATCCGATCCTCCATGACCTACTTGACTTTTATCTCACATATTATCAAGTATCTGATCAACCTTAACCTACTTGACTTCTTCTCACATATTATTCAAACATCAAAATGCAAGCTCGAATCCACTCAAGTTTAATCAAACTGGTTGATACGGGTTATGTTAGATGAGCCGAGCAAGCGAAGGAGGGATTTGTTAGAGTGTATACTAAAAGCCTAGCTTTTGTAAACATTATTTGTTGAAATAAAAGAATCACATTGGTCAATATCTACATTTATTTGTTAAATGTAATTGTTCAATTAATTTATATAGTAGACAACATGGTGTGTGGTGTCACACATAGAATATCATATTGTCGGTTCTTTATAAATTATAAACAGTTGCTCACGACTAAGATGGAAAGGAACAAACCATCGGAATAGTCGTAGTGTAATTAAGTATTAGTTTATCTTGCTTAATAAATTACACTGGTACACTCTAAGTGTATTGAGTAGGACCATTTTAAGTAAGTTCTTTTTGTACTGACTTAATAAAAGAACTATACCTTAATTATTATGGAAGTGTGTACTCTTAATCCTAATATAATAACAAGCAAATATATTTAATATTTATTTCTTTGACTTATCAAAGGGTGAGGTTTAACTCGATAAATCAATATGCCCGATAAGTTGGGAAATGATATTACTTATAGTGTGTGTTATTGATTATAGAAGGAATCTGTGTCCTAGTTATCTAGGTTGAGAATGTCCCCAAGAGGAGCTCATAAGGATTGTCATGTTAAACCCTGCAGGTGGACTTAGTCCGACATGACAATAAGGTTAAGTGGTACTACTCTTGGACTGAGATATTAATTAAGTGAGTTGTCAGTAACTTACTTAATTAGTGGACATTCGTTATCTTAAACACAGGGAGACTAACACACTCATGATAAGAAGGAGCCCATAATGTAATTTGGGATTAGTGCGGTAGTGCGATAATAACTCTCTAGTGGAATGAGTTATTATCGATGAACTTGAGTTGTGTGTTCGGGGTGAACACGGGATACTCAAGCTCATCGGAAGGCCAAAATCAATTTCTCCTCTAGGTCCCTGTCATAGCCTCATTAAAGCATCAAGTTCATCCAAATATAAGCCCATCTTGGTATTCAAGAAGGGGGCCAGTCCAATGCTTGGTGACCAAGCAAGGGCCGGCCACATCCTCTTCCAATAGGGGTCGACCCTATTGTTTGATGAACAATTTAGTAGGGGCCGGTCACATTAATCAAACAAGGAGGGTTGTTTTGAATTTTTAAAATCTTCTCTTTGTAGAAAACTATAAGTTTTAAAAGAGAGATTTTAGTTTTAAAAACTTTCCTTATTTGAATTAGGTCACATGTTTTGAAAGAAGGTTTAAAAGATTTTAAAACTTTCCTTTTTTAGCCATCCTCATGGTTTAAAAAAAAGGAAGATAAGTTTTAAAATTTAAAATTTCTGTCATCATGTTAAAAAAAGAAATTTTATAATAGAAGTTTTAAGTTTTAAAACATGGTTTTAATTTTTAGAACTTTCCTTTTTTAACTCCTACTTTAGGAAAGAGAGCTTGTAAAATTTTATAAGAGTTTTTCTTCTTGTAAAATTTTATAAAAAATATATTTCCTTCCTCTTTAAGGGGGTCGGCCACCCTTGATTGGTGCCCAAGCAATGTGGCCGGCAAAATTGAAAAATAAAATCATCAAATTAATTTTTGGTGATTGATTCAATCAAAAGGAAAGAAAAGGAAAAATTAAAAGGGAAAAGGAAAATTAGAAGAAGATTTTAATTTTTGTAAAAATTCTTCCCTTATTTGCCTTGGGCAAGTATTATAAAAGAAGGGGAGAGGAGGCTTCATGAGACACAACTCTTATTCTCTTGCTTGGAGAATCTCTTGGTGGTCGGCCCTTTCTCTTCTCCCTTTCCCTTTGCTCTCTTCTCCATGGTGGTGGTGGTTGGCCGGATTTTAGAGGAAGAGGAAGAAAACTTTTGGGTGGTGTTCATCTTGGAGGATCGTCGCCCACACGACGTCCAAGGCGAGGCGAGGAATAAGGCAGAAGATCTCGAGGTCATTAGTTTACAAAGAGAAGGTATAATTAGCAATTGTTTTCCGCATCATGCTAGTTATTTCTTTTTGTAAGAATTCCAAACACAAGAGGCATTAGATCTACTTTTTCGAATTAGTTTTTCGAGTTTGTGTTTTCTTCTTTTTCGAATTTGTGATTCAATTGTTCTTTTTGGTTAACCTAGAGTTATTTAAGGAAATTAAATATTAGCTTTCCTTAAAAGGCTTTGTCTAGGCAGTGGTGGTTGCTCTCATATCCAAGAAGGTCATGTGCCTCGCCATGCAGTTCTGGAAGTCAATTTTGGAAATTAATATTTAATAGAATTAATAACATAGGTGGATTTGAATCAATAGTGTTAAGTTCCGCTTGCGATTCAAATTTAAACCATTAAGAACAAATAAATTAAATTTGGAATCAATGATGTTAAGTTCCGTCTGTGATTCCTAATTTAACTTCTAAAGAACACAATAGGTTATTTAAGGAAATGTTCGACACTTGTACAAAAATTTTTGTACAGTGGAACCGGTACGTTTTCCTAGGACTAACCAACAGGATTTAAGTCCAGAAAGATAAGAAAGGTATATCGTCGGTCGAATAAAGGTCAAGTGAGCACCTTCGTGCTCATATATGCTTGGCCGGGCGAAGCCCGCTCGAGCATAAAGGCGTTTAGCCTTGTATATAACTCTCAGCATATAACCGGTCGATCGCAGGCTGAGCAAGCGCCCACATGCTCATATATGCTCGGTCGGGCATAGTCCACTCGAGCATTAAGACATTTAGCCTTATGTAAGATTCTCAGCATATTATCGGTCGATCGCAGGTTGAGTAAGCGCCCATGTGCTCTTATATGCTCGGTCGGGTAAAGCTCGCCCGAGCATAAAGGCATTTAGTCTTGCATATAACTCTCAGCACATTATCGGCCGACCGTAAGTCAAGCGAACACCCACTTGCTGGTATATGCTCAACCGGGCAAAGCCCGTCCGAGCATAAAGGCATTTAGCCTTGTATATAACTCTTAGCATATTACCAGTCAATCGCAGGCTGAGCAAGCACCCACATACTCGTATATGCTCGGTCGGGCAAAGTTCACTCGAGCATAAAGGCATTTAGCCTTGTATATAACTCTCAGTATATTACCGGCCAATCGCAGACCTAGTGAACACCCACGTGCTTATATATGCTCGGTCGGGTAAAAGCTCGCCCAAGCATAAAGGCATTTAGTCTAATATATATAACTCTCAACGTCTTACCGATCGATCGCAGACCGAGCGAGCACTCGCGTGCTCATATATGCTCGGTTGGGCAAAGCCCGCCCAAGAATAAAGGTATTTATCCTTATATAAGATTCTCAGCACATTATCGGTCGATCGCAGGTTAAGCGAGCGTCCACGTGCTCATATATGCTCAGTCGGGCAAAACTCTCTCAAGCATAAAAGTATTTATCCTTACATATAAATTTCAGTATATTACCGGTCAATTGCAGGCCGAGTGAGCACCTACGTAATCATAAATGCTCGGTCGGGCAAAAGCCCACCCGAGTATAAAAGACAGGTTCAATAGGAAGCATTCTTAACAGTATATACAACCGACTTGAATGACCGGCCAAAACATATTCAACAAGAGGTAGTTGGAACAGTATATACGACCGACTTAAACGATCGACCGAGATATATTCAACAGGAGGTATTCTCAACAATATATACGATCGACTTAAATAGCCGGCCGGGACATGCTTAGCAGAATATTTGGCGGGAAATATCTTCTAGAAGCTTCTTCAATTATGATGACGTGCCTCCATTATCAATACAAGTTATAAACGACAAAATGAGTACATTTGGGGTACAAAAAGATTCCTTAAATGATTATTGCAGAAAGTATAGCAGATAACTTCATCTCTTAACAAACTCTAACGAACCGGGGACCACCTCACGACTACGGAGATTCCTAATTTAACTTCTAAAAAACGCAATAGGTTATTTAAGGAAAGGTTCGACACTTGTACAAAAAATTTTGTACAGTGGAACCGGTACGTTTTCCTAAGACTAACCAACAGGATTTAAGTCCAGAAAGATAAGAAAGGTATATCGTCGGTCGAATAAAGGTCAAGTGAGCGCCTTCGTGCTCAAATATGCTCGACCGAGCGAAGCCCGCTCGAGCATAAAGGCATTTAGCCTTGTATATAACTCTCAGCATATAACCGGTCGATCGTAGGCCGAGTAAACACCCACGTACTCATATATGCTAGGTCGAGCATAGTCCACTCGAGCATAAAGACATTTAGCCTTATGTAAGATTCTCAGCATATTATCGGTCGATCGTAGGTTGAGTAAGCGCCCATGTGCTCATATATGCTCGGTCGGGCAAAGCTCGCCCGAGCATAAAGGCATTTAGTCTTGCATATAACTCTCAGCACATTACCGGCCGACCGTAAGTCGAGCGAACACCCACTTGCTGGTATATGCTCGACCGGGCAAAGCTCGTCCGAGCATAAAGGCATTTAGCCTTGTATATAACTCTCAGCATATTACCGGCCAATCGCAGGTCGAGCAAGCCCCCACATACTCGTATATGCTCGGTCAGGCAAAGTTCGCTCGAGCATAAAGGCATTTAGCCTTGTATATATCTCTCAGTATATTACTGGCCAATCGCAAACTGAGTGAACACCCATGTGCTTATATATGCTCGGTCGGGCAAAAGTTCGCCCAAGCATAAAGACATTTAGTCTTATATATATAACTCTCAATGTCTTACCGGTCGATCGCAGACCGAGCGAGCACCCACGTGCTCATATATGCTCGGTCGGGCAAAGCCCGCCCAAGAATAAAGGTATTTATCCTTATATAAGATTCTCAGCACATTATCGGTCGATCGCAGGTTAAGCGAGCGCCCACGTGCTCATATATGCTCAGTCGGGCAAAACTCTCTCAAGCATAAAAGTATTTACCCTTACATATAAATTTCAGCATATTACCGGTCAATCGCAGGCCGAGTGAGCACCTACGTAATCATATATGCTCGGCCGGGCAAAAGCCCACCCGAGCATAAAAGACAGGTTCAATAGGAAGCATTCTTAATAGTATATACAACCGACTTGAATGACCGGCCAAAACATATTCAACAAGAGGTAGTTGGAACAGTATATACGACCGGCTTAAACGATCGACCGAGATATATTCAACAGGAGGTATTCTCAACAATATATACGACCGACTTAAATAGCCGGTCGGGACATGCTTAGCAGAATATTTGGCGGGAAATATCTTCTAGAAGCTTTTTTTAATTATGATGACGTGTCTCCATTATCAATACAAGTTATAAACGACAAAATGAGTACATTTGGGGTACAAAAAGGTTCCTTAAATGATTATTGCAGAAAGTATAGCAGATGACTTCATCTCTTAACAAACTCTAACGAACCAGGGACCAACTCACGACTACGGAGGTCACGTGAGGTAGTATAAAAGGGGATCTTCTCCGTTGGCAAGGTATGCAAGTCCTAATATCTAAACTCTGCTTCACTTCAGTTACTGTTTTTCTTCTTCTATTTGTGAGATGAACTGACTTGAGCGTCGGAGGGCCTAGTCAGGGATCCCCACCCCGATTTTAGGTCACTAACACTTTGTTGGCTCGTCTCACTGTTCTATCTCCACATAACAGCTATGCAATAACCAAGTGATAAAATTGTATCCACTTTTGGGCACCCGGACTGCTGTTGACATGGACCCAAAGTTGATCCACTACGTCGAGACGCCCTTTCAGCACCAAAGTGGTCTGGGCACCCAGACCGACACCCGAAGTTGGTCCGGGCACCCGGATCGATCAGGTTTTAGGGCCAGGTTATGTAGATGATCGCATAAGGGAGGCGTCGTCCCTTAACTGACCACACGAGTGAAACTCCCCATTTGTGTCGACAATTGTTAATCTATATTGTCGACCTTGTTTGATTACCATTCCGATGTCACTTTCTCAGTCCTCAGCCCAAGTTATTCAAGCCTCTTTGGGCGGGGAAGAAGATTAATTGAGGGGAGTGGATCAGGAGGCTCAGGACTCGGTCAGGTTTACCCTGGTGGCATCACTCACAATGGATTGGGGACAACGACCGCCTACTAGGTGAGACTAAAATAGAGAAGGAAGAATGAGGATCCGTTCGCTAAAATAAATAGAATAGAGAGATTAGAGATGGATGGATGGAGAAGAGGGGAGAGGAAAAGAGATTAGAAGTTTATAATGCCAAAACTAAATAGAGACTACTTTTATTCTTTTAGCCAAAATATAAAGAGGGTCAACGAACGCTATGCCCATAATTTGCTTGACAAAATCTCTACTACACAGAGGACACAAATTTCATAGCCAAATTCCAATTTCGTGACAATGTCTTTCTAATTTCATTTGTGAAAAACTACATAGAGGACACAAAATGACTTCGCTCGAGCCATTCCTTGAGGTATTCGCTAGGGAATCCATAGCCACATGACATCATCTACAACATTGAAGTCACATCAAAATTGTCGATGAAAATGGCCAATGCACTCTCTCGGCGACCCATCACTTTTGCTTCTTGATCTCGAAACATGACTCTGTTGCGGTGCGAAGCAAACCCATGCTTGTTCTCGAGACCCTACTTCGGCACCGCCACCCCAACCCTTAGCGACACCATGAAGTGGTTCAATCATACAAACAAGAGCGACGATGCTAATGTCGGGATGGTGTCAATTAGCATCTCGGCTGTGAGATGAAGAATGGGACATAATTCGCTCCATTCAGAGACTCAACAGAATGTGAATTGTGACCATGTATTTTGCACTTACTCAAACACCTTTGTTCTTTTGGTCTCTATTGATGACTACTAGCCTCTAATAGTTTAGATTTTGTTAGATTATGGAAATAATTTGTGTATAATCTTTTATTATTAGAATGTAAATAACCACCTTATTAGATTATGGAAATAATCTTTATATAATCTTTTATTATGTAAATAACCACCTTAATTGTATCCTAATAACACTCATGTACTCTTGTATATATTTTACCAAGATGAATAAGAATATTATGCAGGATTTCTTACATGGTGTTAGAGTTTAGTTGCAACCCTAGCCGTGTCAACACCCTAGCCATACCAACATAGCCATACCAACAACCTCCTTCCTCCTCCACCTTCTCTCTCCTTCTCCTCATATCAATGGCTGAACAATCCAAATTTCGTCCTGCTCTGGCTTTTAATAATGTCAAGAACTTCATCTCCATTACTCTATAGATGGAAAAGGGATGATACTCTTCATGGGCAGAGTTGTTTAAAATCCATTGTCGAGCATACCAAATTATTGATCATTTTATCCTACTGAAATCGAAGCCAACTGAGATGGAACAAGAAGAGGTTATCGTGACTGAGAAAGCATTATGGTCGTGCTTGGATGCAATGGTCCTTAAATGAATTTATGGTATGATCTCCACTGATCTCTTGCACACCATCTTGGAACTGGATTTAACTGCACAACAAGCATGAGAATGATTGCAAAATATGACAAATGTCCTCCAATATGCCGCCAACGGATCACTGTCCTCCAATATGTCGTCAATGGATCAAGCCGTCGCATTTATCTCGCTTCCTTCTCTGTCGCACCTCTGGTTCTCAAAATAGCACCATGCATAGCAAGGATACAGGTTGCAACAAAAAAAATTTACATTTATCGATCCTATATTCCACAAAGGAATTTACATGTAATCTAGATCGAACAAAATGTAAAAAAATAATACGATAATCGGCCGTATTTTAATTATTACAATCATGCACACACAAACAATCTCGACATGCTCGAGGGTTCAAATCATACAAAAACACACAAAGTCATAATAGTTGGACTTAGGACGCCTGCAACCACATAGTTAATCTATCTTGCACATCCTACTATTATCCGACCTAGATTTATATATGAGCAGTGCATAATTTAACTAAAAACTAATCACACAAAACTAGAAACTATGCTCTGATACCATTTGAAGGCACTGAAATTCCGTTTTGTTTAAATTTCCCTGTACAAAAATTGTACAAGAATAGAACTTTTCCTAACAACCTGATTGTTCGATCAAACATGTGTTTGATCAATCAAGCAAGTTCTTGAATGATCAAAGTACACCTTGATCGAAGTACAAGATCGTTGGCTTCTTGTGTTGGTATTCAAAATCGATACAAAGAAAATAAAACTAGATACGCAACGAAATTAAAAAACTAGTTGTACCTTTTCTTTATAACTAAAGATCTCTTGATCTTCTGTCGTATTCCTCTCCTCTTCTTGGATGTCGTGTGGGCGATGATCTACCAAGACAACACCACCCTCCTTCTCTTCTTGATTTGTAAACCGCCGACTATAAAAGGAGACTCTATGATGAGGCATCTTCTAATCTTCTTCTTCTTCTTCTTCTTCTTCTTCTTCAAGCCGCCGCCCACCAAGGGAGAAGGGGCACCGGCCCTAAGCAAAGAGGAGGGGGCCGACCCTAGGTGGAGAAGGTGGCACCGACCACCAAAGAGGGAGGAGATGAGGGGCGCCGACCCTAGGCAAGGCGAAAGGGTCGTCGGCCACAAGGAGGAGAAGAGGTGAGGGAAAATTAGAAAATTAGGTTTTAGGAGCCACCACCTACTCCTTTTTTATATGCTTGTGTTAGGATGTATACTAAAAGTCTAGCTTTTTATATGAACATTTATTTTGAAATGAGAATCGCATTGGTCAAATGTCTGCATTTAGTAAAATACAGTTGTCTATTTAATTTATATTGTAGATAACATGATGTGTGGTGTCACATAGAAGATCATGTTATCAGTTCCTTATAAATTATAAATAGTAGCTCACAACCAAGATGGATTTGGACAAACCATTGAAATGATTGTAGTGTAATTTAGTACTAGTTTATCTTGACTATAAAATTATACTAGTACATTATGTGTGTATTGAGCAGGACCATTTGATGTTGTTCTTTTTATACTGACTGCATAAAAGAAATGCCGATATAATGGTTGTGTGTACTCTTAATTCCGATATAATAGTTGTGCGTACTATAAAATTACACTAGTACACTGTTATTATGGATGCGCGTACTCTTAATCCCGATATAATAATAAGCACAAATACTTAGTATTTATTTATTTAATTTATCAATGAGTGAGATTTATTTCGTTAAATTAATAGGCCCGATAAGTTGGGAAATAATATTATTTATATGGTGTGTTATTGATTATAGAAGGAAATTGTGTCATAGTTATCTAGGTTGATGATGTCCCCTTGAGTAGCTCATAAGGATTGTCATGTAAACCCTGCGGGTGGACTTAGTCTGACATGACAATGAAGTTGAGTAATACTACTCTTGGAGCTAGATATTAATTAAGTGAGTTGTCAGTAACTCTTTTAATTAATGGACATTCGATATCTTAAACACAAGGAGATTAACGTACTCATGATAAGAAAGAGCACATAATATAATATGGGATTGGTATGATAGTTCAATAATAACTCTTTAGTGGTATGAGTTATTATTGATGAACTTGAGTTGGGTGTTCGGGTCGAACACAGGAAGCTCAAGTTCATCAGGAGGTCAAAACCAATTCCTCCTCTCGGTCCCTACTGTAACCTTTATAAAGACTTATGTTCACCCATTTTGATTTTCCTTCTTACCCAAATGAGGGGTCGACCGCATCCTTGCTTGGTGCCCAAGCAAGGGGCCGACCAAGTCCTCTTAGTGCCCAAGATGTGGGTGGGCCAAGCCATGCTTGGTGCCCAACATGGGGTCGGCCATACAAGAAGAGAAAAGGAAGTTTTGTTGAAAACAAAATTTTGTTAAAATCTTTCCTTTTATAGCTTTCTCAATGGATTAAAAGAGAAATTTTAATTTTGTTAAAATCTTTCCTTTTTTGTAGTTATCTACAATTGTTAAAAGAGATATTTTAATTTTATTAAAATCTTTCCTTTTTTGTAGTTATCTACAATGGTTAAAAGAGATATTTTAATTTTTATTAAAATCTTTCTTTTTTTGTAGTTATCTACAATGGTTAAAAGAGAGATTTTAATTTTGTTAAAATCTTTCCTTTTTGTAACCAACCATTATAGAAATAAAAGGAAAATTTTGTTTAAAATAAAATTTTGTTATAATATTTCCTTTTATAGCTATTTACAATGGTTTAAAAGAGAGATTTTAATTTTGTTAAAATCTTTCCTTCTTTTTTGTAACCATTTACAATAGCAAATAAAAGGAAATTTTATTAAAAACTTTCCTTATTAGCCGCTAGCAAAGATTATAAAAGAGGAGGAGGGGATGCTCTCTAACAACACAACCTAAGGCTCCTCTTCTAATATTCTTGTGGCCGGTTCTTCCCTCTTTTCCCTTTCCTCTTCATAAGGGCCGGCAGCACTTGGAGAAGGACCTTCACCTTGTGGTCGGTTGCTTGGAGAATAAGAAGGAGGAGGAGGAGGCCTCTTCACTTTAATTTGTATTCTTTGGTGGCCGAAAGCTAGGAAAAGAAGGAGAAGGTTGGGTGTATTCATCTTGGTAGATCGTCGCCCACACGACGTCCAAGAAGAGGAGAGGAATACAACAGAAGATCAAGAGGTCTTTAGCCGCAAAGAAAGGTATAACTAATTATTTGTTTCCGCTGCATAATTAGTTTGTGTTCTTTGTATGGATCCTGAAATACCAACACAAGAGACTATCGATTTTGTGTTTCTATTGTGGTCTCTATAGTTAAACCTAAGGTTACTGTAAGAAGTTTAAATATTCAATTTCTTTGAAAGACTTTGTCTAGGAAGTGGTGGATGGTCTCATACCCAAGAAGGCCGAGTGTCTCGCCATGTTTAACCTGGAAGTCAATCTTTGAAATAAATATTTAATCAACTTCTGAAGAACACATGAGTTGAACTTGGAGTAAAAATATTAAGTTTCGTTTCTAATCCAAGTTTAACTTCTGAAGAACAACTTGGATTAATAATGTTAAGTTTCATTTGCAATCCAAGTTTAACTTCTGTAGAGCACATGGGCTGCTAGGAAAAGTTCTGTTCTTGTACAAATTTTATGCAAAGGAAACATAACAGAATTCCGAGTAGCACCCAACAACTTGTCGTCGGTTACAAAGAAAAAAAAATGACAGAATTCCGTTAAGAAAAAATCTCTCTTTCTATAACCGAATTCTGTTTAGAAAAAATCTCTCTTTCTATAACCGAATTCTGTTTAGAAAAAATCTCTCTTTCTATAACCAAGTTAAACCAAACCAAGTTAAACTAAACCAAGTTAAGTTAAACCAAACAAAGTTAAATTAAACCAAACCAAGTTAAGTTAAACTAAATCAAGTTAAACCAAACCCAGTTAAACCAAACCAAGTTATGGATGGGTGGATGCAAGACTTTATATAGAGGCTACAATAAGGACCTAGAAGAGGAATTGATTTAGGCCTCCTGATGGGCTTGGGCTTCCTGTGTTCGACCGAACACCCAACCTAAGTCCATCAATAATAACTCATACCACTAAAGGGTTATTATTGAACTATCGCACCAATCCCATATTACAATATGGGCTCACTCTTATTATAAGTGCGTTAATCTCTCCGTGTTTAAGATATCGTATATCCGTTAATTAAATGAGTTATTGACAACTCAATTAATTAACATCTGATTCCAAGAGTAGTATCACTCAACTTTATTATCATGCCAGACTAAGTCCACCTGCAGGATTTACATGATAATCCTTATGAGCTCCTCAAGGGGACATCATCAGCCTAAATAATTAGGATACAATTTCCTTCTATAATCAACAACACACCATATAAATAATATTATTTCCCAACTTATCGGGCCTATTGATTTAATAAATAAATATCACCCATTGATAAGTTAAAGAAATAAATACTAAGTATACGTGCTTGTTATTATATAGGGATTAAGAGGACGCTCATCCATAATAACAAAGGTTCTGTTCTTTTATGTAGTCAGTATAAATCGAACAACCTCAAATGGTCCTGCTTAATATACACATAGTGTACTAATGTAATTTTATAGCTAAGACAGACTAATACCAAATTACACTACAATCGTTCCAATGGTTTGTCCCAATCCATCTTGGTTGTGAGCTACTATTTATAATTTATAAGGAACTGATAACATGATCTTCTGTGTGGTACCACACACCATGTTATATATAATATAAATTAAATGGACAACTGCATTGACACATATATAAATGTAAAATACAGACATTTGACCAAAGTGATTCTCATTTCAAAATATTTCAAAACAAATGTTCATACAAAAGCTAAGCTTATAGTATATGATCCAGTGGTAAGAGCCCGGGACCTCCTAACGAGGGGTCAGCGCCACGTGGAGGTCAAAGGGCCAAGTGGTCCGCCGGAGAAGGGTGAGCCGACCGGACTTGGAAGAAAAGGATAAGACCGATCGGCCGACCAATGGACATTCGATAGTAAAAGGCGCCTTGACCGGGTCGGGGTTCCGACGCTATGTCGAAACAGTAGTTAAGAGCCGAGCGGTAGAACCAGGAGAAAATGACACTGCTAACAGTCCCTACATAGCACCTACTGGAAATTTCCCCAGTGCATCAATGTCAACGGCAAGCCGGACGCGAGGTGAGTGCCGTCCAGCCAGCGCGTAAAAGGAGGAGGGGCCGGCCGGACGGACTCTCTGTCCAGCCAATCGGACGCCCTGGATTATGAGCAGTAAAGAAGGGGGAACATCTTCTGACAACCGTCAAGTCGTATGGCTAGGCCATACTCCTAGTCTGACAACGGAGTGTCCTGTTGTCCCATCGAAGGCGCGATGGGACTGTTGCAGTATGGCGTTAGGTAAGCTTTCTGACAGGTGCATACCGAGATATGGGCTGCGGACACGTATGTGCCTCGGTGGACGTGCATTGGTTCTTTCACCGCTCTATATAAAGAGCCTCTTATTTCGCCGGAGGTACGCATTCTAGGAGCTTCGAAGCCACTTTTTCCACTTGCTTACCTGACTTGAGCGTCGGAGGGTCGCCGCCGGGAACCCCTTCCCGGCCCGACTTCTGTGCAGGATCGCCGGAGGTTCGTGCGACCAGACGGAGGCCCACGCCATCGACTAGGAGCGCGCCATATGCCCAGCGTCCTTTGGTTCAGCGATTCGGGTTTTCCTACATGATCATTTGGGTAAGTTTGACAACACGGCAACCCTACATCAATACACAAATGGGGTGAAGTGTCGGGTTTTCCTCACCACCCTCTCCGGGTCGGCTCAACGGTGGTTTCGGAGGCTGCCGGACGGATCCATCACGAGCTTCAAGGATTTCCGAACGGCCTTCCTCCACCATTTTGCGAGCAGCCAACGCTACCAGAAAACGAGCGTGAGCCTGTTCACCATCAAGCAAGAAGCCCGTGAATCGCTTCGAGGTTACATCCAGCGATTCAACCAAGTGGCGATGGACATTCCAACGGCCACCTCGGAAACTATGATGAATGCCTTCACACAAGGCCTAGTGGATGGAGATTTCTTCCGATCGCTCATCCGAAAGCCGCCCCGGGATTATGATCACATGCTACACCGGGCTAACGAGTACATCAACGTGGAAGAAGATCAAGCGGCCAGGAAAAAAGAAACTCCAGCCGAGCGGCCCCCTTCGTCCGAGCGGAAACAACATGCCGCTCATCAGCCGCCCAGAGGACTGAGGGTTGAAGCAATCCGAGCCCCCCATGTCCGATCCCACGTGCAAGAGGTAGCTGCCGCTCGGCCAAAGCCGAAGAAGAAATGGACCCCGATGTTCTGCTCCTTCCACCGGACGGATACGCACAATACAAGGGATTGTCGAAGTTTTCCCTTCGTGGCTCATCCCGTGCCCCGGAATGCCGGACGACGGTCTCCCTCAGTCGACAGGCGGCAGAGAATTCATGACGTCGAACGGACACGAACCGATAGGCCACAGCAACAGGCTCCCGATCGGCATCGTTCTCCAAGGCAGGAGAATCGCCGAGCGTCCAGAGAACGGTCTCGACCGTCCGCTCGGGAAGAGGAAAATAGAAGCAATACTTCCCGAGGCGAGATCAACGTTATTGCTGGCGGGCCGACCGGAGGAGACTCCAATCGAGCTAGAAAGGCAAGCGTTCGGCAGCTCCAAATTCATGCGGTCGACTGCAACTAAGAGCGGGCGAACGGACCGGAAATCAGTTTCGGGCTAAGGGACTTGGAAGGAGTTGAAGTACCCCATGACGATGCTCTGCTCATCAAAGCAGTAATAGCCAATTACACTATTCACCGCGTATTTGTTGACACAGGGAGCTCAGTCAACATCTTATTCAAGAAGACGTTCGATCGAGCCGAGCTGTTACCCATGACAACTCCGCTCTACGGGTTTACGGGTAACGAAGTTCAGCCGGTCGGACAGATCCGGCTGGCTACCTCGCTGGGAGAAGAGCCGCTCAGGAGGACAAGGACAACAAACTTTGTGGTGGTCGACTCTCCCTCGTCCTACAACGTCATTTTGGGACGACCGGCGCTCAGCGAATTCCGAGCGGTCGTCTCAACCTTCCATCAGAAGATCAAGTTCCCCGTGGAGGACAAAGTGGGAGAAGTATGGGGAGATCAGCTAGCAGCTCGACGATGCTACATCGAGATGGTCCAAGCAGAATCCAATTCCGCTCGGAAGGCGCCCCGGATCGAGGTAAACGCCATCGCTGAAAAGCCACCATCTTTAATTTATGAAGAAAAAGAGGAAGTGTAGATTCACCCAACCTGATCGGAGGCAACGACCTTTATTACGTCCGATCTGGAGGAGAAGCAGAAAGGAGAGCTGATCCAATGCCTCCGAAGAAATCATGATGTCTTCGTCTGGTCGACACATGAGCTGCCCGGAATTTCGCCGAGCATAGCGCAGCACGAGTTACATGTCCGACCGGACGCTCGGCCGGTAAAGCAGAGAAAAAGAGATTTCAGCGCCGAGCAGAATGCCATCATCCGGGCGGAGGTGGAGAAGCTTCTAGAAGCCGGCCATATACGCGAGGTGCAGTTCCCGAGCTGGTTGGCTAAAGACTTTTATCCCCTGCCCCGGATAGATCAGCTGGTGGACTCTACGGCCGGCTGCGAATTAATATGTATGCTTGACGCTTACCAAGGCTATCATCAAGTGCCGCTCGCCCGTGAAGATCAAGAAAAAGTCAGCTTTGTGACGGCCGACGGCACCTATTGCTATAAGGTGATGCCGTTCGGATTGAAAAATGCGGGAGCCACTTATCAGCGCTTGATGAACAAAGTGTTCAGAGAGCAGATCGGGCGGAATCTAGAGGTATATGTGGACGACATTCTCATCAAATCCGTCCGAGCGGCCGATCTCCTGGAGGACATGGAGGAGACTTTCCGAACACTGAGGAGGTATGGCGTCAAACTAAATCCCCAGAAGTGTCTGTTCGGAGCGAAAGGAGGACGTTTCTTGGGTTACATCGTGACCGAGCGGGGTATTGAAGCAAATCCCAGCAAGGTGAAAGCTCTGCAAGACATGCCGCCACCGAGAAGCACGAGGGAAGTGCAGCGTTTGACCGGTCGGATAACGGCTCTCTCCAGGTTCATCTCCAAAACTGCCGACCGGAGCCTCCCTTTCTTCAAAATATTGCGCAAGGCCACTAAGTTTCACTGGGATGAAGAATGCGATCGGGCGTTCGAAGACTTGAAGGCCTATCTGAACTCTCTCCCAGTATTAGCCAAGCCGACTGCTGGTGAGCCACTTTATATGTACTTATCTTCAACCGAGCATGCAATCGGCTCGGCTTTAGTGAGGACGAGCGGAGAAGAGCCCGTGTATTTCCTTAGTCATATTTTAAAAGATGTTGAATCTCGCTACACTGGGCTCGAGAAGCTGGCTTTCGCTGCCCGGCGCCTACGCCCTTATTTTCCCTCACATACTATCATCGTGTTAACCAACAACATGCTTGGCCGAGTTCTCCTCAATCCAAAGGCATTCGGACGACTAATTAAATGGACAACAGAATTGAGTGAATTTGATATACAATACCAGCCTCACTTGTCCATCAAGGCACAAACCTTAGCCGATTTTGTGATAAAAATACAGAATCTTGAGCCGGATGAAACGTGGAGAATCTATGTGGATGAATCGTCCATTTGGCGGGGTAGTAGAGTGGGGATACTCTTGATATCACTATGCAAAAATATGATGCAGTTGTCCGTCCAGCTAGACTATCAGGCCACCAATAATGAGGTAAAATATGAAGCTCAGATAGTCGGCCTACAAGTAGCTAAGCATGTGGGAGCTACTCAGGTTTTTATTTATTTTGATTTGTAGCTAGCGGCCCAACAACTCGCATGCAACTTCAAAATAAATAATGTGAGGTTGAAATTATATGCCAAGGCATTCGAGAAATTAAAGTCAGGATATCAAGAGGTAATTAGCCAAACTCGCGAGCTCAATAACGCCGGTCGCCATTCAGCAGCCAATTGAAAAAGTACTGTTGGTAGCGCACGTCGACCGGATGGAAGGCCTCACATTTCCAAGCGACTGGCGGGCGCCCATCATAGAGTTCCTCCGCTCAGGCGCCACACCATCCAATGAGTATGAAGCCCAGCTGCTAAGGAGGAGAGCCGGTCGGTTCACACTCATCGGCGATCAGCTTTATAAAAAAGCTTTCTCATGCCCGTTGTTGAAATGCGTGAGCTCGGAGGACTCGACTTACATCCTCCAAGAAGTACATCAAGGATCGTGCGGAGGACATCCGGGCGGACGAGCACTAGCTAAGAAGATCCTGCTAGCTGGATACTTTTGGCCGACTTTACAAGCAGATGCCGCTCGGACAGTGTCGACGTGCCTTTCATGCCAAAAATACCATAACTTCAACCACAGACCGGCAGAAGAAATGAAGGCATCAACAGTTTCATGTCCGTTCGATCAATGGGGAATGGATATTGTTGGTCCATTCCCGATGGCGATCGGGCAGCGGAAATTTTTGCTAGTGGCGGTTGATTATTTCTCCAAGTGGGTGGAGGCCGAGCCGCTAGCCAAGATCACCGAACAGATGGTCAAAAAAAATTATCTGGCAACACATCATCTGTCGGTTCGGCATCCCTCGCCGATTGGTCTCAGACAATGGGCGCCAATTCATAGGGAAGATGCTAGAGGATTGGTGCAAAAGCTATGGCATCGAGGAACACTTCACGTCCGTGGTTTATCCCCAAAGCAATGGTCAAGCCGAAGTGGCCAATCGGGAAATTCTTCGTATTTTGCGCGCTCGGCTTGACCATTTGGGAGGAAGTTGGCCAGATGAAGTGTCGGGCGTCTTATGGGCCATCCGAACAGCTCCAAAGGAAGGGACGGGCGTCACGCCTTCCCACTTGGTGTATGGCGGCGAAGCGGTCATTCTTGTTGAAGTCGGAGTCAAATCCGCTAGGATCCAAAGCTATGATGAGGGCAACGCCGAGCGGAGGAACACAGAGCTGGATCTGGTCGAAGAGGAAAGAGCCAAGGCGTCCATTCGGCTGATGGTGTACCGGCAACGGATGAAGCAAAATTACAATCGCCACGTAATCCCCAGATCATTCCAGGTCGGCGATCTTGTCTGGAAGAAAGTCAAGCCGGTCGGCGACGTCGGCAAATTGGAGGCACCGTGGGCGGGCCCCTTCAAGGTTATTGAAAAGCTCCGCTCAGGCGCATATTATTTGGAGGATGGAGCCGGACGGTAGCTGGATCGACCGTGGAGTGCAAATCATCTCCAGCCTTATCGAGCTGGATGAAAGGTGCACGAATGTAATTCATTTTTGTGTATATGCTAGTCGCCTATGTCCTTGTAATGCAGGAAGCAAAAAGATGAAAACGTATTGAGCATTATCCGCCGAACGGCCTACTGCGTGAAGACCCCGTGCCGTTCGGACGGGGCGTACAAATATACGAGCCAAACGCTCGATGACATAAACCCCGCGCCGTTCGACAGTGCGAATTGTATCCGAGCCAAAGGCTTAATATCGAAGGCCCCGGACCGTTCGGCCGGAGGTATATTAAACGAGCTGCACGCTCGATAACGAGGACCCCTCGCCCCTCGGCAGGGCATATATAATCAGTTAAAAGTTAGCCGTGAAGACCGTCGAGCTCCGACGTTAAATATCGAGAGACGAGCCGGCGTCTATAAACGTCCGAGCGGAAGACCGTCGAGCTCCGACGTTAAATATCGAGAGACGAGCCGGCGTCTATAAACGTCCGAGCGGAAGACCGTCGAGCTCCGACGTTAAATATCGAGAGACGAGCCGACGTCTATAAACATTCGAGAGGAAGACCGTCGAGCTCAGACGATTAATATCGAGAGACGAGCCGACGTCTATAAACGTCCGACGGTAAAGGAGCTCGATGAGCCAAGTCCCGTTCCGCGCGACGGTATGTCGGCGATTGTCGTGATCTCGACCCCGCCAGTAATATCGAGGCAGTCGAACGCCGCACGTACGAGACGGTGCTCGATCTAATCGCAAATTTAGAGATGGTTAATTAGAATTAAAAATGTGAGCAAGTGAACGAATGACGTTCGCGCGCCGAGCGGCTACCTAGTTGCATGGCGAAAGATGTTATTGAAGGCAAGCGGCTTGAGTCCACGTTATAGCGTAAAGCCGAGCGGAGGAGTTATAAAGAACACTTAAAATGTGACGAAAGAAAAATTTCTTGCCAAAACAGAAGTTGAAGGAACAGAAAAGATTATCTATTATGCACGGGGTGAACCAAAAAAGTTACTACAAAAATAAGTGGGGCCGAACGGCTGTAATACAAAAAAGTTCAAAAAACGCATATCACGCGTCAAAATAAAAAAGAGTGTCTGGGATGGCACCCATCACTGTCGCGAGGTCCTCGGGGGGGATGGCCAGCTCGGCCAGTAGGTGGCCCTTGGTCTTCAGATAATCCACCGCCGCCTTGATTGCTTCTTCGAAAGTGAGGGATATCTTGTCGGTAAACTTCTCTCCGAAATCTTCCGAGCGGAGATACGCCTTCCTCACTTCGTCAGAACGGGCCGACTCCCCCTCTTGATATTCTTTGAGCGCGGCGTGGGCAGCGTCGCTGGCGGCTTGGAGATCCTTCAAGTCTCCATCAAACCTTTGGAGATCGGTCGGCGGCTCTCCTTCTCGGTGGCGAGCAGAGCATCCAGATCGTTGCTAGCCCTCCGATCTCCACCTTCATCCGGTCCATGTCATCGATGGCTTGGCTCCGAGTGGTCGCCGTCTTGATCTCCTTATCTCGTTGTTTGACCATCGTTTCAAGCCGAACGACCTTGCTCGTCAGATCGGAAGCCCGTTTCCGTTCGGCATCCAGTAGTTTTTTGGCCTTCTCCAGAGCAGCCGTCGACTGCCCGGTGCCCCCCGCAGCTTTTTGTTTTTTCAACTCGTCCTCCAGTTCGGCCAATCGATCGCTAATGGCGATCTGCTCCACCCAGTTCTGCTAGCAAATGTGAACAGGTTAAAAACATAATTCAAATACGCAAACAAAGAAAAAGAGCATACCCCAGTGGCCTGTTGTAGGTTGCTGTCGTCGAGCTGCCCGGGAGTCATCTTGGCTATTCGACGTCGAGCGTCCACCCAAGCTTGGGCAAGAGGGCCCGTCAAGGTGATCTGCTGCTCAGGGACCATTGGTCGATCAGCAGCAGCCATGTACGTCTCCGAAGGAAGGCGCAGAACGGTTTTAATTAAATTCTGGCCGCTCGGCTCGCTCTGAGAAGCGTCGGCCTTACCGGACGGGCCACCGGTGGACGAGGAGGGAAGCTCGCCCAAACGCCTGATACGGCGCAGAGTCCTGGAAGGGCTGGACGGTGGCGCCTCAAAGCTGGCCCTCGGAGAGTCATGTGGGGTCGATGTACTCTTTAAGGAAACCGTCCCGGACGGCACCGGAGTTGAGGTAGAGGCGGATTCCGGTCGTCGCCGCTTCCGTGTAAGTAGCGGAGCATCATCGCCCGAACGGCTCTCTACCTCGGCTTGAGCCGAGGGTTCTATGTCGCCCACGGCCTCGTCGTGAGAAGCAGGGGCGTCTAAGGCTTCGGGGACAGTTGGAGTCCCCTCACCTTCTTTGCCGGCCGGATCCGCTGGAGCAAGGCCCCGCTCGGCGACCTCCTTGTTCTTCACCGCCTCAATCTAAGCGGCTTTCAGCTTGAGCTTTTCGGTTGCCTTGGCGCGCCACATGACTTTAGCTGCAGAAGCAAAAAATAAATCAGTTAGAACAAAACAAATGGGAAGATAAGGGAACTTACTCATGCTGCAGGGCAGATCGGCTGGGGTAGAGGACAAGCCGAATATGTACATTACTCCCGGGAGAAGTAGCTTGTCGATGTGATATCGTTGGCCGACCAGCCGTTCGGCTGCATGAAGGTAGGCCGCGTCACCTCTAAATTTGCCGAGCTCCGGTGGCGCCGGCATCGCCGTCTGCCACTTGGTACGAAAAGTTGGCCGCTCGGGAAAACGTATATAGAAAAATGCTCCTTCCAGTGTTTGTTGGAGCTCGGCATGTTATCGAAAAGGACGAAACCTATCCTAGACTGGAAAATAAAGGTGCCCCACTCGGCTTGCTTGGGATAAAAAAAGTAATGGAAAATCTTAGGGTCGAGGGGGATGTCGTTCAGTTTAAAGAGAACTATCACCCCGCTCAGCAGCCTAATGGAGTTGGGAACTATCTGGCCGAGCGGGATGCGGAAGTAATTGCAGACTTGCAAGATGAACTTGTGGGGTGGGAAGCGTAGCCCGGCCAAAAATTGGTCTCGGAAAAAAAAGAATTGTGCCGAGCGGCGGTTCATGAGGCCGATCGGTCGGTGTGGCTAATACTAGTTGGTGGTCGGAAGGAAGGTCGTAAGTCCGAGCGAGACGCAATGCGTCTTCCTCATCAAAACGACTCTCCATGGTCGTATACCATAGACCCGGAGCGCCACCGGTTGACTGCGAGGTACTAGTCATGGTCGAAAGACAAGAATGCGGGACCAAAAGGGAAGGTTCAAGTGAGGAATGGAAGAAAACCGACTTAAGGAAACGATTAACAGAAGGAAGAAAGCGTTGGGAGCGAGAAAGAGGGTCTTACAAGCAAAGGAGATGATCGACGGGGGCCTGGGGGTTGCCGGAGAGTTGGGGGGCAAGATCGCTGGAGAAGAAAACGAGCAGAGGGGTGCCGGAGGAGGATGAAGTAACAAGGCGGCGGAAACGAAGTCGGGGGCTTTATAACGCCGCCTGGGAGCAACCTCCGCCGTCCGATCCAGGTCGCCGATATCGAGGGTGTCATCTAGCCGTCCATTTCAAACGACGGCTGTCCCATCGGAAGTGACGCCACCGCCATACGCTGACAAATGCACGATCGCCACATGTCAGCAGGATACTGGCCGCATTTAATGAGCTCCCCTTACCGTGCGCAGAGCACGTGATGGGTAGCATGGGAGAGCATCGGACATGGATTCCAAGAGAACACAAAGACACGGACAAGATATCGCCGAACGGAGGAGTATCCCTATGCCTGACCGAGCGGCCTGATGCAGTGATCATCGCTCGGTCAGATCGGCAGTCCAGTCAGTCGGACTTCGCCTCTTTCGACTAGACTCGAGGGGAAGGCAAGTGTGTTGGAGTGTATACTAAAAGCCTAGCTTTTGGTATAAACATTTATCTAGAAATAAGAATCACATTGGTCGAATGTCTACATTTATGATAAATGTAGTTGTTCAATTAATTTATATTGTAGATGACATGGTGTGTGGTGTCACACACAGAAGATCATGTTATCAGTAGCTTATAAATTATAAACAGTAGCTCACGACCATGATGGAAAGGAACAAACCATTGGAAGGTCGTAGTGTAATTAGGTATTAGTTTATCTTGACTATATAATTACACTAGTACACTCAGAGTGTATTGAGTAGGACCATTTGAGGTCGTTTCTTTTATACTGACTTTATAAAGAAACAAAGACCTCGGTTATTATGGAAGTGTGTGCTCTTAATCCTAATGTAATAACAAGCACATATATTTGATATTTATTTCTTTAATTTATCAATGGGTGAGATTTAGTTCGTTGAATCAATAAACCCGATAAGTTGGGAAATGGTATCACTTATAGTGTGTGTTATTGATTATAGAAGGAAACTGTGTCCTAGAGATACTAGGTTGATAATGTCCTCAAGAGGAGCTCATAAAGATTGTCATGTTAAACCCTGCAGGTGGACTTAGTCCGACATGATAATAAGGTTGAGTGGTACTACTCTTGGACTTAGATATTAATTAAATGAGTTGTCAGTAACTCACTTAATTAGTGGACATTCGATATCTTAAACACAGGGAGACTAACACACTCATAATAAGAAGGAGCCCAAAAATGTAATTTGGGATTGGTGCGGTAGTTCAATGATAGTTCTCTAGTGGAATGAATTATCATTGATAAAATTAAGTTGTGTGTTCGGGGCGAACACGGGATGCTTAATTTTATCGGGAGACCAAAACCAATTCCTCCTCTCGGTCCCTATCGTAGCCTCTTATTTGTAGAAGTTTAATACCCACCTATACCCACCTTCATACCCACTAATGGGGTAGGCCAAGCTAGCTTGGGAACCAAGCTAGGTGCCTAGGTATATATTGGGTGGCCGGCCTAAGCTTGAACCCAAGCTAGTGGGGCCAAATTAAATTAAAAAGAAATTTAATTTTAATTTTTATTATGTGGAAGATATAATTTAAAGAGAATTAAAATTAAAATATCTCTCTTGTAAAAGATCTACAAAAGATTAAAGAAAGAGATTAGATCTCTTTCCTTATTTGTAGATTGGAGAGATGTTTTATTTTCTCTTTAAAATTATTCACATGTTAATAAAATTAAAGTTATAGAAATTTCCTTTTATTAACCATAAAGAGATTTTAAAGAGAAATTTTATTTTTTAAAATTTTCGGAAACAAATTAGGAAGTTTTAATTTGTTGATTGAAACTCTCCTAATTTGCTCCTTTTGATTGTGGCCGGCCATTACAAGTTGATTGGGAAATTTTATTTTATTTTTCTCAATTAATTCATGTCAAGGAAAATTAAGGAAATTTTATTGTAATTAAATTTCCTAATTTGCCTAGGCCAAGGAATATAAAAGAAGGGGTGAGGGTGCCTTCATGAGACACAACATCTATTATTCCTCTCCCTCTTTTGTTCCTTGGTGTGGCCGGCCAACCTCTCCCTCTCTTCCTCTTGTGGTGGCCGAACCCTACCCTTCTATTGGAGCTCTTGTGGTGGCCGGATACTACTCGGAGAAGAAGAAGAAGAAGGAGAGAAAGCTAGCATCTCTTGGAGCTTGGTTAGTATTTTGTTTTCTTCCTTGGTGAAGCTTCCTCTTTGTTGGCGAACCTAGCTAGGAGGAGAAGAAGGTGATTGGTGGTTTCTCGTCTCGGAAGATCGTTGCCCACACAACGTCCGAGGTTAGAAGAGGAATACGGTAAAAGATCAAGAGGTTTTTCTACAAGGTATAACTAGTAAATTTTATTTCCGCATCATGCTAGTTATTTATGAAAATAATACCAAATACAAGAGGCTTACGTTCTAGAATTTCGAATATGTTTTTTCGAAGTTGTGTTCTTTTGTTTCTTTCTTTTCCTTGTGATTTGATTGTTCTCTTTGGTTAACCTAAAGTTATTTTAGGAAATTAAATATTAGCTTTCTATTAAAGGTTTTGTCTAGTCGGTGGTGGTTGCTCCCATATCCAAGAAGGCCATGTGCCTCGCCACGTCAGTACTGGGAACCTTTTATGGAAATTAATATTTAATGGAATTAATAACTTAAGAAGACTTGGGTCGAACGTGTTAAGTTCCGCAGGAGATCCAAGTCAAAACCTAAAAGAACAAATAGATTAAGTTTTGAATCAAACGTGTTAAGTTCCGCAGGCGATCCAAAATTTAATTTAAAAGAACACATGGTAGCTAGGAAAAGGTTCAGACCTTTGTACAAAATTTTTGTACAGTGGAACCTATAGGTTTTCCGAGTAGCAACCAACAATTGGTATCAGAGCTAGGGTTTTGCCTCTGTGTATATGGTATTTAGTTTAATTATGCACATGTCATACATAATTTAGGCAGGATAATAGTAGGATGTGCTAACTTTGTGGATGCAGGATCCAACTATTATGGCTTTTAGTTAATTATGTGTGTGATTGGACCCTTGGACATGTCAAGGGCAATTTATTTGTGTGTGCATGATTGTATTAAAATACACTGTATTTAGTTTTATTAGGATTTTATTTTTGATCTAAATACATGTACATTCCTTTTATGGAATATAGGATCAAAATGTAAAATTCTATTTATGTCATGGATCGAATCTTGCAAAGCGTGGAACCTTCTAAGGACCAGAGGCGCAGTGAAACTAGGAGCAAGATGGATGCGACAGCTAGATCCGGTGGCCAAATATGGCAGCAGCTTGGGATGACAACACACGGAGGACAACTAGAGATAAAAGCCATAATAGTTGAAAATAGATTTTCTATTTATTGCTTTTATATTGTCGTGTGTGCATGTTAGTATACATGACTAGTAGGCTAGCATAGTTAAAATTCCTCGTTTATAAATAACTAAGTGGGAGAGGGATTTTTAAATAAATCCCATGGTCTCCATTACTGGTTTGTAAGTGATGCAAACAAGCTTGCGCGTTGGCTCTGAGTGCCTTCCTCCATAACGGATGAGCTTGTTTGTGGATCACTAGAACAGACTTCCATTTTTGGATGACTATAGGAAGTTAATTAAGAGCATGTGATCTTCCCCAACGGAAGGGACATAATCTTATTAATGGACTTAGTGTCAAGTAATGGTATACACTTAGACACATCTAATAGTATCCTCCCCATCGGAGTCACTGCTATTATTTGTGTGACCAAATGAAACCAACTATTAATTTGTCATAAAATTAGGTTGACAAGATAATAAAATTAAAGGGTTAAAACCCCTCTTACAAATGATTGATTTTGTATACGTCCACACTAACGTGGCATACAAAATTAACGGTGTTTGAGATAATTTTATTTGTCATAAAGATACGTTGACAAGATAGTTAATGGGTAAAATCCTCCTTTTACAAATGTTGAATTTGTATACGTCCACACTAACGTGGCATGCAAAATTCACGGTGTTTGAGGTGTTGGTAAATTTAAATAATATTGTTTGAGGAATCAATGTTATTTTAAATTCAAAGAGTTTTGACCAAATATTTGATCAAAGACAGATCAACTATTAATTTTATTTGTCATAAAGTAAAGTTGACGAGATAATAAAATTAATGAATAAAATCTCCTCTTCGATTTTGTATACACAAAATTCATGGAGATTTTAAGGAGTTGATCTTGACCAAATGTTTTTGTGATTCTTAGGATGTTTGTCAATCCCTAGTAGTCATACTATAGAAAAAGACTTAGTAGTCCCAATTGTAATGATTGGAAATAGGACTTGGACATTAAGGTAGACTGTCTTCTTAGAACTAAGAACAATTTAGGTGTATTTAATTCATTAGTTGAAACATGTCTAGTGGTGTTATCTACCAGAACCTGGAGTGTAGATACAAGATGTCATTAATCATGTCTGCAATTCATTGCAGGGTTCCAGGAAACCCGACAACTAAATGAAAGGTAAATCACCGTCCACATGGGCACTACTGTAAAAGTGGTAGCTATTGCAGTGGGAGATGTTTATCCTTTGATAAGAATAAAATATGGATTTTAAGTAATTGTCTTTACGTACCAAGTTTAGAAAGAACCTGATTTCAGTTTCTAAACTATTATAGATATTGTGTCTATTTTGATAACAAAGTTGTTAACAAGAAAAATACGAAAGTTATCTATTCTGGTATGATGGTTGTCAATTTATAATCCAAGAACTCCCACGATGCAACAAACGGAAATTAGTAACACATCTTCTAATTTTAAGAGAAAGCAACCTTGAAATGAACCAATTATATCTTTGGCATCTAAAGCTAGGTTATACTTGAGTAGGATTCATTGGTAGTTGATGAACTTTTGGGTTCATTGGTAGTGGAAATCTTTCCAACCTGCGAGTCTTACTTGGAAGGAAAATAACCAAGAAGCTTTTAAGTCCAAGGGTATGGAGTCAAAGATATGTTGAAATCGGTTCATTCTGATTTGTGTGATCCTATGACTATCCAGACAAGAGGTAGTATTGAATATATTGTCTAATTTATAGACAACTATTCAAGATACAAATAAATTTACTTAATGTACCGCAAGACTAAGTACTTTGATTAGTTCAAAGAGTACAAGGTTGAAGCGGAGAAATAAAGTAAAAAGTCACTATGGAAGATCGTAGTGGCAAGTACCTCTTGAGAGATTTTAGGAGTCACTTATCAGAAGTTGGATTTCAATCCCAACTAACTGCATCTGGTACACCCCAACAGAATGGTGTAGTAGAAAGAAGGTAAAGAACTCTTATGGAATAATTAGATAGATGATGAGTTATTCAGAAAATTACCAAATTTGTTTTAAGGATAAACTCTGAAAATGAAAGTGAACATAGTGTCTTCCAAGTCATAACTCTCTACTCATATAGAATTGCTGAATAGGCGTAAGCCTATTTTGAAGCATATTCGGATTCGGGTAATCTAGCACATATGTTAAAGAGAGATAATGATAAGTTGGATAGGAGTTCACTTGTTTGTAAGTTATCCTAGATTAAAAAATAAAAAAAATAGGTTTATAGTCTTAAAAATCAGAAGGTCATTGTTAGCATCAATGACTGATTTTTAGAAAAGGACTATATAATAAACCAGGTGCTCATAAGTAAATTTGTTCTTAAAGAAATAATAAAGAACATGTCTAACCTAGTACCAACTGTACAAGATGAGATACCACAAGAAAACTGCAACACGTATCACATATGATACACAATTGCAGAAAATGTCTTGTCGTAGTGGGAGGGTCGTTAGGCAACCTAAATAGGTTCATGTTTTGGGAGAGTTTTTGGATTCGATCCCTGGAGGACATGAACCTGATCTCCGGTCATATGAAGAAGTACTCCAAGATAAAGATGCAGCATCTTGGCAAAGAGTAATGAATAACAGAATTAGAATATATGTATTCTAATAAAATCTGGAAGCTTATAGAATCACCAAATGGTGTAAAAGCCGTTGGGTGTAAAAAGGTATATAATAGGAAAAGAGGGATAGACAGGAAGTGGTAACTTTCAAAGCAAGACTTGAATGAAAAAGAAAACTTTTTCACTGGTATCCATGCTTAATTCTATCCGGATTCTTTTATCTATTTGGCAAGTGGATGTCAAGACAACATTTCTTAATGAAAGTCTTGAAGAAAGCATCCATATAAAGCAACCAGAAGGGTTCATTGCAAAGGGCTAAGAGCATCTTGTGTAAAGCTCAATCAGTCTATGGACTGAGGCAAAGCTTCAAGGTCTTGGAACCTCCGATTTATCAAAGTAATTCAGATCTATGGATTTATTGAGTAAACGGATAAAGTTTTGTGTATACAAAAGATGTGATGGAAACGTGGTGGTATTTCTTGTACTATACGTAGATAACATTTTTGGTAGTTGGAAACAATATCAAAATGTTGTCAGAAGTAGGGGTATGGTTGTCCAAATAATTCGATATAAAGGACTTGGGAGAATGTATATATTTTTAAGATCAAAGTAATAAGGGATCACAAGAAAAAATATATTTATTCCAAGCTTGATACATCGGAAAAATCCTTGCTCGTTTTAAGCATGCAAAACTCCTCAAAAGGTTTCTTACCTTTTAAGCATGGAGTGTCTTTATCTAAAGAGATGTCTCCGATGACATTAAAGGAGATTGAGGACATGTAGGCAGTTCTTTATGCTTCGGCAGTTAGACAACCTAATGTATGCTATGCACGAGATCTGAAATTTGTTTTGCCAAGGGCATAGTTAGCAGATATCAAAGTAACCCTTGACAAGGACATTGGACTGCAGTAAAGCATATATTAAAGTACCTTAGAGGCGCTAGAGATTATATGCTAGCTTACAAGGCAATTAATTTGGTCCTAATGGGTTGCATGGATTTTGGCTTCCAATCGGATAGGGACAATAATAAGTCAACCTCAGGGTTTTTGTGTTTATTTTAGGAGGTAAAGTCATAACTATGGAAGAGTGATAAGCATAGGTGTTTTTCTGGACTCCACCATAGAAGCTTAGTATATGGCAAGCCTCTGAGGTAGCCATTAAAAGCTGTATGACTCAATAACCTCAAGATAGACTTAGATATGATTTCTGGTTTGTCCAAAGATTATTACAATTTATTGTAATAATGTTGGTGCAGTAGCAAACTCGAAGAAACCATAAGTCTATAAGGCAAGTAAACACAATAGAGCGCAAGTACCACCCAATACGAGAAATCGTATAAACGAGGAGAAGTTGTTGCCGCCTAGATTGCATCAGGTGATGACCTATTGATCCTTCCACTGAGGTCCTTAAGGCAAGAGCTTTTGATGGGCATGTTGAAGGGTTAGGAATCAGATGTATGGCAGCAGATATAGCAGCTTAGTCTTTTAGTATAAGTGGGAGATTGTTGGAGTGTATACTAAAAGCCTAGCTTTTGGTATAAACATTTATCTAGAAATAAGAATCACATTGGTCGAATGTCTACATTTATGATAAATGTAGTTGTTCAATTAATTTATATTGTAGATGACATGGTGTGTGGTGTCACACACGGAAGATCATGTTATCAGAGCTTATAAATTATAAACATGAGCTCACGACCATGATGGAAAGGAACAAACCATTGGAAGGTCGTAGTGTAATTAGGTATTAGTTTATCTTGACTATATAATTACACTAGTACACTCAGAGTGTATTGAGTAGGACCATTTGAGGTCGTTTCTTTTATACTGACTTTATAAAGAAACAAAGACCTCGGTTATTATGGAAGTGTGTGCTCTTAATCCTAATGTAATAACAAGCACATATATTTGATATTTATTTCTTTAATTTATCAATGGGTGAGATTTAGTTCGTTGAATCAATAAACCCGATAAGTTGGGAAATGGTATCACTTATAGTGTGTGTTGTTGATTATAGAAGGAAACTGTGTCCTAGAGATACTAGGTTGATAATGTCCTCAAGAGGAGCTCATAAAGATTGTCATGTTAAACCCTGCAGGTGGACTTAGTCCGACATGATAATAAGGTTGAGTGGTACTACTCTTGGACTTAAATATTAATTAAATGAGTTGTCAGTAACTCACTTAATTAGTGGACATTTGATATCTTAAACACAGGGAGACTAACACACTCATAATAAGAAGGAGCCCAAAAATGTAATTTGGGATTGGTGCGGTAGTTCAATGATAATTCTCTAGTGGAATGAATTATCATTGATAAAATTAAGTTGTGTGTTCGGGGCGAACACGGGATGCTTAATTTTATCGGGAGACCAAAACCAATTCCTCCTCTCGGTCCCTATCGTAGCCTCTTATTTGTAGAAGTTTAATACCCACCTATACCCACCTTCTATACCCACTAATAAGGGGCCGGCCAAGCTAGCTTGGGAACCAAGCTAGGGCCGGCCTAGCTTGAACCCAAGCTAGTGGGGCCGGCCAAATTAAATTAAAAAAGAAATTTAATTTTAATTTTTATTATTATGTGGAAGATATAATTTAAAAAGAATTAAAATTAAAATATCTCTCTTGTAAAAGATCTACAAAAGATTAAAGAAAGAGATTAGATCTCTTTCCTTATTTGTAGATTGGAGAGATGTTTTATTTTCTCTTTAAAATTATTCACATGTTAATAAAATTAAAGTTATAGAAATTTCCTTTTATTAACCATGAAGAGATTTTAAAGAGAAATTTTATTTTTTAAAATTTCCAGAAACAAATTAGGAAGTTTTAATTTGTTGATTGAAACTCTCCTAATTTGCTCCTTTTGATTGTGGCCGGCCATTACAAGTTGATTGGGAAATTTTATTTTATTTTTCTCAATTAATTCATGTCAAGGAAAATTAAGGAAATTTTATTGTAATTAAATTTCCTAATTTGCCTAGGCCAAGGAATATAAAAGAAGGGGTGAGGGTGCCTTCACAAGACACAACATCTATTATTCCTCTCCCTCTTTTGTTCCTTGGTGTGGCCGGCCAACCTCTTCCTCTCTTCCTCTTGTGGTGGCCGAACCCTACCCTTCTATTGGAGCTCTTGTGGTGGCCGGATACTACTCGGAGAAGAAGAAGAAGAAGGAGAGAAAGCTAGCATCTCTTGGAGCTTGGTTAGTATTTTGTTTTTCTTCCTTGGTGAAGCTTCCTCTTTGTTGGCCGAACCTAGCTAGGAGGAGAAGAAGGTGATTGGTGGTTTCTCGTCTCGGAAGATCGTTGCCCACACAACGTCCGAGGTTAGAAGAGGAATACGGTAGAAGATCAAGAGGTTTTTCTACAAGGTATAACTAGTAAATTTTATTTCCGCATCATGCTAGTTATTTATGGAAATAATACCAAATACAAGAGGCTTACGTTCTAGAATTTCGAATATGTTTTTCGAAGTTGTGTTCTTTGTTTCTTTCTTTTCCTTGTGATTTGATTGTTCTCTTTGGTTAACCTAAAGTTATTTTAGGAAATTAAATATTAGCTTTCTATTAAAGGTTTTGTCTAGTCGGTGGTGGTTGCTCCCATATCCAAGAAGGCCATGTGCCTCGCCACGTCAGTACTGGGAACCTTTTATGGAAATTAATATTTAATGGAATTAATAACTTAAGGAGACTTGGGTCGAACGTGTTAAGTTCCGCAGGAGATCCAAGTCAAAACCTAAAAGAACAAATAGATTAAGTTTTGAATCAAACGTGTTAAGTTCCGCAGGCGATCCAAAATTTAATTTAAAAGAACACATGGTAGCTAGGAAAAGGTTCAGACCTTTGTACAAAATTTTTGTACAGTGGAACCTATAGGTTTTCCGAGTAGCAACCAACAAAGTGATCCGGTGGTAAGAGCCCGGGACCTCCTAACGAGGGGTCAGCGCCACGTGGAGGTCAAAGGGCCAAGTGGTCCGCCGAAGAAGGGTGAGCCGACCGGACTTGGAAGAAAAGGATAAGACCGGTCGGTCGACCAATGGACATTCGGTAGTAAAAGGCGCCCTGACCGGGTCGGGGTTCCGACGCTCTGTCGAAACAGTAGTTAAGAGCCGAGCCGAAGAACCAGGAGAAAATGACACTGCTAACAGTCCCTACATAGCACCTACTGGAAATTTCCCCAGTGCATCAATGTCAACGGCAGGCCGGACGCGAGGTGAGTGCCGTCCGGCCGGACGCGAGGTGAGTGTCGTCCGGCCAGCGCGTAAAAGGAGGAGGGGCCGGCCGGACGGACTCCCTGTCCAGCCGGTCGGACGCCCTGGATTATGAGCAGTAAAGAAGGGGGAACATCTTCTGACAGCCGTCAAGTCGTATCGCTAGGCCATACTCCTAGTCTGACAACGGGGTGTCCTGTTGTCTCATCGAAGGCGCGATGGGACTGTTGTAGTATGGCGTCAGGTAAGCTTTCTGACAGGTGCATATCGAGGTATGGGCTGCGGACACGTATGCGCCTCGGTGGACGTGCATTGGTTCTTTCACCGCTCTATATAAGGAGCCTCTTATTTCGCCGGAGGTACGCATTCTAGGAGGTTCGAAGCCACTTTTTCCACTTGCTTACCTGACTTGAGCGTCGGAGGGTCGCCGCCGGGAACCCCTTCCCGACCCGACTTCTGTGCAGGATCGCCGGAGGTTCGTGCGACCAGACGGAGGCCCACGCCATCGACTAGGAGCGCGCCACGTGCCCAGCGTCCTTTGGTTCAGCGATTCGGATAGGACCAGTATACATCCCAACACAGAAGTCAATTCAATTTGATATCATCGATTACACCATCCCCTATTCCCTGTAACCCAAAAGCTACCTTGTTCGACCCAAATTGGAAAGCGACCATGTCAGACGAATATGATGCTCTTATTAACAATAAGACGTGGGAGTTGGTGCCTCGTCCTTCTAATGTTAATATTATTCGTTTAATGTGGTTTTTTGGATATAAAAAAAATTTGATAGTTATTTTGAAAGGCACAAAGCCCATCTTGTTGGTCATGGCAGGTCTCAATGGATTGGTGTGGATTGTGATGAAATATTTAGCCCCATGATGAAACCAGCTACTATTCAGACTGTTCTCAGTATGTTTTTATCAAAATTTTGGCCCATTTATCAGCTGGATGTTAAAACACACATTCTTGCATGATCAGCTACATGAAATTGTCTACATGCATCAACCACTGAGTTTCAAAGACCTTGTCCATCTAGAGTATGTGTGCCTATTGAAGAAATTTCTATACGGACTCAAATAGACCCCTTGTGCTTGGTATCAATGGTTTGCTGAATTTGTCTTTACTATTAGTTTTTCCCATAGCAAATCTGATCACTCTCTATTTATTTTTCAACAAGCAAATAACAGGGCATACATTCTTTTTTATGCTGATGACATCATTCTCATAATATCATTTGACGCTCTTTGTCAGTCTATTATGCCCTTTCTTACTACTGAATTTACTATAAAGGACTTGGACCCTCTAAGCTATTTCTTAGGCATTATAGTTACACAACATACGGGTGGGTTATTTTTTTGTCAACACAAATATGTTGAGGAGATTATTGAACAAGCTGATATGACCTCTTGTAAACTTGCAACCACACCGATGGATACTAAAGCTAAACTGAGTGTCTCTTCGAGATCTCCCTACGAAGATCCAACATATTATCATAGTTTAGCAAGAGCATTGCAATATCTTATATTTATGAGAACGGATATATCCTATGTTTTGCAACAGGTTTGTTTACACATGCATGACCAAAGGGTGAACATATGAATGCTCTTAAACGAATTCTACGATACATTTAGGGCACTCTTGACTATGGTTTACATCTTTACAAGTCTTCAATTTTTGGTCTTATCTCTTACGCTGATACTGATTGGGGTGGATGCCTCGATACCAGATGCTCTACCTTTGGATACTCTATTTTTATTGGAGACGACTTGATCTCTTGGTCCTCTAAACGTCAACCTACTTTGTCTCGGTCTAGTGCTGAAGCTGAGTATAGAGGGGTAGCTAATGTTGTCTCCGAATCCTGCTAGATTTGAAATCTTCTCTTGGAACTATATTGTCCAGTCCACAATGTCATATTAGTTTATAATGATAATGTTAGTGTGATCTATCTCAGGTAATCTCGTTCAACATCAGCTCACTAAACATATTGAAATGGATATCCACTTCGTATGTAAGAAAGTTTCCTGTGGACAGGTTCATGTTTTTCATGTTTCGTCCCATTATCAGATTGTCAACATCTTCACCAAAGGACTTCCGTGCATACTCTTTGATGACTTTTGAGATAGCCTTAACGTACGACAACCTCCCGCTTCAATTGTGGAGGTGTGTTAGATTATGAAAATAATCTCTATATAATCTTTTATTATTAGAATATAAATAACCATCTTGTTAGGTTATGGAAATAATCTCTTTATAATATTTTATTATGTAAACAACCGCCTTAATTGTAGCCTAATAACACTCATATATTCCTGTATATATTTCACCCAGATGAATAAGAATATACCACAAAATTTCTTATAGATTTGTCTTCGTTCATCCAATAGAACTATATTTTTTCCCTCTAAGATTGTCTTTCTAAAAAATATCCATATGCATAAAATTCTTTGGTAGAACAAATAAAATCAACAAAATTGGAACCTTATCATTTGACCAATAAAGAGGTAAAGGAGGCCCCCCTGCCCCACTAGGTGGGACAGGAGAATATTAAGTTATCATCTAAGTACTCACAGTTTGATCCCCAATTACGATATATTTATAAAGATTTTTCCTCCAAATGATGCGTGTAACCATGGAATACTGGGGCTTTTGGGCCGGTAGCCATGAGTGCTTCTTGGGTCGATGAAAAACTTTCGTGGGATCAGATTGATCACCCCAAGTTTAGTGTTACTAGTTCAATATTTTTTACTTAAGTGTTAAAGGAGTATCACGGGTACCAAGTTGGCCAGAGAGGGATAGATTTACTATAATAGATTATGATCAATTCTCGATGAGTATCCCAAGTTTAGTGTTATTGGTTCAATATTTTTTACTTAGGTGTTAAAGGAATCTGACAAGTACCCAGTTGGTCAGAGAGGGATAGATTTACTATAATAGATCATGATTAATTCTCGATGAGTGGATATTCGCAAGGAAAAACTTTTCTATTTAATGGTCATTATAAATCTTTCTGTAATTTATCTTCCTAGGTATTATCTAAGAATATATTATGAAAAACATTTAGAAGGAGCATAATCACTATTTTCCTTCCTTCTTATAATCTAAGAATGTACTGTGAGAAGTATTTAGGAGCATAATCATCTTTTTCCTAATATAAAGGGTTAAACTAACTGCTAAGTCTGCAATTAAGTCTACTAAAGGACGCAGTAATCACGGCCTTAGATTCCTTTTGTATTTGATAAATTAATATGGGAGTTAGGCAATTAAATGGATCGGATCCATTTGGCGACAGAAAGTGCATCCGAACCGTTATCCAGATCGCGATGCCCTAGATTGAGCAGGCCGCTCCCCTATATATATAATCAGCGGAGGCTCCATCTTCAGCGACTCCTCTATTGCCAGCGCCGTCGTCATCTCTCTGCACTCTGTAAGTCATTTGCACCTCACACTGAATAGAGATCTCCTTGATTTTCCTGCTTTACTGTTTTTTTCAGCCTCGCCTTGTTCTTGTAGAATCGATCTTGAAGTATTGATTTTATGTTTTTTTAAAATTTGTGTGATTAGTAGATCTCGGAGCTAAGGCGGTCACTGATTAGTAAGATTCGATGGCGCTGGTGAGTTCTTAGCTTTGGTCGTGCGTGAGTGATTTGCAAGTTCTTTTTTTCTATTCGTTTCTTGCAATGTTTTGGTAACTTTAATGTGATTTGTGCTCCTGAATCTATTTACCTTTTCCAAGCTAGTTGATACGGTCGTTTCCTGAGTAATTTTGCACCATAGGGATCTGCAACAAAAGAGGGCTGTTGGGGTTAAATCGTTCTGATGGTCTTCTCGTGTACGGAATGCAAATAAGAGAATGGATGTGTACCTTGGACCATGCTAATTTCAAATATGATATTTTTTATGCATTCTAGCGTGTTGGATCCAGATGATTTGACCAAATTTTGATGGCTTTCTTGTGTCTTAAATACAAAAATAAGTGTATGAACATATTTCTAGGACACCATGATTCTAATTGTAGTTCTACTCCTGCACTCTGACATTGTTAGGATGGCTCTTACCCATTGGTGGGAAATTGGTTGGTATCTAAAAGAAAAAAAAGGTGTTCTCTTTAGGAATTTCTGAAATCTTGTGGATCTAGTAGGAAATTCTCACCTTTGGGCGTACCATTTAGGAAATTTGTAAAGGTCTTCACATTTCAAATATTTTTCAATGAATTCTCTCCATGTTGTAGTGTGAACAATGGAGCACTATACTGGCCTCCTAGTTGCTCACAGTTAGTTTCAGTCTGTCACCTACATATTGTATAATACGGATGCTAATGTATGTGTGTATTTTTATTGGGATATCTCATATGTATACTGAGATTTTATGCCTGCTATCCAAAAAGTTTAATTTCTTCCATTTCATAAGTCATAATGGAACAAATTTTCAGTATCTGTGATCATGACAGTTTCACTTTTATTAAAATTCAACTGTTTTTATTTTTTTTATTCAATTTAAGCTAAGTCAATTATATTACCTAAGCCGGAGGTAGGGATGGTTATGCACAAATATGACATGGAAAGGGTAGAATAAGAGTAAAAAGAAGTGCTTGTAAAGACTAATTGGAAACATCAGGTTTGCCTAAAATGTATTGACCTTTACTCATTGTTTCAAGTGTTTAATGCAGTTACGTGTGCCCACATATGCCTCTACAATATTTCACCTTAAGCACACACCATGTACCTGCATATACATGTGGTTTCATGTGCTTCATTCATCAATTGTCTTTGATGTCAAGCCAGTTGTTAGTTTACCGTAAATTTATATGAAATCCTTCATAATAAGACTATATAAGAAGAGAATGAACGTTTTTTCTATGTTAGTGTTAAAACAATAAGAATCAATAAATGAGAAGGGAAGAAATTGTTAGTCCCCCCCAAAAGTTGTTGTCCGGAAGAAAAATCGCTTCATAAAAGTTGATGATGAGTTGTCTCAAATTCTCACTACAATCGTACATCCTGAACCTTCTTCCTTTTTCCTTGACACCATTATCTGATATTGGTTACTCAGGTTTTACATTCTACAAGTAACAAGAATGCATTCAAGACACTTATTGCTGCTGAGTACACTGGAGTCCAAGTTGAGTTGGCTAAGAATTTTGAAATGGGTGTAACTAATAAAAGTCCTGAATTTCTTAAGTTGAACCCCATAGGGAAGGTAAGCACTTTTTTTGTCCAAATATTACCATGTTTACTAGATGTTTGATCCTTACTTTAAATTCTGGTTATGCGTGAGCTCAGGTGCCTGTGTTGGAGACACCTGATGGTTCCATTTTTGAGAGCAATGCTATAGCTCGATATGGTATGAGTGAATCTCCGTCCATTGTTTTGTAGTCTTGGTTCTTGCAATATTTGATATGTTCTTTTGGTCCACTATCATAATACCATAAGTTACTGGAATTCTGAGCCTGACTCGTTAGGTTTAATTTTACTTATGCCTATCAAAAGATGAAAATTGTATTGACTGTTGTCAGATATCCATAGTTACAATTTTCAGTATAAGGTGGTATATTTTCTAATATGGAGGCCACCCTCAGTTCAAACTGAACTAGATAAAAAGTTATTATTGCTCTTCTTTAAATAAACCAAACTAAACCAAAAAGAAGCAATGAGTTTCCAAAGGAATTATGTTGTGTTTATTATCCTTAATGTTTCAGATACTTGTAGAGGCTGAACTGAATTCCTTTAGAACTGATTTGTTTGGTTCAAATGAATACTTATAATTTTTATTTTTTTAATTAGTATTAGTTTTAAATGTGATGATGATAACTACATGATGACAGCTAGTCTGGAGTAAAATCACTCTGAGGTAGTCATTTGGTTATTAATCAAGGATATCCTCTGAAATTTTTAAGAAATGCGAGATCATATATTGTTTCATATGCACTTGTCCTTAAATTTAAAATTTTATATGGGATTGTGTAATCTGAACCAGAGTTAGTTGTTTCTTAAATGAATTGTGAGTCAAATTGCACAATGCAAAACCCAATTTTGTAGTTCAATATTGCCATCTTTAATGTTATCAGCTCATCATCTTCTCTCTTTATGAATATTTATGTTATTTCTCTTGTAACATGAGGCTTTCTCCATTTTTGGTGTAAATAACAATTTATTGTTCTTGGACCTTGTGGGCAAGAGGTGTATGCTTGAAGAGAGAACTCTACAAAAATTGTATAACAGATGCCTTTTTACCACAAACCATTAGTCTAACAATTTGGAGTCTTATGCATGGCTATTTCACTATTATCACACCACCTTTATTTAACTTTGAATTATGTTAAAATGAACTTTTTTGTCTCCCTCTATCACTCATTTTGTTACTTTCAACATGTGTATGAACCTTAGGCTTTGTTTACTTGGGAGGAGGGAAATAAAAACTGTGGAAAGATTTCCATGGTGGAAAACTTTCCCTTATTTACTAATGGATTATTTTCTTTTCTTTTGTTTACCTAATGGGTAGATGGATTTAGAAATCTATCCTTTTTGTTTACTTAATAGACAGACGGATTTATAATCCATCCATGAATCAATTTTTGATCATTTTTTCTTCCACTCAAATTGGGTGGAAAATAATTTTCTTCCTTTGACTTTGCCTTCAAAACCAAATTTCTACACTCCCCACCACAAACCCTTGCAACCACCATCGTCTAGTTCCCGTTCCTCTCTCTCTCTCCATCCTAGGCCTTAATCCCACATTGCCGGCGAGAGAAGGAAGTGGAGGCACCCCTACGACACGTGGAACAAACCGTAGAAATAACGCAGTGCATGGTGGGATCACCATGTACCAAGGTGATAGTGTCGGTTGGTGTCCTCCAGATGGAGGAGAGTCTTGCCTAATGGAAGTCTCAACAAGGAGCAAGAGGAGGTGTTCACAGGTCCCTCGAGGGCGAACGCGAGATCTCTCACGATCTGCAGCGACTCCGTTGCAATCCTATCGTACTATTCCCCAAGCCTCCTCACCCTCATCCTCTTCTTCCCGGCAGGTCCGGTAGAGGACTGAACACCTCTCCCGGCATTGCTATCCTTCTAAGGCTTCTCTACCGCCACCTCTCCCTCATTTCTCTCCGATGGGTTAGAGTCGAGGCGTGAAAGATCTTGCCTGCAGTGGCTTTGGGCTTCAAGATCTTTGACTTTGTTGGCATGATGGGAGGAGAAGAGACAGTCCGCCACGAGATCTTCTCTTGCTTAGCGAGGAGCTTCTTGATGGAGCCCTTAATGCAGCCCTGGAGGCGATGGCGACTGAAGCTCAGGCCGCCCATGGACCAGTGCGCCTCGTTGGTCCACGAGAGGAGGGGTCCAAGACGGGTGTTGGTGGATCGACCCACTCATCATCTGTGAAGAAGTGGAGGTTATCGCGGTTGGAGGTAACGTGATTTTCTTCTTCTTTTTTTTTTCCCTTTTCCATCTTTCTCTTCCTTTCGCAGATATTTTTCTTTTCTCTCTCCAAATTCATTTCTTTTCTCTTTCCTTTCTCTTACCCTTCCCTATGGTTTTTTTTCCATCATCAATTCTTGTCCTTTTCCTTTCCATCTTTGGAAAAACATAGCCTTAATTTGTTTCCTCATTTTATCTATTGCAATACACCTGATTGCTCTCTGACACCGGTAGTTTTATTTTTTTCTATCAACCCCACCAATCTCATAACATTGGTATGTCATTTATATTTAAAAATGCAAGTGGTGAAAATTTTACATTGTAGTACATCGTATTTCTTTTATATTTAAAAATGACAGTAAATGTAAGAAAACTCCCTGTAAAATTAACTGATTGGTGAAAGTCTTAGCATCACCTGGAAGTGGAAGCCAACTTGATCATCATCTTTGAACTGTGTTTATCCTATCTATTTTGCCCGTTACATGGCTCTTATTTACAGACGCAAGCTTGTGCATACTTAAATTTTAAATATAGTTTTTTTACTCCCATAAATGATAAATTTGCAAAAGGATTTTTGAGATGTGTGTACTTATTGCATTTTCCCCTCCTTCAGTTACTCGTTTGAAGGAGAACAATCCTCTTTTGGGCTCTTCTCTCATTGAATATGTAAGTTTTCTGTCTCAATGTCTCAATTTGTTGTGCAGTTGAACCAATTGTTTTTCTTGGTTTGTATTTGGTAGGGTCACATTGAACAGTGGATTGATTTTGCAACATTGGAAATTGACACGAATGTTTTAAGATGGTATGTTCCACGAGCTGGATGGGTGCCTTACCTTGCACCTGTAAGTATTATATTTCCATCACCTGCCCACATCATATTGAAAGCTTGGTTGGACTCATTTATTTACATGAATTGTGTGCTTTTGTAGGCTGAGGAACTAGCGATAACTAGTTTGAAGAGGGCTGTCGGGGTATTGAATACCCACCTTGCCTCAAACACATACCTTGTTGGGCATTCAGTTACATTAGCTGATATTATTATGACATGCAACTTATATTTGGGATTTTCAATAATATTGATTAAGAGTTTTACATCAGAGTTCCCTCATGTGGAAAGGTACTTCTGGACTTTAGTTAATCAGCCTGAGTTTCGTAAGGTGTTAGGCGAGGTCAAGCAGACAGAATCTGTTCCACCAATTTCCTCCCAAAAGAAACCTGCTCAACCTAAAGAACCAGCTAAACCTAAGGAAGTTAAAAAAGAACAAAAGAAGGAACCTGCAAAACCAAAAGTACCGGAAGTGGAAGAAGAGGAAGAAGCACCCAAACCGAAGCCAAAAAATCCTCTAGACCTACTTCCTCCTAGCAAAATGATATTGGATGAGTGGAAGAGGCTCTATTCCAATACAAAAACCAATTTCCGTGAGATTGCTATCAAAGGTATTGTTCCACCTATTTGCTACAAAATAAGTATTTTGCTTGATATTCTTTGCTTTTATTAATTTTTTTGTTATCTATTGCTACTTTACCAAATAATCTACAGGTTGCCTTAATTTGTGATTTAGTGGATATTAACTGAAGGATATTACTTTCTACTCTCTGTATCAGACATTCTCAAATGTTATTTTCTTTGCGCTTGGATGATACATAATGTGTTCAACAAATATTAGATGTGTGTGCTGTAAATTTGGTACTTGGGTATTGGCTCCATTAATTAATGTGCCCTTATTGTATATGTTGAGCCTCTTCTATTTCTTGCACTATGATTGTTTACTTTATTTATTCATCATCCTGTGAATCATGGTTTCAGGTTTCTGGGACATGTACGATCCTGAGGGTTACTCCCTATGGTTCTGTGACTACAAATACAATGATGAGAACACTGTTTCATTTGTCACCTTGAACAAGGTGGGTGGCTTTTTGCAACGCATGGACCTGACTCGGAAATATGCATTTGGAAAAATGCTCGTTATTGGTTCCGAGCCCCCATTCAAGGTAAAGGGGCTGTGGCTTTTCCGGGGGCAAGAGATTCCAAAGTTTGTGCTCGATGAGGTGTACGACATGGAGCTTTATGACTGGGTGAAGGTTGATATCTCTGATGAAGCACAGAAGGAGAGAGTGAATGCCATGATTGAGGATCAGGAGCCTTTTGAGGGCGAAGCTTTACTGGATGCCAAATGTTTCAAATAGATTCCATATGTTTAGCGTTGATGGTGTTATTTCTAGTATTTAAGTTATAAGGAGTGCCAACTAGATGAAATTTTGTGGAACGGTAATTTTAGTGTTTCTAAGCCTCTGAAAAACCTTGGTATTCTGGTGGTGTTTTAAAATTTTATGAAATGTTCAATTTGTGCTTGTGCCTATTTTCCCCCCGAGTTCATTAGTAAAGAAAGCTTGGTGCAAAGAATAATTAGATGATAGTGAAATCTCAATTGATAAACTTGTTGATTGCTAAAAAAAAAGTTTTAAGATTAATTTCACACTGCTAGTTTATATCACAAGAGATTTAAAGCCTGAAGCTTCCCAGAAATATCCAAGTTAAGTTTCTGAAAGTTCATGTGTATAGTTGGAATAGATTAATATCATAAAGAAGGATATAGAAATTAAATACCTGAGAATTGTGAAGAAGAATGAACCAAAAAATGGTGGATTATTTTACTGAGATTTTGAACTTTGATTCCCTTGGAACAAATTAAGCTAAAGTTATTCCATATTGCTCGCACCAAGAACTTTATCTTCCACCTCTTTTCTTTGCAGTTGATGACTTTAGAGATTCCTCCGCTATAAGAAAAAAAAAATAGATCCGTTATTTTAACGGCTTTCTTTGTATCAATTTCATGAATATAGAGGGAGGTTTATACAGGTACACATACCATAGATGTATGATGTGATAAATCTCAGATCGTCATTGAATCGAGCCGAATATATAGAAAAATGTAAGGCTCGAATTCGACTCGAAATAGGTATATTCGAATTCGAGCTCGATTCGAAGTTCGAAAAATTTAAAATGTCTAGTTCGAGTTCGGTTTGAATTAGGGCTAAGTTCGAGTTCGGCTCGAAATATTCGAACATATTCGCGAACTATTCAAATTATTGCTCGAAAATAGGTTCGAAAGACTCAAAATTTATTTATTTAATATATATTTAACTTATATTAATAAATATTAAGGCTCGCGAACGGCTCGAATAATATAATTTGGACTCGAGTTCGGCTCGAAAAAAAGTTTGAACATGTTCGAGTTCGGCTCGAATTCGATAAATTCGAATACGAATCGAATATTTTTCGAGCCGGCTCGAAAAGCTCGCGAGCCGGTTCGATTCGTTTGCAGCCCTAATTACGCCAGAGATGTCATACTCCCACCGTCTGTGCTACGTCCTGGGAACGATTCCTCCACTATAAAGCATTGGAAGAAAATTACACGAGGAAGATAATTGAGGAGTATTTGGTTTCAATAAAGTAGATAATACATGACTTTTTTGTCATGGGAATCAAGTTCATGAACAAAAGCTGCTCCAAGAAGCATCTATAAAAGTTCATAGTGGCAAAGGAATGTTAAAATAAGAAGCCAAATGGGTTCAGCACCATCTCAAGAACCCAAGAACAATGAGTATGGCCAGAACACAACCGAGGTGCCGATCGATCGAGTGCAGCGATTGGAACCCATAACAAGGTCAGATCCTAACAAGAGCAAAGCCAGCGTTTGGAAGGTTAGCCGTTAGGTCTCCTTGAACAATACATATCCTCTCTAAATCATGTTTAAAGTATATATTATCGAGGCAAAATAATGTTTTCTTTTGCTTGACTTGTGATGTAGAGGCATTGGCTGGATGATGAAAGCAAAATCCATTGCTTTGCTTTGTTTGCGAGAGACTTATCAATAACTTGGGGTGATGATCAAAGATATTGGCAATGGACTGTTTGTAAAGGAGAAGAGTATAATGTTTTCCTCCTAAAATACTTTTTTCCCCTTGTATTCTTCTCCAAAATTCGATCGTCAAACTAGTTAATCATCCTTCTCTCATCGTAAATACGCCTACTGACAGGGATTCAGAGTTTGAAACAGCAGTGCTTAAAGCAGTTTGTTGGTTGGACATCTTTGGAAAATTCGATACGTCCAATCTCACACCCAAAGTTAAGTACGAGGTTGTCTTTGTAGTCATGATGAGCAAAAATAGTTATGGATGGGAAGTACCTGTTACTTTGAGGGTCAAATTTCCTGATGAAAGAGCTGAGGAGCACAGTGAGAGACTAGAAGACAAACCGAAAGGGCAGTGGATTGAGCTCAAAGTGTGTGAATTCGTGACGCCCCCAAAACCCAATGGAGATGTTGAGGTATCATTGTTTAGGCGTGGTGGAGCCTGGAAGTGCGGGCTTATGGTTAAAGGTGCAGTCATACGCCCTAAAAAGTGATCAAGCCATGCCGATGATGATAATCATCAAGAGTTCATCTATTTGAAGACAGCTACATTAGGATTGTGTTTGGCAAGGCATGTCGTTGTGAACTACTGTCATCCAGTGATGGTAAACAGTAGTGATCCCATGCTAGCTGCAATAGTACTTATTAATATAATTTTGAAGGTTGAGTAATTCATCCGTGCGGCCCAAAATTTGTTTCATTATGAATTCAATCAAACTAATTATTATTAATGTTTAAGATTTGGATTCCCCTCTGTTTGGAGCAACATTTTTATATCGAGTCATAGCACACGATGATTGAAGGATTCGTATATATCTGACGAAGAAGCTGTTTGTGGGCAACTTACCCTTCGTGTTGCAAGAGCAATCAACGAAAATTCATGTGGTCGAAACCGCTTCGAGATCAAATTCAAATGATAAAAACATTAAGATCAAAATAAATTGAACGGTGATGATACAATGTGTTGTGAATGAACTAGAGATAATAAAATATCAATGATCAAGAAGATGTGACAGTCAAAGTTAGGATAATATGATGATTAAAGTCCTAGTGAGGTGACAATCAAACTCAGTCTATGTAGTTGGACAAGCCATCCTTGTCCGGGCTCATCTCCTCATTCCTCAGTGCTCTGCTTCAATATCAAAAACACCCAGCATATAGCCGGTCAACACTATAGCCGAGCAAACTTAAATGACTCAACTCTCCATTCTACAAGCACAAGTCCGTCAATATATAGTCGGTCGACCTAAGCGCTGGTTGGACTAGAGAGACCTAACGTTCCATTGAATACCAAAACACAGAATAAACTCGGTCGGACAAAGGTCTAGTCGAATGTATTGGGCCTAGCCCTCATCCTTCAGAGGTATTCTCTCAACACACAGCAAAAGTTGTCTCCCAGTATATAGAGTAAGTCGATCCAAGAGCAGGTTGGACTTACAAGACATAGTTCACTATTTCTCAGTGTCATGACACTTAGTATATGGTTGCTTGACCTAAAGGGTCAAACATATCTATGGGACTAAGCTCCCCATTTCTCATGTGTCAGTCCCACATCATATAGTCGATCGGATCATATAAGTTCGGTCGTATTACTTCCAACTGAGGACAACATTATCAGAGAATTGTAACAATTTAATAGAAAAAATAACTACTTGTCAGGGAATATTCTGTTATATATGCAATGGAACCTTCATATGATCATGGCTATACATTTTCACGCATCTGATAGCAAACATTTTCGGCCATCTCATTTATTGAAAAGATTAGAAAATGTTGTTCATATACAAGTAACAAAAGATTCCTTGGAGGATGACTGCATAATCCTCTAGATCGTACATCTTCCATTACCCGACATATTCTGACATCATATATTCCTTGTCACCTTATTATTGCGAAGGTTATGAGAGGCAGCATAAAAAAGGGGATTCTCTCCGTTGGCTAGGGGCGTTTTTAACATTTTAACATGGTAACACTTTACACTACTTGTGTGCATCTACTATTCATCATTTTCTCTACTTTTTGCTCAACCATCATACTGATTTGAGGGTTGAAGTGTCTGCATCAGGGACCTCCTCCCTGATTCTCGCTCTAACGTTTTGTTTGCTCTCTATGGTGTGTATAGAAGGGAGTGTCAGGCATCACCTCTTCCTCATCTTGAAGTCTTCTCCTAGTCAACGACAGAGCCACCTGCTCAGCACGCCATGTCTATTGCCTTCAGTCAGGATCAGATAAAAATAATATATGGAAGAGAAGCTTTCTGTTACTTTGAAAATTTTATAGTCAAATTTGAGATCCAATGTCATCAATCAAACATATTTTGCTCACCATAAGACGAATAATGCGAATCGGGTTTTGGGTTTTCCAACACCCCATAGAAGTTGCGGTGGCGGCGCTACATATGTGGTGCATCCCTCAGCCAGTAGGGAACTAGGTCGGACCCATGGCGAGATCTTGGAATAAGAAAGGACGTCACCCTCAAATGAGAACGGTTGATACCTCCTCCATCCCTTTCCTATGTTGGTCCACTTGTAGAGTTATAAATTTAAACATGACATTAATATTTTTCAAATCATTTTTTTTATTTTACAAATAAAAAAATATTAATATCATTATATTTATATATTAATTAATTAAAAACACATTAATCTTATTAAATTGATTTAATTTTTTTTACCCTAAACCTAAACTATCTCTCTCTTAAGTAAAGAACTTTGTTTAAAAGCAAGTGTTTTTTTTTTCTGTTTGGTGAAAAAGAAGCAAGGCTGTGACGCGGCCATTTGCGTTGCCTGGTGAGCACATGGCATCCTCCCGAGCAGTTGCTACCCCACCAAGCAACGACTATGATGTAGTCCTGCCCCAGCAGATAGGCCCACCCACAGGCCGGGTCCTAACCGAACACAGCCCGGGCCTATAATCGGGCTATGGGTCTAGGCTAGTTACAAAATAATTGTAAACGCCAGTTAAATGTGGCCGATGTCATCTTCCACAGCCTCCACCAGTCCACCACCCTTTTTCTTCCTCGTCGCTTCCCTCTCCTCTTCCTCTCCCAGTGCAACTGCATTGGCACCCTCCAGTCCTCCCTCTCACGACGACGCCACACTAGCGCCCTCTGATCCGACTCTAACCAAAATCGTAATCCTTCGCCTATGGGCCACGGCCACGGGCCACCTACAGCGGGCAGTGACCTTGCGCGACGAGTCCGCCACCCGTAGCAGAGGAAGTGGTGAAGGCTTCCTCCCCGATGAGGCGAGTAGTGGAGGAGGCTTCCTCCTAGGGAGGACTCCATGCCATTGAGAGAGGATGGAAGGGGTGGAGAGGGTGTTGATCAAATCTCGCATCCATTGCGATTGAGGTCAGATGTGAGGGAAAGGGAGGAGAATCAAGTGGCCAGAGAAAGAGACGACAAAGCGGGGGCTTCGCTTCCTTTAACAGCGGGAGGACCTCCATCGGCAGGTTTCGTTACTGCATGGTCTACATCCTATAAATCAAAAACATAATGAATACATCCATTATATCAATTCATTGAATTCGTCCATAATGATAAATTCATTTGTTATAATATCTAAATTCATCGAATAAAAAAATAAAAGCAGCCAGGCCCTCTCAGATCACTCTCTGTTTTGGGTGGCAATCCCACGAGAGCAGAAGATCCGATACCCCGATTATTCTGCCAGATTGTTTCTGATTTTTTTTAATCCCATGAAAGAGATATTGTAATGGTAAACGTTAATGGATGGCACAATCAACCTTTCCATATGCGTACGGCGCAAGGTTTCTGATATATTTATTTATGGATTCTTGACTTCTTGCTGCTGGTCGGAGTATGTTACTAAGCAAAAAATCATTAGAATCCTGATTTGTAATATAACAATCTTGCAAAATATCGTTCAAATCTATGTATCTATATGTATTTATGTGCATTTTCTACTTGCAACAAAGTAAGCATTTAGGCTGCATTTACTTGAATTGAATAAATAAGAGAGAAGGAAATGTGAAATGAAATGTGTAGGAAAAAAACTTTCCTATTTTCACTGTTCATATAAGAAATAAAAGGCAAAAATATAGTCTTATTGAATGCTTTGACAATTGCCAAGGTCATCAATATTTTAGCAAAACGTTACCATGGTGTTTTTCAATGATTTTATATTGCTTTTATGGTAGAAATAAGAGATGCATTTGGAAAATTTGTCAATAATCAATCTTATCTGAGAAGTGTCTTAATTAATAAATGTGAAGGTTAAAATTATCTTGTGCACCTCTTCCAAGATATCGATGTTATTATTTTACCTTGGCAATAATTTTTTAATATGTTTTACTAATTTTAGTCACTCAATTTCTAAAATTAATTACTGATATATATTTTTTTTTCAAAAAGAAATGTAAGCAATTTAAAATAATAATTTCATTAAATCTCTATGAATTACTTGTTAAATTTAACACTTAATTGAAGGTTACGACATTAATTAATAAATATTTGAAGCCCATATAAATAAGAGATAAAGGTTATAGACAAGTACTAGCTACGTTTTAACAGGTGTGTTATTTTACATAAAATAAAGAATTGAAATAAAAAAAATTCATTTAATTAATTTTATTTATTTATTTTTTAAAATTATAAACCTCAATCCTGCGAATTGGTCATGATATCCATTTTTTTTCTCTTAATTAATTGTTTTTTATATCATTTATCTGTTTTTACCGGAACAGTTTGGAACTGATTCAAGCAGCGAAAAATGCCAAGTCAAGGAATCGTAATTCCGGCGACAGCCATTAAAAGGCCGCGAGGAGGCCGCCGGATCACGAGGAGCATGAGATCACGCACACCAACGTCTCGATTTATACAAAAACTCTCCGTATTTAAGATTAACGCAGAGCTCGAACAAAACTGCTGTTTTTTTGCATGGTAATCGAACGCTATGCCTCTAGATGAGAAGAAGAGCTTTCAAGCCTCCCACGATCGCTTCACATATATATGTTTTTTCTCCTTTTCTTCAGATTTTTTAATGTGTTTAGTTCGATAAATTCGCCTTCGTTTTTCTTCTTTGCAGCCGCAACTGCCGCTCCTCTGATTTCAATTAATTGCTTGGGTTATCTTCTTCCTTCCACCTCCGCTTCTCCTCTTCCAACCAAAGATGTTTGGTGATTTGCTGCTTGGAAAATTCTCCAAGAAATGGTGAGAATTTCGATCTGAATTATTAGTTTAAAACTGGATTTGCCTTCATGGTGTTTCGTCCATGGCAGCAAGCAGGCCGTGCGGTGCATAAAGTTGAGGGCGGAACGGATCAAGAAGAAGAAGCGGGTGGTGGTGCGGATCTTGAAGAAAGACGTCGCCGACCTCATCGCCGCCGGCCATGAATCCAACGCCTTCGGAAGGGTAAGAAGACACCTCGAAAAAAGATTGCATTTTTATTAGCTTCAACTCGTAAAGTTCTAATTTTTCCGATCCTGTGAAGATGGACGCATTGGTTGTGGAGATGAACCGGGTGTTCTGCTACGAAATGATCGAAAAATTCTGCGAATGTATCTCGAATCAGCTTCCGACTCTACAGAAGCAGAGGTATTCCTGTTACTTAGGATTCAGTAAGCTTTTCATAAATTCCTATCTGCTTAATTCGATGTCCTTTCGGCAGAGAATGTCCTGAAGAATCCATGGAAGCGATATCGACTCTAATTTATGCAGCAGCGAGATTCTCAGACTTGCCGGAGTTGCGTGATCTCCGGTCTCTGTTTACAGAAAGATATGGGAACTGCCTGGAGTCGTCTGTGAACGCCGAGGTGCCAATCCTAATGCCCGATTCCAAGCGTGCCAAGCGTATCGATTCAATTTCTGACTCGTATAGTTCCCTTGCAGTTTGCTGAGAAAACAAACAGGAAATCTTTCTCGAGGGAATGGAAGCTGAAGGTGATGCAAGAAATTGCTGAAGAACTCTCTGTAAGTTGGACAGGCGAAAGAAATCAAGAATCACGCAATCTTCCTTCACCTAAATCTGCAGGCCAGGCTCAAACTAAGCTCGATGAACAGAATGAAGAGTGGCTCGATGAACATCGAGTTGAAATGGAGGCCAGGCTCGAGGCATTTGATTTACAAACAATAGCACCGCCTGAAAGCAGCACAGAATCTCGTGAGAAACCAAGGAGGAATCATGATGTAGGAAGAAAATTTGAGGTTTTAGAGAGCATACAGGAGGAAGACATTGATCCAGCGAAGCCTCTGAAGGCAAAACCAGTCGGTAGGAATGAGCTAGGAAAGAGTGGAAACAGACGAGTGCGTGAAAAAAGACGTCAAGGAATGGGCGCAACTGATGAGTTAGAAAACCAGCCGGTTGCACTATTGAAGATCAATCCGCCATATGTTACGAAGCTAAATTCGATGAACAATGCTCCAAAAAAGCTCGATGGAGATTCTGATACCGAGAAGCCTAAGCCCTTTTCTGTCCGGAAAGTGCTCCGAAAGTCGCCTGTTAATGACACCAAGGATGATAACGCCGTCGACAAAGGTCAGTATAGGAGGAAGAATGCAGAAGCTATCCAGGATGAGCGTGATGACGAAGAGAAGATCTTGGACGACCTCTTGTTGTACTACAGCAGGAAAGGGACAGATAAAGGTACAACTCAGAGTAGGGCTCCTACTAAATTGGAAGGTAGAATCCAACTGCCGCCTCCTCCCACAAGGACCTCCTCCTGGTCGCCATCAGAATCGGTTAGCCCGGCCGAGACTAGAGAACCTGGTCGGGTCAGTTCACTCCGGTCTGATCCGACGAGTCGTCTCAGTCGCAGTCTAGTGCATCCTAGACTTCCAGATTATGATCAGCTGGCAGCGAGGTTCGGTGCTCTGAAGAATGGCTGAGGCACCCTGATACGCACATAGATTTAGAAATCTGTAACAAAAGATACTTATGTTATGTGTCATCAAACCCCTAAATGGGGTGATAGATTCATTGAAAAATTAACTGTATTTTAACAAACTTGAAATTTCCTAAAAATTTTGATAGATTTGAAGCTTTGTGCAAAAGTTGATGCAAAAGTGGAGAATGACCGGTTGGTAGTTGGTGTAACTTTCCATCACAGCGACGAAAGAGAACATTGCTGCAATCGCTGTTAAAATTCTGTAATTCTGTCGGCATCTGACTAAATAACATATAACGTTGCGTATAGATTTTTTGATCGAACAAATGAAATGATGTTAAATAAAAAAATGATGTTAAATAAAAAAAAACGTTTTAAATTGTGTTGTTTGGGGAGATAATAATCTATAAAAGCTATGAATTTCATTTTTTTTTTTAAAATAAACCTGTAAGAGTAACATGCGACAACCTAGTCCGGCTACCAACTAAGGTGTCCGACTCCGGGGGTCGTTACAATTCACACTTGGGAGGAATTTCATTTTATTTGAGTTTTTTTTTTAGAAAAAAGAGTTTGGATTCCAAATTATTTAAAAGAAAATAATTATTTTTATTTTTATTTTTATTTTGGATTCTAAACTTCTCCGGTTCCACACTTGCAACTCCGCGTTCGTGTACACAGCCACCGCCAGCTCCTGCCCACGACCTGCGTTCACGTGACATCGACATTATCTCGCTTCTCCGTTTCCTTTCCCTTTTTGTTTTCTTCCCTTGGGTCTGAGTGATAGAAAGGAACAATCATTTTCTCCTCCTTTCGTTTCTTTGTTTTTTGTCTTCCTTCTTCTTCTTCTCCCTTTCCTTCCGCCGCTGCAATGCTACTGCTGGGACTTCCGCTCCTCTTTCTCTCCCTCTTCCCTTCCCCTCTCTGCGCCCAGGGGTCCGACGCAGACGCCCTCTTGGCTCTCAAGGCCGCCGTCGACCCCTCCGACCGCCTCCCCTTCGTCCCCGCCTCCAGCTACTGCCGTTGGACGGGTGTCTCCTGCTCCGTCGACGGCCGCGTGGTTAGTCTAGTCCTCGCCTCCGCCGGACTCGCCGGTCGCCTCCCCGGAGGCGCCTTCGCCCGCCTCGACCATCTCCGCGTCCTCAGCCTGAAGAACAACTCCCTCGCTGGCCGCTTCCCGGACTCCCTCCTCGACCTCTCCGCCCTCCGCTCGCTCGACCTGTCGCACAATCGCCTCGCCGGACCGCTTCCCCCGGCTCTCGCCGAGATGGACGGCCTTCACGCCCTTCTCCTCGAGGAGAACTTTTTCAACGGATCGATCCCCGCATTCAATCAGTCGTCGCTCAAGAGCTTTAATGTCTCCGGCAACGACCTCTCCGGCGCGGTCCCCGCCACCGACGTGCTCGCCTCCTTCGACCCTTCGGTCTTCGCCGGCAATCCCGGGCTCTGCGGCGGGCTTGTGCGGAAGGAATGCGCTTCGAATAGCTTCTTTCCTCGTGGAGTCAGCCCGTCGACCGGCGCCGCCCCTTCCCCCGCCTCTACGGCCGCTTCGGACGGAGGAACGGGGCTCCCTCGCTCGGCTTCACCGTCACGAGGCTTGCACAAGACGACGCTGGTGGCTATTGGTTTCTTGATAGGTGCGATTGTGCTAATTTTTGTCTTTTCTGTTTCGTTGGTCATTAGAAGGAAGAAGATACCGGGACAGCAACAGGGAACAGAGATGACGGAGAAAAACGCAGTGACCAACGGCGTCGCCGACATATCGGAAATCAATGCGAAGAGTTACACCGATGAGGATATTGAGAGCACTGGCATTGGCGCCGTGGACCCTGCGACCGAGCTGGCACTGGCAATATCGGAAGAGAGGGTGAAGAGAATGGGAAAAAATGGGTCTTTGGTTTTCTGCGCAGAAGAACCGTTCTGTAATCTGGAGCAGTTGATGAGAGCTTCGGCGGAAATGCTGGGGAGAGGGAGCCTTGGATCAACATACAAGGCTGTGCTCGACGGTAGATTAGCCGTCACCGTAAAAAGGCTTGACAAGAAGAAACTTGGGACTGCGGCTAAGGAGGGTTTTGAGCATGATATACAGCGAGTGGGCAGTCTGAGACACCCAAATTTAGTGCCTTTGCGGGCATATTTCCAAGCAAACGAAGAGAGACTGATTGTTTATGATTACCAACCAAATGGCAGCCTTTACTCCCTCATTCATGGTATGATCACTTTCTTTTTCAGTTTTATTTGTTAATACAAAGTCGAATAGTATTCCATTCTGATTCTTGCCATCATCTATACGAAGTTGCAGATTTGTATAGGGTTTATGAAAACGTCAACTTGTTTCCTGCTTGATTTCTTTACATATAGGTATCAACGTTGCAAACTCTTTACCTTCCTAGCGAATCTATAGTGTCACTGCTGCAGAAACTAGTGTAACTTTTAATTAGGAAGCTATCATGTGGTTAGTACACTTTGAAGCTTCATCAATTCCAATCAGTGGGAAGAAACTACAAAAGTAGGTGATCAACAATGAAGATGTCAACCACATGGTCCACATTGCTCTGGCTCCCAATACATCTACAAATGTTGGACTTAAAAACAACACGGATTCTATGAATCATGTCCACACTGAATCTTGACAAACAGGATGGAGCCTTTTCTAACATTCTACTAGCAAGTTTATTAATTTGGACATCAAGGAAGAGACTTTCAGTATATACACATAAGAGCGTATTCTAATAGTTTAGTATATACATGAGGTCATGCTGTCAGGAAAGTTATTTGCACTTAACAGATGTCTTTATTAGTTTGTGTTGCACTTGAATATGTATGGTCCTCAAAAAGGTTGTTATACATCTCAATCTTATGCATGTTTATATTTTTCCCCTTTAATTTAATGCTAATTATGACTTACAGGTTCAAAATTCACACGGTCCAAGCCCCTTCACTGGACCTCATGTTTAAAGATAGCAGATGATGTGGTGCAGGGACTCGCGTACATCCATCAAACTTGTCATTTGGTGCACGGCAACATTAAGTCTTCAAATGTTCTTCTTGGATCTGATTTTGAAGCTTGCCTTACCGACAATTGCCTCACATTTCTTTTGCAACCATTGGACGATCATAGTGACCCAGGATATAGAGCACCTGAAATAGAGTCTAATCAACAGCATACCCCTAGCTCTGACATCTATGCTTTTGGTGTCTTGCTGCTGGAGCTCCTCACAGGGAAACCCCCTTCAGAGCATCCAATTCTTATCCCATCTGATATTCCAGTTTGGGTACAATCAGTAAGGGACGATCGAGACATTGAGGAGCACCTCATGATGATCATTGGCATTGCTTCAGCCTGCACTTGTTCTTCACCAGAATTTAGGCCAGCCACCTTGCAGGTTCTGAAGATGATTCAGGAAGTGAAGGAGGCTGAGACACAAGAAAATGACTTCGTTCAATGAGCATATCTTATGTGGTTCAGCTGTCTGTTGTGGATCTCAACTAGGGCCTTTGCAACAAAAAGTTGGAAGATCTCGACTTATAATGCTATTGTATGTAATAGTGCCCCTCATTCTAGAGGATCGGCTAAGGTTATAATTGCTGATGATCCTGCTTCACGGAGAGGTAAAAAGCCTCAAATCTGTAGAGAGAAAAACCAAGTCAAATGACTGAATTCGTGGGAATTTAACCTAATTCACAGAATGCCAGATGATATTCCTGGGAATTGATCCTGACAAAGATACTCTCTCTAGGAAGTGACTAGTAGTTCAAGGTATCCTGAGTCTTTTAATTGCTTTTGTTCTCAGAAAAACAAAGAGATTTGTAATTGTTCCCTTTGCCATTTACAATCTTCCAAGCAAGAACAATATTATACAATGTCGCAGTTTAAGATGTACTGGATCTGTGAATGTATTTTTTTTAGCATTCAATTAATTTTGTAACGCAATTTTCCATCTTGAAGTGCCTACTGAATTGTACATTATCACGGTCATTGTAGTGGAGGCGATAAATGCCAAGCTATTAATCTTTTCTTTTATTTCACCATCAGTGAGTTTCATTGATTCTGATGTCCCACCAATCAATGGTTGAGCTATTATGCTTGTTGACTATGCTACAAGCCCAAATTTTCCCCTTTATTTTCCAGAAGACAGAATAATCACAAGAATCAAAGTTCAGAATAGTCCGGTTACGGCCTGATTTTGCAACCAGTTTCTTGTATTCTTAATAAAATTTGCTTGGAATATGGCCTGAAAAGACAAGTTAGCTAACAAGTTCTTCAGACCAAAACACTTTTAAGTCTGCACTTAATGTATATGTCAAAGTTGTTGGAAGACAGGGATTAGAAGACAATTCCTCAAAGATGAAAAGAAACTCCAATTTGTCTTCTCATTATTAAATTCAAGACATCACCTTCAAGACTTTTTCCCGGCTTAAATTTCATGATAGAAACGAAATTAGGCTTTAGTCAGATAATAAGATTGCAGAATCAAACTCCTATCGACCATCTTTTGCAGGAGAGTTAAGGTCTCAAACATCACGGCAGAATCTTCTAAGTTGAATTCTTGATCCATCAATGACTGAGCTAGCTAAACTTGACATGTTTGTGTTGATCGTATAGATCAGAAGCATCAACGAATGTGATCAAGTGGTGGTGTCCCTTTCAGCTTTCAATCTGTCCAATCTCAAAATATTTGAAAATTCAAAGTCTAGTTACATTTTTCTTCCCGTGCTAGAAAACAGAGAAAAAAAAACAAAAATAGTCAAAGCTGCCCGATCTTTACTGAATTATTTTGCAAATAAATAAATGAATAATATGATCTAACATTGAACAGTTCGCTACTGTATCATAGTTGGAAGTGAGAATATGAGAAGGAAATTCCTCCACAATTGAGAGCAACTACAATACATAATTCAAGATAGCTTCAGCAAGACTTGATCATGTCACCTAGTCAAATTCTGTTTTATGTTTTGCCAATGCTCATAACACTAGAAATATCATCAGTGTTCAGCGGAAAACTTATGTCATCGAAGAACAAAGTTGTATTCTTGGTGATCAGAAACTTAAGCAGATCAAAATCTGCTCCAGAAAGATAACAACAAAAAATTTTATTTTTAGCTCATCTGTGGGTTGTTTTGAATTTGCAAATTCCAAACTAACTGACCTAATTGTCCACTTTGCATGCATCAAAACAATGATCAGAATTGGTAAGACCAACACAGATGATGTAGGTGTCCCAACATTGGCCGTTCAATGTTTTCAGAATTAAAATATATGATCACATCAGCACAATTGACTTTTGCAATATCAGAATTTTACCATTGCAGTAACAGCTGAAGCAATTCATCACTTCCCATTGGCTTGTGAAAGAATCAAAGTATACACAAAGTTTGATGAACACATTAACAAGACTTAAATGAATCTATAAATGAGACACCGCATACAACTTGGCTATCACCATCCAATCTCTTCTTCTTCCTCCTCTGGAGAGGGAGAAGAAGACAAGAGAGAGAATGAAGGGAGTAAACAGAACAAAGTTGATATTTTTGCAGTCTACGCTCAATCACAAGCAAGGTGGCCATGGCTTCAACGCATCCTTCTCCATCTTGCTCTCCCACCATCACTACCGCCGTTGGCTCGTCGCTATTCTCTCCTTCTTCGCCTTTGCGTCCCTCCTCGCTCTCCTCCTCAACGCCTCCAATGCGAGAGGTGTGGGCACGCACGCTTACTATATTTCGGATTCCTCTGTTTCCTTGCCCGCCGGCGACGGGGAGAAACAGCTTCCCGCGGTGGTCTTCGACGCGCTCCTCGAGTACGCCGCGTCCTCCAATACCTCGGAAAAGATGGAGGAGGAGGATATGCGGGCGGTCGCCGGCGTTATCCGGCGCCGGGCGCCGTGCAACCTGCTCGTGTTCGGGATCGGGCACGAGACGCCGCTTTGGCGCGCTCTCAACCACGGCGGGCGCACCGTGTTTGTGGGCGAGAGCGAGTACCTGGTGGGGCGCGCGGAGGGGCTGAACCCGGGGTTGGAGGCTTTCGACGTGGCCTTCATCACTACGGTCCGGGAGACGCCGGAGCTCCTGGCCACCGCTCGCCGGCAGCGCCGCGGGGAGTGCCGGCCGGTACAGAACCTGCTCTACTCCGACTGCCGCCTCGCGGTCAACGACCTACCGAACCAGCTCTACGGCGTGGAGTGGGACGTGATTCTCGTCGACGGGCCGCAGGGGAACGCGCCGGAGACGCCCGGGCGGGCGGCGTCCATCTTCACGGCCGCCGTGATGGCTAGGTCGGTGCCCGGTGGGCACGTGGATGTCCTTGTGCACGACTACGACCGGGAGGTCGAGAGGGTGAGCAGCGGCGAGTTCCTCTGCCCGGAGAATCTCACCGGCGGCACTCCCCACCTCGCCCACTTCCTCCTCCGCACCGGCGCCCCCACTGACAAATTCTGCCGCAACAACAAGACACGCAGAGGACCATGGCACCCGCCTACCGCCGGCACGACGGCCGGCTCCTAGTCCGCCGTACGTCCTTCAATTGCTATCAAAAGATCAACCATCACGATGGAAAACAACAAAAAAAAATCGAAAAAAAACGCAGTATTCAATTTTCTTTTACCCTTTTTAACAATTAAAGAAAAAGATCGAAGCTGCATTAAAAAAACCATGTATCTTGCCTACCTAAAAAAAGATGAACAAAAGCAGGGGAAAAAAAAGAAAACCCAGTCAATTTTTTTACCAATTAATTTTATAAAAATAAAATGCTAAATAAACTAAAATAGGAATTCGTACTCCTTTAATTTGTAAAGGATCAATCTAACTAATTTGTTTTGTTTTAAAAGAAATAAGAAATGAAGTAAATCATAACAATTTGTTGAGGGAATCAAAAGTTAAAATTAAAAGATGAAACTCCATTTATTACGATGCATATTCTTTTATACATATTTTAGTGACTCTTCATATGTCTTTGTTTAATGATATTAATTGTAGATAGAAGATATTTTTATTTTGGGTTTTCCGCATTCAATGATAGATGGAGTGTTTTTTTTTATTTTCTCTCTCCCTTATTATGTATTCGTCTTTTCCTCTTTTATTATATCAGTTCAATACACTGTAACGACATACCTTGAGCCGGATGGGTGGCTCGCTCGACCCGCTCTCCTGTCGATCGGGCTGACTAGACGTTGTGTCATCTATACGACCGACCAGACAACAATTCCTCCGATCGACCTATATAGCTCCCTCTTGCTCGGGCGACCCGGTTAAGCCTCTGAGCCTTGATGTTGACCGTTTTGACTTTGACCTACACCGTGACTGTTGACCCATGCCAAGTGGGCTCCTCCTTACTGCCGCATCACAAGCCTCTTTTTCAAGTCTAGTCGAAAAAGACTGCAAGTCTGACTGACTGGACAAGTAGATGTGTCTTTGGCGACTTTAAGGTCCATTCGACCCATATGTTTCAGTGGTCGATCAGACTGTGCTTGGTCTTTAATCGCTTAAGAGCCTACAAACCAACGTCGCTCAGCTTCATTTTGCCATTGCCAGGGTCAGCCTCGTGACCCATTCTTTACGTCGATCGGGACGATGAGCAGTAACACTTGGCACATGTTGTCCTTTTCCTTATGCGTCCTCAGGCAAACTCGGTCTTGGCTGACGTCATCTAAATTTCTTAAAGACCGTGTAAATCCCTGATAATTATGGCTAGACATGCGACCATACCTTTTTAATTAAGCTCATTAAATGCTATCCAGTGACCGAAGGGCACGTGTCCCTTACTGCCGCTGCACACTCGATGTGACAGGCGGATATCCTCTTACAATAAGGCGTGCGCCTTTTCAAAACCAACGATGGGATTTGCTTCTAGGTTTCCGTAGCTTTGGATCAGACGACTGTGGTTGATTGGTTGCGAGATTTATAAACCTCGCCTGTGTCGTCGTCTCCTCACTCTGCATCTTCGTCTTCGAATTTTCCAGCGACATTACGTTCATCCTTTCAGACGATCGTAGCGATCTCTCTAGTAAGCTTTCTGTACCCTTCAACCGGATTTGTTCGTTGTTCTTAGCGTCCTTTCTTTCAATTGAACTTCTTCGTTGTTTCTTGTCGACGTTTATTTCCAATGGCAAGCTCCTCTTAACCTCCTATCTCCGTCCCTGGGCCCTGGTACACGCCCATCAAGTCCAGGTTCGACGGAGGCGATGCTGAGAGTTTGAGAGCTACCTTTAAAATTCCCTCCGATTATTAAATCGGTCTTCCTTCGGCTTTTGACCGCCCGAAGGAGCCGCCTTCGGGTTTTGTATGCTTCTTTAGGGACCAATTTACCTCCGGTCTTCAGTTCCCGATCCCTCATTTCTTCTCTGTCGTTTGTAAATATTTTCGTATTTCTCTCCATTAACTAGTGTTGAACTCCTTTCGACTGCTGTGCGGGGTTGTCGTTCTGTTCCACCTGCACGGCATGCCTCTTACTCCTCGTCTCTTCCACTATTTCTATTATCCCAAATTGTCATAGCCGGAGACTTTTCTCTTCCAGACCCGAGTGGGCCTAGTTTTCTTCGATAAGATGACGTTCTCCAACAAGCATTGGAAGGACTACTACTTCTTTGTTCGCTTTCCCGAGCGGTCGGACTTTCCGACTAGGTGGTAATTAGAGGTGCAGAATCCTCTTGAGCTCAAGAAATACAAGAGTCACTCGGACTACCTCCATGCAGCTTCCAGCTTGGCCGGTCAGAAATACCATAACCACAAGTTGCTGCTAGAGAGTGTCCTCTATGTGTTCGACTTGAGCCCGATCCGCACAAGGCTTCCGTCCAGCCTAGGTATGCTCTTTCTTTTCCCCAATCTTTGAATCTAATTGATTTTTCTTCCTTTTGTGTAGCTCGAATCATGTTGCGAGTGTGTCTAGCCAGCAAGTGTAAGCTTGTGGACACAGACATCAATGACGCGGCCATGGCAGAGCTGGAGAGCCGCGGTCTACAGCCGATCGGTTCCAACGAGGATCCACTCGGCGAGGAGGGAACTCAATTGCTGGGGAGCGGTGCTGGAGGAAGTCGACTAGCTACAAGCAATGTGGCGGCTGCAACAATGGATCTTTTGCCTGAACGGCCGTCCATGGTCCCGATATCGGTCACTTCGGAGTTGGCGACTTCTAACGTGCCCCTGCGACACCACAAGAGGCACCGAGCGGAAGGGGCTTCCTCCCGATTTGAGACTTCCGCCTTGCAGACTCCAACATCGATCGTCTCTCGACCCCCTTCTGAGCTGGGCGAAACCTCCGTGTCTGCTCCTAATCAGGGAGCTGCTGTGCTCCCAGGCACTATATCTTCTAACCAAACACCGTCATTGTCCGGTCTGCCTGAGGGATTAATAGTTGCACCTCTGGTAGCCTTCATGCCACCCCCTTTGCAGGCGGCGCACGTGTCCCGCATCCGACCAGTCTCCTCCTAGCCCACCGGCCGGGCCACTTCTGTACCTTCTGTCTCGAGCAGCCAGAGATCAATAACGACAACCATCCACTTGCCGACTAACGAGTATCGCCATCCGGACGACCCAACGTCGCTCACCCTCGAGCATCAAATAAGAATACAAGGGTCGCTCGCACAGATATGAGTTGATGCCCGAGTTCGTGCGGCGATTATAGCTCTGGGGGAACTGGCGTCCAAATTTTTAAATACCATAAGGGTCAAATTAAGAAAATATCACAAAAATACATTCCTAAGAAATTTCTGATTAATCATGTAGGAAAAAACCTATTTTGGGTTCCAAAATCATATTTAGAATAATTACTTTCTTAGGGCTTCCAGAAAGAAAATTAAATGTTTAAATTCTTTAAGAGGTTTTGTCTAGAAGTGGTTGATGCTCCAATAACCAAGAAGGTCTAGTGCCTCGCCACAGCTTGAAAGCTAATTACTGAATTGAATGTTTAATTGACTTACTATGAAGCATTCAACTAATGCTTTAAATTTTTGCTAGAAAAATTTATTTAAAAATGTCTAATTTTTAAAATTTGTTTAAGTTAATCTAAACAAACTTTTGAAATTTTTTTGTTAGAAATTTTTATGAATTAGTGATCAAAATGTAATTTTTTTTTTAATTTTGCCAAAAATTCAACTTTATGTGAAATTTTTTCTATTCAACCCTTGCCAAAGTTTTTATTATTAAAGGAGTTTTTTTTTAAATCAAAGTTCTTGAAACTTAACTTTTCATATTTTTTCCTTAGACTTTTTAGACCTTCCAAGTAATATGTTTAACGTACCCGACTTTTAATGTGATCAAAAGGGGGAGTAGTAAAGATTAAGTCTATGGGGAGATAGTACAATTTTAATCTTTTTTATTTTTGTACTTGCAATTTTTTTTTGAAAAATTATAACTATTTGTTTATGGTTTACCCTAACTTAACTTGGATTTGATCACATCAAAAAGGGGGAGATTGTTAGAACCCCAAGCTAGTTTTGATGTGATCAACCAAGTCAGATTAGGTTCTGTTGGTATTTAACCCCTGTGTCTATGTGTGCAGGAACTTAGGAGCAAAGAAAGTTGAGTGAAAGATGCAGCTAGTGAGAAGGACGACATGGAAGAGAGCTGATGGGCTCGGTGGGTCTGAGGGCTGAGGTGATACGGAAGAGTACGTAGGCGGACGAGAAGGAGGCGCACGACGTTTTCGAGGGATAAGAAGCCGGAGCGGAAGATTGCTCGAAAGTCAAAAGTTGGGTTCGGGTGAGCCATATTTAGGATGGTTGATATCACCTAAGCAAGCGGAGCCTGAGCATAAGATCCGGACCAATGCGAGCAGGACCGGAGCGGAAGACCCGGACTCTAGGAGCTTGGAACCAATGGTTGATATCACCATTTGCGATGTGGTGCGTCCTGCTGCATCAGGGATAAACTTTTATCCCATTCCAGATAACTGGAACCCTTCTAAGTGCGTTGAGCAGGTCAATAAAAGCAGCCTTGCTCCCCGAAGCTTACATAGAACACTTGTAAATGATTTCTTTTGTCTAGCTATACATTTTGAGTGCTTTAACTGCTGTAAGAGGCTTCTCCGTCTGAAAGGGACGTTAGTGAACTTTCATCTTCCTTGGATTAACAACCTCCTCGGTTGTTGATCCGATGGTAAGGTGGGGCCCGCCCGGTAAAAGGTCAAGGTGGTCAGCGCCCCGGGAGTTCATCCGATCGGGTGACCCATCCGCCAGATCAGTGCGAGGGTTACCTAACCCGACACTATGACAGCTCGGCCAGACACCGAGCTTCCGACGCTCAAAAGGTTCCAGTATGGAGGAACGGAGGTCGAGCGGCTGTCCTGCTCGGCCGAACAACGGACACATCCTTGACCAAGTAGGCATGGCTCCCTTGCTCGACAGGACGGAGCCAAGATAGCAGACCATTGGCCGAGCGGACATCTCGCTTGGCCAGGTCGCTATATCAGCTGGATGACAAACTGGCCGGGCGGCTCCCCCGCTCAACCCAGTAACGGACAAAAGGAGCAGCTGGTGATATCCTTCTCGGAACTCACGACTGGCAGACGACGTGATCGGCGGCATGGTCAGGCGGATGATCGTACGGTAGAAGCTTCCACTATCTTGTCAGAGATATGCTCGGGCTGATAAGGTATGGTGTCAGGAACGCTTTATTGACACGTCCTTTCACGATAAGCTTTGAGTAGCATGCACGCCTCGCTAAGTATACACGCGCGCTCCCGGGGGCCCTATATAAGGAGCCCCAAAGCTTCATCGGAGGTATGCTTATTCTACTATAGCTACAGTTACACTGCTGCTCCTTTCTCGACTTCATTTGCTTGTCGCCGGTAACTAATTTGAGCGTTGGAGGGCTATCGCCGGGGAACCCCTCCCTAACTCGACACTAACGACTTGTGACTGCAGGCTTAGCTCGTTGGAGGTCCACATCATCTTCAGTCTACATCCAGTTAACGTGAGCGCCATCTCCCCAGCGTCCGTCGACTCGACTCTCGGACAGGATCAGTTGTAATCAAGTAAATCCTTTATGCCTCTTCCTTTCTTCATTTAGTTTCTTATTTTTTTCACAAGTGTTTGATTTAATAAAGCTGTAAAAGTTCGAGGAAAGTTTGTTTTACTTTACAGGGCTATTTACCCCTCCTCTAGCCGGCCGCCAAGGGTCATACACTATCAATGAAAACAAGCAAAGAGAAGTTCTCTGAACTAAAAGAGTAAAAGTAATGAAATGAAGCACAAAGAGATGAAAACATGAAATATATACATATAAAATGAGACAAGATGTGAGTCAAATTACGATAAAAAACCTATATAAAATGCGCTCATCAAAATCCCTTAGACTTAAACATTTACTTGTCCTCAATCAAAACATGAAACTAGATTTATATGTGTAAATGATGCGACATAATCCGTAGTGAATTAGTCTAATCCTATTGTGTAGTTTCATTGATGAGCATAATACAAAATTATTTGAGTATGGTCTAAGTAGAAGTTCTTTGTACTCAGTGCAATGAGTGACATAACTTTTTCAAGTGTCAATCTCCAAGCCTTTTTCAATTCGTCATTTAACTATGTTTTGTTGGATCGATACACACGTGAGGGGGGGGGGGGGGGGGGGGGAATCACGTGGGTTTTGAAAACTCATTTTCTCGCTTTGAAATCAAAGTATACATGGCGGAAAAAAATAACACAAGAAAACACATGCGGTTTTACTTGGTTCGGAGAAGTGCAACATAAAGAAGATCGGAGAAGTGCAACATACTGCACTTCCCGTTTGCAGAATTTAAATACAAAAATTGTTACCAACACTTAGGAAATGAAGTAGCTTGTTCGTATGTCGATGTCAGCCTGCCGTGTAACACCCACGAAATTATAGGTGTAGGAATATTATTTTCCTTAAAGCATAGAAATGAAAAGAATAGGAGAAAAAGGAAAATAAAAACAAAAGAAAATATAGAATAAGAAGAGGTGAGGTCAAGGATTGAACCTTGAACCTCCCACAATAAATGGAGATAAATTTATGAATGATAACCATTAGGATAAGAAGAAATAATTGGAATGAAATGAATGAAAAATTTGGTTAAAGGAGAAAATAAAACTAAGCAAAAGAGCAAGAGAAAACCAAGTTGATTACCTCCTTTTCCCTCTTGGTTAAGAAAAGGGAGCAAGCAAAAGAAGGATTGACTACTTCCCTTCCCCTCTCTATTTTCGTGGGAATTAATGGAGTGAGGGAAAAGAGGAGTTGGGGGAAAGAATGGGGACATGTCTCATTGGCAAGGGATAAATAGGATTAGAGAAGAAAACAAAGGGATTTAATTCATTTTCTTCTTCCTCCTTCTTCCTTCTCCATTCTCACCGAACCAAGAAACTCCTTTCCCCTCCTCATACCAATTTCTAAGTTAAGTTATTCTCCAAGAAAGAAAATTACCGAGAAGGAAACTTCAAGTTCTAGCCCTTACAAGCAAAGGAAACAAGAGAAGATACAAGAAGAAGAAGCTTCCACTTTCCTTATCACTAGAACACCTTTTTCTGTAAGGAAAAACACAAGCGAAAGGATGTAAGTTCCCCTCACCTGTGGTACAATAGTTCTAAATTTTCTATGTAGAATTCGGTCACATAAAAAGCTAAGAAAACATCATGAAGAAATTCTAACCAAGATAAGACCAAAGGAAGGACCTAGAGAAAGAAAGGATCTAAAATTTATATGCTTGATATTTCTCTTGTAGCATGTATTTTATGGTAAGGAATTATCCATGTTAAAATGTTTGGTAGAACTTAGATTTATGAGTATTCGGCCATGGTAGAACTAAGGGCCTAGGAGAGCTTTAATTTAAAACTAAGTATGCCAAGATCTCCTTAAGATAAGATATGAAACTATTACGATATGCCCATGATTATATGTTAAGATAAACTTTATTTCATGTCCATGAAGGTTCGGTTAGGTTTGGATTTTTAAAGCCTAGGAGAATTTAAAGCAAATCTAAGATGCTCATGATCTCCTTGATGAAATGTTATGTAGCTAATCCAATGTGCTTATGTTTATTGTTGTATGGAAATTAAATTCATGCTCTATATCATTCGGCCACTTCATGATTTAGGGCTTAGGGAACTTAAAACCTAACTCAACCATGCTCATGTTATTCCTTGATATTTTTGCTATGAAAGTTGTTTAAGGTTCTCATGCTTTTAGGGCACTTGAACCCTAATTTTAGGTCCTATAATATTCGGCCATTACATGATGAAGGACTTAGGAAACTTAGAACCTAACTCAACTATGCTCATGTTATTCCTTGATATATTTGCTATGAAGGTTGTTTAAGGTTCTCATACTTTTAGGACACTTGAACCTAAATTTTAAACCCTACATGTTTCGGCCACTTCATGATTTAGGGCTTAGGGAACTTAAAACCTAACTCAACCATGCTCATGTTATTCCTTGATATTTTTGCTATGAAAGTTGTTTAAGGTTCTCATGCTTATAGGGCACTTGAACCCTAATTTTAGGTCCTATAATATTCGGCCATTACATGATGAAGGACTTAGGAAACTTAGAACCTAACTCAACTATGCTCCTGTTATTCCTTGATATTTTTGCTAGGAAAGTTGTTTAAGGTTCTCATGCTTTTAGGGCACTTGAACCCTAATTTTAGGTCCTATAATATTCGGCCATTACATGATGAAGGACTTAGGAAACTTAGAACCTAACTCAACTATGTTCATGTTATTCCTTGATATATTTGCTATGAAGGTTGTTTAAGGTTCTCATATTTTTAGGGCACTTGAACCCTAATTTCAAACCCTACAAGTTTCGGCCAATACATGATGAAGGACTTAGGAAACTTAGAACCTAACTCAACCATGCTCATATTATTCCTTGAAATGTTTGCTATGAAAATTGTTTAGGGTTCACAAGCTTGAATGATAGTCTTTAACCCAATGCATGCTTGATAAGGTTCGGCCATGATAAGTTGTAAGTCTAAGTAACCTAGAACTCTACCTAAACTTGCTCATGATAGTTCTTTTGGTATAAGAAGTGATGCTTGCTTAGGGTTCACATGTTGGGATGAAGTTTTCACCATAAACCCTAACCTATATGGTTCGGCCACAAAGAGATAATAGGGTTAGAGATCGAATTATGTTTTCCATGTATCTTATATGCCATGATTGTAAGATTTCCATGCTTCTATGTTTAATTATGCACACTTATGATCTATACATGATGGAAACCCTTATGCTATGGTGTGTATTATTTATGATGAAGCTATGTGCAAATTTATGCATGAAGGATATGATGTGCTGTGTGCCCAATTTATGCATGAAATATATGATGTGCTGTGTGCCCAAATTTATGCATGAAATATATGATGTGCTGTGTGCCCAATTTATGCATAAAATATATGATGTGCTGTGTGCCCAAATCTTTACATACCATTATGATGAGCTGTGTGCCCAAAAGTCTATATGGTATGATATGATAAGTGACACAATGTACAAGAAGAGATAAGAACCATGATATGTAAGAACATGCTATTTTACTTTATGTATGGCTTGTACCAAGGGTGGGCTCCATAAGCGCCCCGGAGTCGATGGACTAAGAAACGGGCCTCGTTAGGGATGGACTCCTAAGTGCCCCTAGGTCGATGGACTAAGAAACGGGCCTAGTATGTATGCCTTATATGGTTCAAGACTTGCTACCTTGGACCTACATAGGACGCGTGCATTTATGTATGTGGTACAAGCCAGGGCCCTAATTATGTTAAGATTATGTTTAAGTATGTATATTATAAGTTTTCAAAGGACATATTGCATATGTTTTTATGATACATGTTTATGAATTCACCTTGCATATACCTTATGATTATGCCATGATATTTATGATGATGTTATGATATGTTAGGGTGCAGTTGATGATTATGCCATGATACCTTATGCATACGTTATGATATGCCATGATATGCTGCATGATATAATGAATTTCCTCCATGTATTATGTCTTGTGATTTTAATATGTTATACGGTTTTGTGAGTAGGAAAGGAACTTACTGAGCCATGAGTGCTCACAGCTTACTTTCTTGTACCACAGATAAAGGCAAGGGATGGATGAACTAGGGGAGCAGCAGGAGGGGCTAGAAGGATGTGTGTGGTAGTGCCTTGGCTAAATGAGAAAGACCTGCTTTTGTTTAATAAGAACTATGACTAGTTATGTTACTGCTTATGACTCCATGACATTTAAATTTTGTGTTGAGCATTGTGACTTAAAAATCATGTTAAGCATGCTATGTGATGTTTCTATGTCCAGGTAATTAGTCATGTTATTTTTTTTTTAAGAAAAGAAAAGTTTTTAATTTCTATAAATAAGACTTCCGCTGTAGCAAGTAAGTATACATAGGTATGTGTAAGTAACCCCCGTCGCCTTAGCAGGAGGGGCGGGGCGTTACAGTTTGGTATCAGAGCCAAGTTTAGCCAATTCACTACACACATGTCAAGCCTCCATCCTGCCGCTCCAAGTAAGTATTTATGTGCTTAATTTAATTTGTTGTTGTTTGTTTTATGACGTTTTAATATTATGCATGTTTATTTATGTTCGTTATCTAGTTTAGGTATGCATGATGGTAGGATAGGAATAGTACTAACTTTTTTTTGCAAACAAATAGGAATAACGATAATTTATTGTTATTTAATGAAGATAAGCATGGCTAGGAGACGTACTACCCGAGCAGACGAGACACCGACTCCATCAGATCTGACCCAGGTAGTCATTGATCTCCAACGTCAGATCACGGAGCAACAACAATTGATCACTACGTTAATGGGCCAACAAGGAACTCCTACCACCCCGCCAGCAAATCAGAATGCGGTGCTCGTCGTGCCAATAGTTGCACCAGTACCACCGGTAGCCCCTGTCCCAGTGGTTCGACAGGAGACCTATTTAATACAATGGCTGAGGCTGAAACCGGAAAACTTCTCGGGTACTTGCGAGTCATGGGATGCCCAGGCCTGGTTCAAGACAGTAGAAACCATAGTGGAACTGCTGGACTGGCCCGAATCGGAGAAGATCAAGTGTGTATCTTTCTGTTTTTCTGGAGACGCGAGAATGTGGTGGGAAAGAGTGAAAGCAAAAAAGACAGGTCAATCTGATGAACTGGATGGACTTCGAGATAGAGTTCTTCCATATGCAAGTGACGAACCGACACTATAACGAGTTCACCGAGTTTCGGCAAGGTGACCTATCAGTGAACGAAGCAGTAAAACGCTTCAACCGTTTGGCACGCCTATGTCCGGAATTGGTTCGTACAGAAAGAGAAAGGGTCAGACTGATGTTGAAGATGCTTCGACCCGAAATAGCACTGAACGTGGCCGACGGAGTTAATAGACCTCAGACTACAGAGGAATTGGTCAACAGTGCTCTCATCACGGAACATTATCAGAATGTAATGAACAGAAATAGGAGTTAGGTCCGAACCGAAGGACAGAAATCCTCAAGCAATAAGACAAGCTGGAAAGGGACCTCCACTGAAAAAAGGAAACAATGGGACAATGCAAAAGGTGGCTCAGTGAATAAGCAACCGAGGTACCCCCAGTGCGCTATTTGCGGAAAGCTGCATTCCGGAGTATGTCATAAGGGTACCAGAAGATGCTATAATTGCGGAGGAGAAGGACATCTGACCAGAGACTGCACCAACCAGTTCCAGGCACCACCTCAGCAGAGCAACCAAAACAAGAATATCCCCTCACAACTACATCAGATGCAAACTACTATTGAGGGAACACCGTTTAGCCAAGGGAGATTGGAAGCTCCACCAACTACAATGAACGCCAGGGTTTTCTCGCTTACTAAGGAGAATGTGGCAAGCGCCTCTACTATCGTTACAGGTCAGTTACCTACTTTTAGTCAAATTACCAAAGCTATACCTGATGCTAAAGGCGAACCAATGATCGAAATTATTGGGAAACCGAGAGATATTACTAGTCAATGGATCGAAAATATGTCTGGGCAGCTCTCTACCATGACCATAACCCCCACATTATTCGATAATCTATTAGAGAAACAAACCAGTGACCACAGTCTCCAAAGGATTAAACAAGAAACCCTAGAAGGAAAGAATGACGGATTCCGGATCGCGAACAATGGAATATTATACCTCAGGGATCGATTATGTATTCCCGAGGATCCAGAGTTGCGAAGAAGGATACTAGAGGAAGCTCATTCAACACCCTATGCAATGCACCCAGGATCTACCAAAATGTACCAAGATTTGAAAAAGAAATTTTGGTGGTCCGGTATGAGAAGAGATGTGGCTCAGTATATCGGTACTTGCCTGACCTGTCAGAGGGTTAAAGCAGAGCATCAGAGACCAGGAGGATTACTGCAGCCTGTCCAAATTCCAGAATGGAAGTGGGAAGATATCTCTATGGATTTTATAGCAGGGCTACCCAAGACGACAAACGGTTATGACGCCATATGGGTAATTGTGGATAGATTAACTAAATCCGCCCATTTTCTAGCAATCAAAATGACTTATTTGATTGAGCAACTGCCTCAATTATATGTCAAGGAAATTATCAGACTACGTGGGATTCCAAAGACCATTCTTTCAGACAGAGATGGTCGTTTCGTCTCACATTTCTGGGAATGCATTCAGAAGACTCTCGGTACGAAGCTATTGTTCAGTACTGCCTTTCACCCTCAGACCGATGGACAAACAGTTACGGGCATGCACATTGGACTTCAAGGGAAGCTGGAGCCGATATTTATGCCTGGCGGAATTTGCCTACAACAATAGTTACCAGGCTACTATTGGGATGGCACCTTACGAGTCTCTGTATGGGAGGAAATGCAGATCCCCTATATGTTGGTACGAAGGCGGCGAGAAGAAGGAGATGGGATTCCAGACCAAGTTCATCGATAACACTACTCAGGCTATACAGAACATCTGCCAACGAATAGAGACTGCTCAGAGTCGACAAAAGAATTATGCGGATAAGCGACGAAGGCCATTGGAATTCAGTGTCGGAGACTCGGTATTCCTCAAGGTGGCTCCTATGAAAGGGGTAATGAGGTTTGGTAAGAAGGGAAAGTTAAGCCCACGTTATGTGGGACCATACCGAGTTCTGAAAAGAATCGGCAAAGTAGCTTATGAAATAGAGCTGCCTCAAGAGATGTCAGCCATCCACAACGTGTTCCACGTCTCGATGCTAAAGAAATGCATTCTGAGCACGGATCAAGTAATCGAACCACGGGCAGTACAAGTGCAAGAGGACCTAACTTACGAGAGCCGACCAATTCAAATATTGGATCGAGATGTCAAAAGACTAAGGAACAAGGAAGTACCCTTAGTAAAGGTTCTATGGCAAAACCAACGATACGAAGAAGCCACATGGGAACGAGAAGATGATATGAGACAGAAGTATCCATCGCTATTCTAAGTTCGAGGATGAACTTTTTATGAGGTATGGGGTACTGTAACACCCACGAAATTATAGGTGTAGGAATATTATTTTCCTTAAAGCATAGAAATGAAAAGAATAGGAGAAAAAGGAAAATAAAAACAAAAGAAAATATAGAATAAGAAGAGGTGAGGTCAAGGATTGAACCTTGAACCTCCCACAATAAATGGAGATAAATTTATGAATGATAACCATTAGGATAAGAAGAAATAATTGGAATGAAAGGAATGAAAAATTTAGTTAAAAGAGAAAAGAAAACTAAGCAAAAGAGCAAGAGAAAACCAAGTTGCTTACCTCCTTTTCCCTCTTGGTTAAGAAAAGGGAGCAAGCAAAAGAAGGATTGACTACTTCCCTTCCCCTCTCTATTTTTGTGGGAATTAATGGAGTGAGGGAAAAGAGGAGTTGGGGGAAAGAATGGGGGCATGTCTCATTGGCAAGGGATAAATAGGATTAGAGAAGAAAACAAAGGGATTTAATTCATTTTCTTCTTCCTCCTTCTTCCTTCTCCATTCTCACCGAACCAAGAAACTCCTTTCCCCTCCTCATACCAATTTATAAGTTAAGTTATTCTCCAAGAAAGCAAATTACCGAGAAGGAAACTTCAAGTTCTAGCCCTTACAAGCAAAGGAAACAAGAGAAGATACAAGAAGAAGAAGCTTCCACTTTCCTTATCACTAGAACACCTTTTTCTGTAAGGAAAAACACAAGCGAAAGGATGTAAGTTCCCCTCACCTGTGGTACAATAGTTCTAAATTTTCTATGTAGAATTCGGTCACATAAAAAGCTAAGAAAACATCATGAAGAAATTCTAACCAAGATAAGACCAAAGGAAGGACCTAGAGAAAGAAAGGATCTAAAATTTATATGCTTGATATTTCTCTTGTAGCATGTATTTTATGGTAAGGAATTATCCATGTTAAAATGTTTGGTAGAACTTAGATTTATGAGTATTCGGCCATGGTAGTGTTGGTTGCTACTCGGAAAACCTATAGGTTCCACTGTATAAAAATTTTGTACAAAGGTCTGAACCTTTTCCTAGCTACCATGTGTTCTTTTAAATTAAATTTTAGATCGCCTGCGGAACTTAACACGTTTGATCCAAAACTTAATCTATTTGTTCTTTTAGGTTTTGACTTGGATCTTCTGCGGAACTTAACACGTTCGACCCAAGTCTCCTTAAGTTATTAATTCCATTAAATATTAATTTCCATAATTGGTTCCCAGTACTGACGTGGCGAGACACGTGACCTTCTTGGATATGGGAGCAACCACCACCGACTAGACAAAACCTTTTATAGAAAGCTAATATTTAATTTCCTAAAATAACTTTAGGTTAACCAAAGAGAACAATCAAATCACAAGGAAAAGAAAAAATAAAAGAACACAACATCGAAAAACATATTCGAAATTCTAGAACGTAAGCCTCTTGTATTTGGTATTATTTCCATAAATAACTAGCATGATGCGGAAAGAAAAATTACTAGTTATACCTTGTAGAAAAACCTCTTGATCTTCTACCGTATTCCTCTTCTAACCTCGGACGTTGTGTGGGCAACGATCTTCCGAGACGAGAAACCACCAATCACCTTCTTCTCCTCCTAGCTAGGTTCGGCCAACAAAGAGGAAGCTTCACCAAGGAAGAAAATCAAAACACTAACCAAGCTCCAAGAGATGCTAGCTTTCTCTCCTTCTTCTTCTTCTTCTCCGAGTAGTATCCGGCCACCACAAGAGCTCCAATGGAAGAAGGAGATTCGGCCACCACAAGAGGAAGAGAGGGAGAGGATGGCCGGCCACACCAAGGAACAAAAGAGGGAGAGAAATAATAGATGTTGTGTCTCATGAAGGCACCCCTACCCCTTCTTTTATATTCCTTGGCCTAGGCAAATTAGGAAATTTAATTACAATAAAATTTCCTTAATTTTCCTTGACATGAATTAATTGAGAAAAATAAAATAAAATTTCCCAATCAACCTTGTGATGGCCGGCCACAATCAAAAGAGCAAATTAGGAGAGTTTCAATCAACAAATTAAAATTTCCTAATTTGTTTCCGGAAATTTAAAAAAATAAAATTTCTCTTTAAATATCTCTTCATGGTTGATAAAAGGAAATTTCTATAATTTTAATTTCATCAACATGTGGATAATTTTAAAGAGAAAATAAAATATCTCACCAATCTACAATTAGGAAAGAGATCTAATCTCTTTCTTTAATCTTTTGTAGATCTTTTACAAGAGAGATATTTTAATTTTAATTCTCTTTAATAAATTATTTCTTCCACATAATAAAAATTAAAATTAAAATCCCTTTTTAATTTAATTTGGCCGGCCCCCACTAGCTTGGGTTCAAGCTAGGGCCGGCCACCCAAATTCATACCTAGGCCGGCCCTAGCTTGTTCCCAAGCTAGCTTGGCCGGCCCCTATTGGGTGGGTAAAGGTGGGTATAGAATTCTACAAATAAGAGGCTACGATAGGGACCGAGAGGAGGAATTGGTTTTGGTCTCCCGATAAAATTAAGCATCCCGTGTTCGCCCCGAACACACAACTTAATTTTATCAATGATAATTCATTCCACTAGAGAACTATCATTGAACTACCGCACCAATCCCAAATTATATTTTTGGGCTCCTTCTTATTATGAGTGTGTTAGTCTCCCTGTGTTTAAGATAACAAATGTCCACTAATTAAGTAAGTTACTGACAACTCACTTAATTAATATCTAGCTCCAAGAGTAGTACCACTCAACTTCATCGTCATGTCGGACTAAGTCCACCTGCAGGGTTTAACATGACAATCCTTATGAGCTCCTCTTGGGGACATTCTCAACCTAGATCACTAGGACACAGTTTCCTTCTATAATCAACAACACACACTATAAGTGATATCATTTCCCAACTTATCGGGCTTATTGATTCATCGAACTAAATCTCACCCATTGATAAATTAAAGAAATAAATATCAAATATATGTGCTTGTTATTATATTAGGATTAAGAGCACATACTTCCATAATAACTGAGGTCTTTGTTTCTTTATAAAGTCAGTATAAAAGAAACGACCTCTAATGGTCCTACTCAATACACTCTAAGTGTACTAGTGTAATTATATAGTTAAGATAAACTAATACCTAATTACACTACGATCTTCCAATGGTTTGTTCCTTTCCATTATGGTCGTGAGCTACTGTTTATAATTTATAAGGTACTAATAACATGATCCTCTGTGTGTGACACCACACACCATGTTATCTACAATATAAATTAATTGAACAACTACATTTATCATAAATGTAAACATTTGACCAATGTGATTCTTATTTCTAGATAAATGTTTATACCAAAAGCTAGGCTTTTAGTATACACTCTAACAATCTCCCACTTAAACTAAAAGACTAAGCTGCCGTATCTGCTGTCATACATCTGATTCCCATGCCTTTCAAAAAGCTCTTGCCTTAAGGACCTTAGGTTATCATCTGATGTAATCTAGGCGGCAACAACTTCTCCTCGTTTATACGATTTCTCGTATTGGGTGGTACTTGCGCTCTATTGTGTTTTCTTACTTTATAGACTTATGGTTTCTTCAAGTTTACTACTGCACCAATGTTATTACAATAAATTGTAATAATCTTTGGACAAACCAGAAATCATATCTAAGTCTATCTTGAGGTTATTGAGTCATTCAGCTTTTATGGCTATCTCAGAGGCTGTCATATATTCAGTTTCTATGGTGAAGTCCGAAAAAGCACCAATGCTTATCACTCTTCCATAGTTATGACTTTACCTCCTAAAGTAAACACAAAACCCCGAGGTTGACTTATTATTGTCCCTATCCGATTGGAAGTCAAAATCCATGCAACCCACAGGGACTAAATTAACTGCCTTGTAAGCTAGCATATAATCTCTAGTTCTTCTAAGGTACTTTAATATATGCTTTACTGCAGTCCAATGTCCTTGTCTAGGGTTACTTTGATATCTGTTAACTATGCCCTTGACAAAACAGATTTCTGATCTCGTGCATAGCATACATTAGGTTGTCTAACTGCCGAAGCATAAGAACTGCCTACATGTCCTCAATCTCCTTTGATGTCATCGGAGACATCTCTTTAGATAAAGACACTCCATGCTTAAAATGTAAGAAACATTTCTAGGAGTTTTGCATGCTTAAAACGAGCAAGGATTTTTCTGATGTATCAAGCTTAGGATAAGTATATTTTTCTTGCGATCCTTTGATCTAAAAAATATATACATTCTCCCAAGTCCTTTATATCGAATTATTTGGACTACCATACCCTTACTTCTGACAACATTTTGATATTGTTTCCAACTACCAAAAATGTTATCTACGTATAGTACAAGAAATACCACCACGTTTCCATCACACCTTTTGTATACACAAGACTTATCCGTTTACTCAATAAATCCATATGTCTGGATTACTTTGATAAACTGGATGTTCCAAGACCTTGAAGCTTTGCATCAGTCCATAGACTGATTGAGCTTGCACACAAGATACTCTTAGCCCTTTGCAATGAACCCTTCTGGTTGCTTTATATGGATGCTTTCTTCAAGACTTCCATTAAGGAATGTTGTCTTGACATCCACTTACCAAATAGATAAAAGTATCCGGATAGACTTGCATGGCTACCAGTGAAAAAGTTTCCTTTTTCATCTAGCCTTTCTTTGAAAGTTTCTACCTTCCTGTCTATCCCTCTTTTCCTATTATAGACCTTTTTATACCCAAAGGCTTTTACACCATTTGGTGGTTCTACAAGCTTCCAGATTTTATTAGAATACATATATTCTAATTCTGTTATTCATTATTCTTTGCCAAGATATTGCATCTTTATCTTGGAGTGCTTCGTCATATGTCCGGAGATCAGGTTCATGTCCTCCAGGGATCGAGTCCAAAAACTCTCCCAAAACATGAATCTTTTTAGGTTGCCTAACAACCCTCCCACTACGACAAGACACTTTCTGTAATTGTGTATCATTTGTGATACGTGTTGTAGTTTCCTTGTGGTATCTCATCTTGTACAATTGGTACTAGATTAGACATGTCTTTTATTATTTCCTTAAGAACAAATTTTCTTATGGGCACGTGGTTTATTACATAGTCCTTTTCTAAAAATCGGTCATTGATGCTAACAATGACCTTCTGATTTTTAAGACTATAAACCTACTTTCATTTCTCTAGGATAACCCACAAACAAGTGAATTCCTGTCCAACTTATCATTGCCTCTCTTCAGCATATGTACTGGACTACCCGAATCCGAATATGCTTCAAAATAGGCTTACGCCTATTCAGCAATTCTATATGAGTAGAGAGTTCTGACTTTGGAAGGTACTATATTCACTTCCGTTTCCAGAGTATATCCTAAAAATGATTTTGGTAATATTCTAAATAACTCATCAATCTACTTATTTCCATAAGAGTCCTATACCTTCCTTTTTCTACACCATTCTGTTGGGGTGTACCAGGTGCAGTTAGTTGGAATTGAATCCCTACTTCTGATAAGTGACTCCTAAATTCTCCCAAGAGGTACTTGCCACTATGTTCTAACCATAGTGACTTTTACTTTAACATTTCTCCGCATCAGCCTTGTACTATTTGAACTAATCAAAGTACTTAGTCTTGCGGTACATTAAGTAAATTTATTTGTATCTTGAATAGTTGTCTATAAAATAGACGAAACATTCAATACTACCTCTTGTCTGAATAGTCATAGGATCACACAAATCAGAATGAACCAATTTCAATATATCTTTGACTCCATACCCCTTAAACTTAAAAGCTTCTTGGCTATTTTTTTCTTCCAAGTAAGACTCACAGGTTGGAAAGATTTCCACTACCAATGAACCCAAAAGTTCATCAGCTACCAATGAATCCTACTCAAGTTAATATAACCTAGCCTTAGATGCCAAAGATATTAATAGTTCATTTCCAAAGGTTGCTTTCTCTTAAAATTAGAAGATGTGTTACT